>NC_091929.1:38777259-39137259 GCF_041260155.1 Ptychodera flava | reverse complement strand
TGGTGGGACGCAGTATAACACCGGAAACACACGACACAGTACGAAGGGCTAGTGAAATCTGTAACTCGAACGCGCCACGTACGGTGAAAGCACCTCATGCCAAAATGTATGTATTCCAACGCGTTCATATCGACGATCTAGGTGAACATTTACACGACTATCTCATGGCTTCTTAGTGTTATGTTTCCCCATGGAGGTAGCGTGGTTTCCCATAGAACGCAGCTGTAGTTAGTGTCCGACAGAATAGTTTGCCACGTAAGCGTGTCTTTGAAGACGTCGGACTTGTTTGACTTCAAGTACAGTTGCAGCGACCATGATCTCTAAAATCCCTATCAATCAATACAAACAGTTTCAAGGCAGGTGACAATATATGTTTATAATTCTGCTATTATATAGCGGCGTTTGACGCACAACAGTGAAAACGATACTATGTTGACAGGGTGGAGTACCCGCTAATGCGCGATCCTGGGATTGAGAGCGGCGGCTTTAAGTTTAGCTTTTCTTGTTCTGAGTTTATCTAGTTCTTTGAGTACTTTTTCTTTTATTTTGCTGTCAGAAGTTTCCTTTAACTCTTTTCTTTTTTCTCTTTCCTCTGACAACATTCTATCTCTTTCATTGTAAAGTTTAAGACGCATATTTGCAATCCCTAATTTATCAACAAAAGCTCTGTATTCTGCGTTTTCATTATTCCATTCATCGATTTTATTTTCGAAAGCATGTATTCTATCTGCATTATCACTAAAAATAATTCATCACGTTTTATTTATTTCATCTCTGAGTCGTCCTATGTCTCTGGGTCTAAGATCCTCAGCAGGCTTTCTTAATAATTGTAATATATCTTCAGAACGTGATTTAGAACTCACATAGTCTGGCTCTGTGCTAGAGTGGACCTCTAATAATCTTTAAGTTCACTTCCTCCTCTTAGTCTTTTTTAATGTGGTGAGCCTATAAGATCACTGCATGAAAACGCAATAATACAGATAAATTCACATTAATGAGTTGCCTGTATTATAGAATAATACACGTGAATTCACATGAATCCACATGAATACAGGCTTTCTGAATACAAGCAATGGATTATTAACTGTATTCACCTGTATATGCACTATTCAGCTAAAATACAGGCAATAATTCATGCTAATACAGTAAGTATTATACCGGTTTTTATGCAGTGGATCCACCTCCTCTATCTTTTGTCAGCTTGATGTTTTCGTAATACAGGTCTTTACCCTTAAGTTCAGTTTCGGAGCACAACAATCCATGTTTCATATCCACGTTCAGATCCACAAGGATTAGACTGGGGTGAAATTACAGCAAACAGTCCTGTAGATGTAATGTAGATTTGGAGACTACTAAACGGAACCAACCTGTGATGGAAAGAATGATGCAACACAATACGTTCTGGTAGCGTACAAAGTCGATGTATTACAGCTGGCCGGGTGACAAATACACGTCCACCCTCAGCAAGGTACAGAGCTGCCTCTGAAAAATCCTGGGTACATGCGTGCATGTGATGTTACCCAACCGATCAGGTGACTCAGAACTATGTTTTGATTGGTCATAAGTTCAAAGAGGCATGTACCAGGTATACATCAGTAATAATCCTCAGAAAGTTTAATACATAACTATAGCATATAACTGTAATAAGTAATGGTAATAAGTGTGAATGTCTCCATGGACAAATTCCATCACATTCCCCCTTCTAGACCAAAATACCACATGTATGTTTGCGTCGAATGATAGAGGTGATCATCCAAATGTAAAAAAAAGTTTACGGAGTGGTACGACTTCCCAAACAATAACTCTACTATAACTCTGTAGAATTTAAATATGTAAGAAAAAGGTATGAAAACACTGCATTACCAATACAGGAGCCTTATGAAAAGGCAAAATTTCTAATTACATACTTACCTGACCTGAATGAGAGATCAATGTAAGAAAATGGTATGAAAAGCACTGCAATACCTATACAGGCGCCTTATGAAAAAGGCAAAATTTCTAATTACATACTTACCTAACCTGAATGAGAGATCAATGTCTATCGTCAAAAGTAAACAATCATATATTTAAATTTTGTCACTAAAGTCAACAATTGGCGTCCCAAAATGACAGAAAACGCTGTCCACCAGTGCGCTTGCACAGTTGATGCTTTCTCATCTTTTATTTATTCCATTCATCTTGTGAAATAGTCTGCAAAGACCAATACCTTCTTATTACCTTGATAACTTTCGGGAAATGGTCCCAAGATATCTATTGCTGTCCTTTCCATAGGACATCCAACAATGTACGTCTGTAGGGGTGCCTTCCTATGCCTGCCTGCCTACTGTTTGACGGCATGTACATACATCACAAGCCCTTATAAAGGCTCTTACATCTGAAGTCATACCATACCAGAAATATCGCATGAGCAGCTTAGAGGTGCCCCTCCGTTTGTAGCATGCAGCTCCTGCATCACGTGCTCTCTGCAACAAGGAGGAACGATCATTGTATATCTGCCACCTCACACGTAAACCATCAGCTGTTTCAAATAACCTATATCATACCCCATTTACAACACGCAAATGATTAAAAGAGGCCCAGCAAGCCTTCATCTCATGAGAAAAATGAAAACATCCTCCCATGTAGGCCCTTTTGCCTTACATTCCACAGCAGAAATCAGCAATTCCATGCCAGTGACCTGATGTTGTTTATCCGAAGCTCCTGGTTGGTCAAAATCGGTTCTAATACCACTGTACCAACATTGGATAGCTTTTTCATTCCACAATTTTTCTCAACCTCGTCCTTGCTGATCGAGCCTTGACCTTCCATACCAATAGATTTCACTTCAGACCCAGCACTGCCATTGGCTAATCGGTCATCATTCCCGACCTCAAGCACCTTATTGGTGTCCTCCACTGGTTTATGTTCCTCGGTCGGTGAATTACAACCAGAGTAATTTCCTCTAGATTTATCTACCTTCTGCCGAAATTCGCAAATATCAGTGCTAGCATGCATTTGCCCACATTGTTTGCATTTATATGCAGGTGCACGACTTTGGGCGCCAGCATTAGAATGCCGCAAACCAGGCTGATGATCAATAGTAAAATTAAACTCTTGTAATGATTCGATCCAACAAGTTGTCCCTCTGGATTCTTGAAATTCATCAACCACGAAGGATGCATGGTCAGTTCGCTAGATAAATCTTTGAACCAACAAAGAGTGGCGGTAGTATTTGACATAATTTATGACAGCCAGTAATTCCCTCCTTGTCACGCAATACTTGCGCTCTGTAGCTGACAAGACTCTACCTGCATAGCTTATAGGTCTTACGACACCTCCTTGCACTTGGGACAAAACAGCACCAATCCCTGTGTCACTAGCATCAGTGTCCAATATGAGGGTGTCACCTGAAGATGGAAAAGCCAGATTAGGGGCTTCCGTCAATGCAGTTTTTAACCTGATGAAAGAACGCTGATGATTATTTTCTGACCAATCAAAAACAACATTCTTCTTAGTTAGGTCATATAAGGGTCGAGCTATCATGGCAAAATTTTGTACAAAACGCCTATAACACAAAGTTAGTCAAAGAAAAGCATGCACTTCAGTCATAGACTTAGGGGTTGGCCACTGTTGTACAACTTAAGTCTTTTCTGAATCAGTGGCAATGCCATCCGCAGAGACCTTATGTCCAAGAAATTGAGCAGTGCAGAAAGTGGTTGCAAACAAAACACATTTCGTTGGTTTCAGTTTAAGGCAAGTCTGATGCAACCGATTGAAATCCATTTCCAAACGAGCCAATTGTTCCCCAAATGACTTTGAGAAAACGAGTACGTAATCTAGGTGTAATTGCAGTACTTTCCAGGATAATCCACTAAAACAACGCTCAATGATTCATTCAAACGTACTGAAGGCATTAGTTAAACCAAAGGGGAGCACATTCATGGGTACAACCCAGTTTCCGTACAAAAGGCAGTATAAGGCTTGCATTTTGGTTCTAACTCAATCTGCCAAATACTCAGACTGTAAATATAAGGTCGAGAACCTCTTGGCCCCATGGATCATCAAACCTTGGTAGGGAGAAACTGTCCTGGACAGTCATAGCATTGAGCTTCCTGCAGTCTACGCATATATGCTGTAAGCCGTCTTTTTTGCGCACAAAGACCACTTGGGAGGCCCAAGGACTAGTAGACTCCGCAATTAAGCCCTTATCCAAAGGTCGTCGACCTGTTTATCTACCCCTCCTGTTTCCAAATGGGGGTGCGATATGGCTGTTGTCTGACAGAATCACCATCCACAACTATGTTGTGTCTAATCGTTGCTGTTCTACCAATATCTCTATCATTGCAACTATATACATCACCGGATTTTTCAAGTAATTGTGCAAATTGTTGTCTCTGTTTTTGGTCTAAGTGTTCAGTATTCTTCCTGTATAAGTCAAGTAAATTGGTACGTACCTTAGATTCACATGCGCTGGTTACCTCATATGGATTAACATTGTAGTGATGGCTTCCTTTCTACTAAGGTTTGTCGCGGACCTCGCTCAGCCGTCGGTTTGCACAAACATGTTGTTTTACAATAACCAGACGATCTGTTCTCTCGAGAATGGTCCATGAAATATTGGGCAAAGTGAGAAAATGCCTCTATGTGGAGCACCTGGCGTGTTCATTATTTACATATGAAAGAAAAAATGCATTTCATGAATTTGTTATCTGAATAGAATCATGAAATATATATGAAATACGATGTGAGAGTGAATGTTATTTGTCATCAGCGGTGTTTAGTGTTTCTCTGCCTGGGAAACATTTGTGTGACCTCAAAGTGTTTACATAGTACGCAAACATTAAAAATTTTAGACGGCACATCTGTTGCCGCTCATGTCAAACAGGGTTCATAAAGCTCATCTCTTTCTCTCGCTTGTATATTACAGGCAGTGAGACCACGATGCAACAAGAATTAGAGCGTAGACAGGAATACTACGAAACGAGTATTGCTGGTGGTACCATGAACAGACCATTCACAGATCGACCTACGAACTGGTAATTTCGATCTTTTACTGGAGTTCATTGGTCCAGAACCAGGGCTTATCAACCCACTGCCATATAATTCTTCAGAAGTCGAATGGTTTTTGCAAATATTCGATGAGAATCTGATAAGATTTATTACCCAATGCACTAATCGTTATGCTAGACAGAGGAGAAGGGCAAATGCAATGGGCCTGGACACCGACGACGGTTGTTGAAATGAGAGCATTCATTGGAGTGATGGCGCTATTCGGAATTTGCCGACAGCCTGAAAAGCAGTTGTATCGGTCGGACAATGTTTGCTTTAGTCATAATTTCGTCAAGAGAACTTTTTTCAATGATCGCTTCAAGCTACTGATGCAATATTTATACTACAGCACATAGCCATACTGTGCTCGTAACACAGCCATGTATACAGCCCCCCCCAAAATAAGTGAGAAACGCGATGGAATGTTTTAAGTATGAAATGTAATTGATCGAATGAAGGCAAACAGCAGAATAAACCCAAGCCAAATGTGCGAACTGGCAATCGACAAAGGAGTCATCCCTGCATGCAGTGAAACTATAGTGGCCACTCCTGGGGCTGCACAAAGAATGTTCTCTACAATCCAGCAAAACCGCACAGATATGGAATGAGAGCTTACACTCTAAGTGAGTCCCCCACGGGTTACATTTTCAACGATGAAGTCTATCAAGCTGTCACTGATAATTATCATCACCCGCTTGATCCAAATGCTGCAGACGACTCCAGAGTTTTTAGAGGAAACAAACCTGGGCAAATTGTTTCGACTTTACTATGAGTTAGGACATCATGTCATGATGGACTCATATTACACTTCTGCCCCAATGTTTGACCATCTCTACGTGCATAATATTGCTGCCATAGGAACCTGCAGGATGTACACCTTAGGTTTACCCGATAAAATAAAAAATGCAGGAAACTATGATCAACAAGTTGTACCGCCTGATGCTGACAACAAAGAGCGATGGCCATGTGGTAGCTTCTCGGTATTTCAAGACAGCGCGATGACAGTATGTGCCTCGAAAGACACAAAAAAGTGAAATTTATGAGCATGGCAGTCTCTGCACAAAAACTGAATCGAGCACTAATGAGGCGCAGATGTAGAAATAAAAAAACGGTGCTTTTGAACGAATTGAAGTAATATGCCCGAACGCTGCTGTAATGTACAATCAGTACTTCAGAGGTATTGACTTGGCTGATCAACAGCTGGCTTACTACACGATGGGTCCATCATCGCGATGGTGGCGTAGAGCTGTTTTTACCATGAAGTCAACAAGGCACTCATGAACGCTTTCCACAACATGGCATCAGTTCATGGATACGGTCAGAGTGGATCAAGATACAGACGTCAGCTCATGTTTCGCACCCAAGTACCACTTCTGTAATTTCTCATCACGGCAACGTCAGCCAAGAACAACTAGTCTGACGGCACCACATCTCATTCCTACCAATGTGGGAAGAGTTGGTCACCAAATGGGTCGCAATCCAGACAGAAGACATAGTTGCGTGATGTGTCGACGTGCAGGATGGATATTAGGCCATGGAACTTATCCCAATCGTGTTCATGAGACAATCAACTGTTGCCTCACTTGCCAGTTACCAGTGTGTCATCCACGGTACAAACAAGCGTGCTGGCGAGAGCACAATGTATGACTGCCCTTTTGCAGAGGACAGCAGAACTTGACTATGCACGGACTGAACATTAGTCAGTATTACAGCCCTTCATTATAAAAATGACATGGAAATAAAAAAACATTCACTCGCAAATTATCGGTGAGTACGATGTACTTTTGTGTATGGTTGTGTGACGTGAATAATTGAATCTAACATGTTTGCTTTTGGGGTAATGATCGAGTCACAATGATGATTGCATCGGACGATCGCTAGACAAGGTCACAGCCAGAGCAGTTCCTGTTTTGGCAGAGAGCGAATCGGTATGTGATGAAAATGCATCTCAATAGCTAACAGCAACGCACAAGTCAAGATGGTGGCACCCAAGGAGAAGTGTCAGTCTCATATCAACAATGCCTTAAATCATGCAGAAATCACATCCAGAAAGGAACATTTTGTCATGTGCGCCTATGTATCTGCATTGAATTCATTCTCGGAACTACGAGACTTAGCAGAAAGTGTCTTGAAGAAGAATTTTGGTGTCAAGCAAGAACTGCATTGGCGAGCGCTGACACATCCAATATTTGCTCAAGAGATGATGTACTGGAATAAGGGAATAATCTGTACATTACACCTGAGCCTGACAGTAAAATGTCCCTGGCAAAGTACCTTCACCTACAATTTACCAAGGGAATTCTTTGCTATGGTTGATAGATATAATACCCGAAACAGCTTCTTGATTGAAAGGTGTTCTACAGTGTCGGTCATCAACCTTACAATTACCTCGTTGAGTAAAGTGAAATATCTTATCTCGAGGGCCAAACTTGAGGATCACCAAATACGTAACTCAGACTTGTTGAAGAAAAACATCCACGGAGAATAACTAAAGTGGTAGTAGATAGTGATCGCCCATTTGTTATCAAGTATTCCACCACAAGAGAAGTTGTGAGCGTTAGTTTTCATTATTGCCATTGGAATGCAAATTGAGTACCACAGCATGGACACTGACTTTAGTTGCTTTGGACCGTTAGTGTTTGAAAATATGGACGACTTTCACTTCTGGTAACTTACCTGCATTTCATTGTTCCATTGCCGGTAAATGTAGTGAAAGCACATGTTCTTTCAAGGTATTTTGTATTTGTTTCATGTTAATACAAAGCCCTTTTTGTTCTACTATTATTACATATTAAAGTTACATGAATATCTTCCTTCTCCTTGGGAGATAAACTATGAAGTTGTCAATTCGATGTCAACTATCTAAAATTTCAGATATTAATATTGTTCATTGGGCAGTTGACTGTGCAGAGATTAACGCCTATTTTTTATTTCAATGTTCATAAGATACATATCATGTCACTTGATCATGACTATTACGTCAGGATAAAGTACAAATGTTTAATAAAAATTATCAATACTGTAAGTTCATTTTCTAGCATCTGTCATCTCAGTCCATTGTAGAATCGAACATATAACAAGTAATATCTGTTATTTCTCTTTCACGATATAAGTTCAAGAATTACCCAATTTCATTAGGGGTTTCTAACGGCTACAGGACACACAATAACTATGAAATATGTCTTCATAAACTCAGCATTGCATTATTGGCGAAATAACGACAAATAATCTATTTTCTGTTATAGAGAAATTAACAATACTTCATTGCAGTAAAATTTATCCATGCATAATATTTATATAGAAAACATATAGGTGATCTAAAACCATCACACATACACAGTTTATTGTACAATTTAAAGGAAATGAGTACAGCATATTTTAAGTTTTCATTTAAGCATTATATGCATAACTGTGTTAATAACAAGAGTGCCTTTCAAATATGTATGGTTTTAATGGCAAAGCTTTTTCAGCCTGTTTGTAATTTTTTCCCATCTTGGCAAGACTGAACGACGTCATGCATGATCCAATGAGAATAAAAGGCACACTGGGTGTCTGAGCCTTTTTTGTTTCCACATATGCAGAATTTTTCTCTATCTAAGCATTCTTCCAGTATGTACTTCTCTTTCTCCTTGCAATACTGGTCTACCTTTCTCCTCCTGTACTTGTCAATGATATCATTTAATATCAGCCAGTACAACAATATGTACTCATTACGGAACACAAGGTGCCATCAATTCTGTGCAGTTGAATTTTCAGCATAAAGTGCCAAACGTTGATGTTTTGCTTCACGACCTTCCGTGGTATTTAATGCTGAACCCTGATTGAATTCTCCATAATTTCCTCCGTGTGTAGAGGAATTATGTGGCCAATATCCCACACTGTGGAATTCACAGAGAGAACCAAAGAGTAGGCATTATAAATGTGTTTACTCTTGCTTTTTACCTCCAGAAGATCAGCCTCAGTGACATTAAATCTACTGATTAGAGATGTCAAGTCTCTCAACAACTTACCTACATATACAAACACTGACAAACAGAATTTTATTTGGTTACTGTCGCCATTAGCACATAGAGCCAGTACAAAATGTATGAGGTTTCTGCACATTTTCTTTGTTTCCTCGCCTGTGAACCTGAAATCCAATTTATTACATAAACACTAGCATCATCTTTATAGAGCTTTACTATTTTGTTATATAGTTAACCTGCTCTCACTTTGAATTTGAGGATATCCATAATCTGTGCATTATACATGTTGCTGGCAGAGTCTTCAAACTAACACCATAATTCAGTGCATTTACAGGTGTTCTTGATAGTGCAGCTGTCAGTAACAGTGTAAAATACTACTGCCATATGTTATTTTTGATGTGCAATGGTTCTATTTTGGCACAGTCAATGAATTTCCCTAAAAGAGGTTCAAACTTTTGTCTGGACTTTCTACTGCCAATGAAGTTAGTTATTTCGGTTCTTGCTATTGTTGGTGTGAGAGATTTACTCAGACTATTTTTTCAATTAACTAACAGCTGCTGCATCAAGAATTCTTTTTTGATACGCCCACCTATGTCGTTTGCTTTTGGGGCCTACTTGGGCATCTATTGTACCAATGTCAGATAAGGATACATTAGCAAAATATGAAAAAAATTGACAGAGTTACTGAGCTCTCCTGAAACAAAACAAAGACCTTTCATATTAAATGGCAAGAAGGCAACTTTGAAAGTGATTTCATTTTGGGAATATTTCAAATTTCTCTCTTGAGATTGCTTCCAATTCCAAGGCAATATTCTTAGCATAATTTCGCATGAAGTCATGATCTTCTTTTAAATTTGCCCCAGCAATAGAAAGTTGTCATCTGGACTGGCAACCCTGTGAGTGACATTCAGAAAACTGATGAGCCAGGCAGTGGCCTGATTGTATTTGCCAAACGGTGCCCCATCAGAACCTAGTGCAATTTGGAAACAATTTTGAACACCAAACCAACTCAGCATGCCTCTGTTGTTTTCCTCCATTTTAAGGTACAAATGTGCAAGTTTTAATAGTAAGGGTTTGAGAGGGCGTTGAAGACCAACGATAGTGCCTTCAACTTCAACAGGCATTAACTCTCCTATGTCAAGACCTCTCACAAAAGCTATCAATTTCTTGTATGGGACTAATCTGGGAATGGAGCCTCCATATTTATTTCGAGATAGTACACCATTGACATAGAGGTAACTCCTGACCATATTACTTTCATCCTGCTCCAAATCTGACACAGATGTTTTAAGAATAGATGGAAGAACATTATTTACCATTTTAGGTGAATTTGATACATATGTTTGCAGTTGACTTTCAGAAGCTGATGTAATAAGTGAATGCCAAATTGCCCATAAGCACAGCATTAGAAACTTTAGATGGGTGTGAACTTTGAGATTTAAATTTTCATACGACTCGAGAAGAATGTATTCTCTCAGCACATTGAAGCGTTAATTTACGTCGTTTGTACTGTTGTGTGTTTAGATAGATTAAGCTGTTGGCTGTTTTCTGGCATTAGACAGCTGTCCTTTGACACCGCTTCATATAGGCCTGACAGTTCTTCTCTGATGAATGTTCTCTGTAAAGTATATCAATAAATCACTTGTACTTAGCTTTGTTTTTTATAGTACGCTGTGCGAATCAGCGCGCAGAACCCAGATTTGAAAGTACGCCCCCAATGGCAGTTTTAAATTGTAAACAATGCAGTAGCGGAACCCGTTAGGTTCAGAAAGTTTGCCAAATTAAAATAAAACGAGATGCTGATTGGCTGAAATGAGTCATAGTCAGACTCTTCGGCCATGGCTGCATTGTTGGGAGAAAGTTGGTTGAGTGCTTTCACATCCTTTAAGGTGAGGGATTTCCGATGAAATTCACCAACGTTTACCAGCTTTAGTCATCGATCATAATTTTATCTGTGAAGCTGAAATTTGTAGCGTAATTTCTGAATTTAAAACGTAGAAAATGAAGATCTTGAGGCGGTAATTTATATAAAACAAAATGGCGAGAGTAGGTTCAGTCTCCAGCTATTTATATGTTATGAAAACACGGCAGGTCATATTCTTCGGAATTTCGTACGAAAATGTTCGTTTTTTTCAGAAAGTTTGCAATGTCATACTTATCTACACATAAATTATGTGACTTTGGGTGTTAATTTTCCAATTGTCCAGAGACTTCAAAAACTGTCTGTAATTCGGTTTCACATGGTTGAAGAGAATCGACCCTGAAAGAAGGGATGGATGTTGCCATGGTGACCATTTCAAGATTTGACATGAATTTTTTGTATCATGATGGCAATCTTTGTAAAAAATTTGAAGTGGAAAATTTTTAAATATGTTCAATTTTCTATATATACAAATATACATTTGTAACTTACAAATTGGTAGAGATATAATCATTCTTTGTTTTTCATACCTTTCTGCAATATTACAAGCTGTGGCTAACATTATCGACAATGGTACTAAAGAAATGGAACTGGCGATTTGATGTAGGGCAGTGGCAGAAAAACAGAAAACAAAAGCGGGCCCAGATAGTAAGTTGTACGAAGTTGTCACGGTTCCGCCCTTACATGGATACACGGCACTCCAGCAATGGCAGTTGAAACAGCCAACTTTCATTATGCTTAAATGTACAGAAACACAGTTTTACATGTTGCCGTTCTGGCTACAGGCTTGAACTGAAACTATACAAAACACGAAACACTTTCACTAGAAAATACACTGTTTGCTGGAGAAAATACACGTACATACATATATAATTCCAAGAGAAAGAACTATTTTGACAGAGACAAATTACAACGCATTCACATTAAACATTAAACAGAAACTAACTGAATTATTCCATTCCATTTCTGAGTTACAAAAAGTACATTAAAATTGTGAAAATATAACTGGCCGTGAAAAATATAACTACTAACCTGAAATATACAGAAACACAGTTTTACATGTTGCCGTTCTGGCTACAGGCTTGAACTGAAGCACATTTCCTTGCACTTTTGCTTTTAATGGACTGGAACGTGGCAAAAGGTGCGAGTACTGCTATGCCTGTATTACTATTGGTGGATAAAAATGCAAATGAGACATACAGATGTACACAAAACGTGCAAGTACTGCGACGTGTGTGTGTTTCTATTGGTGGATTAAGATACAATTGCGATATGTACATACTAATGATTGGCAAAATGAAAGTCAGTCAGGTGAAAACTTGACAAACAGTCAGCGCATATTGAACCAGCATATAAAAAACAAAACGACCAATCACGATAAGACAATTATCCTGGTATCTAATCAAATCAAAGTATATTGTGCAGTCGTAAAACCAAACACTGCGACAAAGTTTAGTTGCAACTGAGTCTACAGTCAGAGCAAGATTGACCTTGTGGGCTCCAAATACAATGGTTTCTTTGCTGACCAAAATTACTCAACGTTTTAGTGAATGTCACATTCAGATGACAACACTTTCAGAATTGGGAACATCATACTGTTCTCTCTGAGGTAGTTTAGCCCCTGGTACACGATTTTATATGAAATTAATGTGGATATAATTATGTTCTTTACAAGGTCAATGAAGAGCCTGCCTTGACAAAAGTACGTACTGACACGGTGCAAGTATCAAAGAAAAGATTGCCGACACAACTGACAGAAGATGGTAGCATCGCTCTTTCTGTATCAATTAAAAAGAAAAGAAGACAGGAAACTGTAAAGGATGCCCTAAGAATACATTGGGGAAGTAAAGATAACAAACAGCCAGCATTGCTTGGACTTTTTGATGCAGTGATTAATTCATGTTCTTAAAAAGAACTTACTGAATTGTGCTTTGAGTCATCTAAAATAAGAGAAAGAGTTATACCAAAACTAGTGAAATCTGAAGTAAAGCTATTTGAGAATAGCAATGAAAACATGACAAGGAGTGCTAAAACTCTGTGCTCCCACGGTATATCGAGTGCAAGAAAATATATTGCCATTAGGTAGGCCCAGAGAAACACATATATGGGAGGGGGCAAAAAAGTACAACAATATTTATGAAAAACTGCCAAGTTCCGAGCATTTTACCAAATAGAAGTTTGAAGAATTTCGTCAATAAGATCGACATTGGAGAACTCCTAGATGTTTCCGAGCTATGCACAATGGTTGGTCTTCCGGATGATGCTATTGCTGATGGAAAATACCAACATTATGAGTCAGCTGTTGTGAAATTGGCACATTTATATGTGTTTCTATCATCAAAGGGATTGTAAATATGCGAGATTTTTATGATTGTTATATAACCGAGGTTATGTTGGTATTGTCGGTTATGTGGTAGCATGTCGGGGCCGGCAAGGCTGGTATTCCAATGATGAAGGGATGTAAAGACAACTGGAAACAGCGAGTACTATATTATCTAAGATGCTACATTATTACAATAAGCTCTAAGCTACGTAAATAGTGTGATGGTAAGCTGGAGACTGGCTTGAGTAAACGTGGGCTAAGAGAGATATACATGCCCTCATGAATAGTAATAACAGCTCATGAACAATAGTCACATGACACTACGTCACATTCCTCCCTCTTATTTTGATGGAGACAGGAGTTTACATCACTAGTACGGCAAAATAATTCAGAAAATCAGCAAAAATCAAAATGAAATAATACAATGCTAATACTACTGATTCTAAAAGAAAGTACATGACAAAAAAAATACTGATTAAGTCGGGTACAGCAACCTGGGCAAACACCATTACTGTAAGTGTTGAAAATTCAACATGTATTTTCTAAAACAGTGTATATCAGGTCACTACAGCCCTTTCGATACATCATGCATGCACCTTCACACAGTACCGTGCATCCAAGCGCCACATTTGTGACAATGCGTCTGCATTTGTATTTTCGCTGCCCTTCTTGTACTAAATCTCAAATTGATGCTCTTGCAGTTTTAAACTCCATTGCAACAACTTAGATTTTTACTACACATTTTGTCTAACTAAACCAACGGATTGTGATCTGTTTGAACTGTAAACTCTCTCCCATACAAGTAAGGATTCAAAGCTTCCACTGCCCAAACAATGGCCAAACACTCACTTTCTATAGTTGGGTAATTTTTCTCCCTGGGAAGGAGTTTTCGGCTAATATACTGAACCGGATGTTCCTCTCCTTGTCATCATACTGACACAAAACTGCACCAATACCATGGTCAGACGCATCTGTCTGCACCACAAATGGCATATTATAATCCGGAACCGCCATAACTGGTGATGGTGCTAAAGCATCTTTCATCTTCTGGAAAGCATCCTCACAGTTCTGAGTCCATTGGACATTGGCCGGCTATTTTTACACGTCAACTCAGTCAACAGGGTCGCAATGTCAGAGAAATTTGAGATAAACTTCCTGTAGTATCCTGCTAATCCTAAAAATGATCTGACATTACGCTTTATCACTGGTGTTGGATAATTGACAACAGCATTAATATTATCTGCCATGGGTTTTATTTTTTCACTTCCAACACCATAACCAGTGAAAGAAACTTCACTGCCACCAAGATAGCATTTCGTTTGTCTAGCAGTTAGTTTACATCTACTCAACCTCTCAAATATGCTACGCAGGTGTTTAACATGATTTTCCCATGAGTGATCATGTGGACCCAAGTCATCCATATATGCTTCTTCTCTGGGTTGATTAATGTCTTATCCATTAGCCTCTGAAAAGTGGCTGGCGCATTTTTCATCCCAAATGGCATAACAGTAAACTCATACAGTCCAAAAGGAGTGATAAAGGCGGACTTTTCCCGAGCACGTTTGCTCAAGGGAATATCCCTTTGTGAGATCGATCGTCGATATGTAAATCGATCCGCCGATTTCCTCAATCAATTCGTTTGGTCTAGGCATAGGATATGCATCAGATACCGTAACCTGATCCGGTCTTTTGAAGTTCACAAAGAATCGAATTCCGTCCTGTTTTTTTCACTAAAACGATAGGCGAGGCATAGGGACTCTTTGATTCAGTAATAATTCCAGCTTTCAGCATTTTCTGCAGTTCCTCTTTAAGTGTCTGTTTAGCTGCCTGCGGTAGATGATATGGCTTCTGACAAATTGGCGTTTCATCAGTAGTTATCACATCGTGTTCTACCTGATCAGTACAACCGGGTACATCAGTTAAAACATCACTGTACTCTTGCAGTAAGCGTAACAGTTCCGCACGTTGATCCGCAGTTACCGAATCCGCAATTACTACATCTCTCCAAGTCTCTTTGTTTTGATCCTCCGGTGTGTAGTACATAGAGTTTTCTATGTCCTTGTTGCACACAGCATCAACAGTGTCAACAAAATACATTGGTTTATTTCTCTCTTTCCATGCTCTCAGCATGTTGATATGATAAACCCGCTTCAGTTTTCTACGGCCACCTCGCTCAATTTCGTAATCAACGTTTGAGACTTTCCTCACCACAGTGAATGGTCCTTGCCACTGAGCACTCAACTTATGCATGGAGGAAGGTAAGAGTACAAGTACTTTATCACCGTTCTTAAAAGAACGTTTCCTTGCTCCCCTATCATACCACCTTTTTTGTCATGCTTGGGCTTTTTCCATGTTCTTTTTGACAATTTTTCTCATGTCGGCAAGCCTTTCTTGCATCGTTATTACATATTGCGCCAAGTTTTCCTCCTGTGAACTTTTCTCAGTCCACTGATCCTTGATCACAGCAAGTGGTCCTCTTATACTCCCACCAAACATTAGCTCGAAAGGTGAGAAACCAGTACTCGCTTGCGGTACTTCTCTATACGCAAAAAGAAGGTACGGCAAATATCGGTCCCACTCCTTCGGGTCTTCTGCTACGAAACATTGTAACATGGCCTTGAGCGTTCCAATAAAACGTTCAGTTAATCCATCACCTTGAAAGTGATATGGGGACGTTCGAAATTTTGAGATCTTCAACCTTGCACACATATCAGTCATAAGATGCGGCATGAAGTTTGTACCCTGGTCTGTCAAAATTTCACCTGGTAGTCCCATCTG
This sequence comes from Ptychodera flava, assembly GCF_041260155.1. Lineage (NCBI taxonomy): Eukaryota > Metazoa > Hemichordata > Enteropneusta > Ptychoderidae > Ptychodera > Ptychodera flava. Next base: position 39,121,244 of record NC_091929.1, on the reverse strand, counting down.
ACTAAAAACGTCGATCAATGCTGTCACAACCGTCTCGGTCTCCTGGTCTGGCATAGCCAAAGCCTCTGGATACCGAGTTGCATAATCCACGATGACTAAAATAAACTTATTTCCGCGTCGAGTTCTTTTCAAGGGACTCAACACTATCCAATTAACTCAAACGGTGTATTTATAATAGGCATTGAAACAAGAGGTGCTTTCTCAGAAGCTCTCTGTCTTGCAGATTTTTGACACGGACTTCAAGTTCTGCAGTATTCTGCAACATCCTTGAAAATACCGGGCCAATTATAGTATTGTAGCAGCCTTTGTTTAGTCTTTTCAATGCCAAGGTGTCCTGACAGAGGTATATCATGTGACACTCTTAACATTGCATTGCAACATTCCGCCGGTACTACAATTTGTCTAACTTCACACACATGTGAAGAAATCCACTTACGATAATTTCTCATGCCAGAAAATCCAGTTTGATTTTCCAACGATTGGTTTGCCAGAAAAATCCAGTTTGATTTTCCGACGATTGGTTTGCATCTGCATGCTCTCACACCTTTTCAAGAGTAGGATCAGATGATTCTACTTCCTCATCGAAGTCATCATCACTTTGTTCCGCTTCACTGAGAGTCGGCAATTCCTCAACAGGTATTGCTCTCATGCCAGACGCCATTCCATTTTCCTTAACTATAGCCTTGTGCTCATCCTGCGCTTTCTTTGACATCTTGTGACCACTAACGCACGCCGATCCTGCAAGGCAAGCTCGTCCTCACCTAGCAGAACGCTCTTGAGTATACCTTTCCAACCCCCATACGCAAAGGTCCACTGAAAATTTCACTGTCGATGTGGGCTTTGACAACAGGCGCCTCGTGCACTGTTTTGTCTGCAAAACTAATATTGCAAGTCTCTTCATGCTACACACATTAATAATAACCATAAAAAAGTCTGCAAGTTAAAAATCACTACTGAAAAAGAATATTAGAACTGGATACAATGTTAAAAGGTGAGCTAAAGCTGTTGGTTAAAAAAAAGCACATTGCAATTGGTCCCTACAATTTATAGTACTGTTTAAACAAATGTGTTTTAGTTCACGCTTAAAAAGATTGATGTCAGTGGTTAACTTTAGTTGTCTGGGAATTGAGTTCCATAGTTTTGGCCCACAAATAGTGAGCGCTCTATCATTGAGTGTATTAAATGAACGAGGTACAAGAAGATTGTGAATACTATCGTTACGTAAATTGTAACGTGTATTGCTGGTAGGTGTGAACAAATCCTGAATATACATAGGTGCTTTGCCATTCAATGCATTAAAAACTAACAAAATTACTTTAAAATCGACTCTCGCCTTTACAGGCAGCCAGTGAAGCTCAATGAGAGATTGTGATATTCTGTCATTTTTTCTCAGACCTTTTACTAGTCGTGCAGCATTATTCTGTACTCGCTGCAATCGATTGAACAGGTGCTGCGGCATTCCATACAATATCAGATTTGCATAATCAAGATGAGAACTGACGAGAGAATGGACCAAAGTTTCACAAGCTTTCTGATTCAAGTATTTACGAATACGACGTAGATTATATAAGTTATGGTTGACTTTCTTGGAAACTTGGTTAACGTGAAAAGACATCGATAGATTTGAGTCAAGCCAGCCTCCAAGATTGCGGACGTGGTCAACTAATTTGATCTGATTACCTCCGATATCAATATGCTTGCTTCTTATTTTAACTAATTGTTGTTTTGTTCCTAAGAGCATAACTTCAGTTTGTTCTCGTTTAACTTCAGTCTATATGTTGACATCCAGGCTTGTATATCACGAACACACTTCTCTATACACTTTACAGCATCAGATTCATCTTCCATTCGAGGTTTAAAACACTTTCAAAAGCTGCATGTCATCAGCATAGCCATATGAAGTAATCATGTGGTTACTTATGACGCTAAACAGTGTACTCGAATAGGCGGTGAAAAGGACCGGGCCCAGGCATGACCCTTGCACTACGGCCCAAAGGCGCCCCATTTTGTACGGTAATAGCGTCCTGAATTTTCGCTACACATACGTGAGAGCGCGTTCAAAGAGTCAATTTCACCTCCCGCGTCATGTTGAAAATTTCGCCGTATTTCCTCGCTGCACAGCTAAATATTAATGAAAGAGTAACAGGTCCTATTTCCCGTATATGCTGCCCTTACAATTATAATAGTTTGGGAAGAATTTCACATGGGAATTCCAAAAATATGTAAGCGATAACAGCCATATGCAAAATTAAGTAAAATCACAGTCAACAGCAAAACGATTTTCAACTCGTCATTTCATAAAAATAAGAGGGAAACTCAAAAAATAAAACAATAAAACATAAAACCAAATATTATAAAAAAATAACTGCGAAATGAAAAAGTTAAACCAACGGTTTTTTTCAGATGTATTTTTCATTTTACGATGTGTCTAATCAGCTCGATTTTCCATAGAAAACAATGGCGTTTAATGTACTGAACAGACAGTACAATTCTCGCTCGTTCAAATTTCTCAATTCTGAACCAATGATAGTGAAAAGTGGCACGGCGTTTCTTTGATTTATATACAAAATTCCTGTCGTTTTAGTTTTTTGAATTTCTCGACGAAACTTGTTTTAGTTGCATTTTATTATTCCGATCGCTGAATTTTTGCTCTTGCCCTCAATAAAAGGCGATCTTACGGCGTTTGCATATGCAGAATCTGGGTCTTATATTGACGCATTTTAATCGGCTAGCGTCTCTTAAATTGTACAGACCAAATACCTGTCAGGTTGTTGTAATTTATACCAAATTTTGGCGAATATCAACCATTAAAATTCCAGTAAACTGCAAAAATAACACAGAACAGAGGCGAACGGGCGTAGAGTCTCCACTGTAATCGTGCAGTGAACGTTATCGATCGATATTCTTTTGTCCGAAATTGATACTTTGTTGTCTCGCTCACTCGCGTGTAGTTCCCCGTTCACAATGGCGCCAAACTGCGCCGAAGTCAAAATCTGCTGAAACGTACGTAAAAGTATCACAAAAACTGAAAAAAGTGTCGTCGATTTAATTTCAGTACAGGAAACCAACCGATACCTTGATGTTAAAGTGTATAAGTCAATATACGGGTGTTTGTGGAAATGTTTATGACGTGACCTCAACACACGAGCGCCCGGCACGAGCGGCACCCAAGCAGATTTTCGATCGATAATCTATTGAAAATAAATTGATACAATGTTCGCCGTTGTCAATAGCGACCGGCTGAACGCGCTGTTCGATAGAAATTATGCTTCGCGGAATACCGTACACTGAGGCATACTTTTGGGCCGTAGTGATATGGAACGCCAAACTTAAGAGAAACACTATCAGATAAACTGTCAGATATAAGAACTTTCTGTGATCTATTGGTAAGGTAAAGGCTAACCATGAGAGAGCTGAATTCTGTATGCCAAATTCATGTTCCATTGTTTTCAATAAGATTGTGTGGTCAACTGTATCAAAGGCTGCACTGAGATCAAGAAGAACCAGAAGAGCGACTTGTTTCTGACCCATACATTCAAAGATGTCTGTCATTACTTTACTGAGAACAGTCTCTGTACTGTGATGTTGTCTATATGCTGATTGATAAACTGGTAGCGGGGCGTTGATTTGCATGTGACTGGTCAGTTGATCGACAACAACCCGTTCAACTAGTTTGGAGATGAATGAAAGGTTACTAACTGGTCTGTAATTGGACAGGTCGGTACCGCCAGCTGCTTTTTTGACCAATGGTATGACGGTTGCCTCCTTCCAGACATCTGGAAATATGCCATCTTGAAGGGAACGATTGATCATGCAGGTGATGACAGGCAGTAAGATGTCAACGCATCCCTTCAGTAACCATGTTGGAATAGGGTCACTTGCGCACTGTTTCGATGGTGCTTTCATTATGCGCTTCTTAACTTCATCAGATGTTACGAGCTTGAAGTTATCGAATTTGTTGTCAACAATCCTGGTGTTGAATAAGTCTGTCTTACTATTCCCAGCTTGGGCATCCAATTTTTGTCGTATTGGTGACTTTATCTGCAAAAAAATCGTTGAATCTGTTTGTCAGTTCAACTTTAGAGGCATGGTCTGGCAATGATGATGATGATGTATTTGGTGGTTTCATGAGCGAGTTCACAATCCCATATAGCTTCCTCTGATCACCATTGCATTCAGCAACCTTGTTTGAGTAGTATTCAGTACAGGCTTGATTGAGTCTATTTGTCATTTTGTTTTAAAACTGTTTGAAACTCAATCTACTGTTATAGTTCTGATGTTGTCTCCATTTCCGTTCCGCGCGTCTTCTAAGCCGTCTTGTGAGTCTTATTTCATCGTTGATCCAAGGGAGAGAAGGTCTTGTTGCTAGCCGCTTGGTAGTTAAAGAGGCGTGTTTTATTTAGAAGTTGACTTAGCACAGAGTCATAGATCTTACCAATTTGTCTTCATTACTGCTCGACAAAACGGCCTGATCACAAAGTGGTGAAAGATATATGTCATTTCTGAAGGCTGCTGGGTCAAACTTCTTGTATTTTTGAAAGGTTATGACCTTTTCTTCGATGTGACGTGAAATGCTCATAAGGTTTGCAAACACGAAGCAGTGATCTGAGATGTAATGATCAGCAACTGGTGAAGTGATGCCTAACCTGTTATCGTCCTTTGTTTGGAATACATATTGATAAAGCCAAGGCTGAACCTCTCCATCTTAATAACAATGCATGGGGTTATTTTTTGTGAAATGTTTACATATGCATAAGCATTGTCCGCAAGTGATATTAAGCAAGCGAATGATTATAATGATTTACTGAAAGCTCTTATCTTCAGTCAGTTTGTCAGGTGTTTATGGAACACTATAAACAATAAACGTTTGTACAATAAAATTATGAGATTGTTCTGTGGTGATCGGAAAAAAATCTGAATTTCACATATCGGTTCACAGGGGATGATGGAATGAAGCTTTCACATAATTGCATGTCATTGATTGAATGTTTTGATCCAATGAAAGGTAGTCAGATCAACAGTTAAAAGTACATGTGTTTTGCCTACATTGCACTTCAACTGCGAGAAGCATGTAGCATATTTTGTAAAATCAAAATATTAGAAGATGAGCCAGGCAAACTTGAAGTTCATTGTAGTAATTATTTCAATGTCTGTGCACTCTTCCTTGGGCGTGTTACTCCAACTACGTGGACCATTAGCTATGCTGTTCCTCTACATGCAAGAGAACTGTACAGTGCGTTTGGTTTTGGTCTCGGCATTAACACTATGCAAGGCCGTGAGGCAAAACATGAGCGTTTGAAACTGTATAGTGTAACAACCAGTCCAAATAATAAATTGATGCAATTTTCCGCCATGAATTTGTGACCCTTATCTGGCTGCGGTTTCTCTGTCATGAGTTAGATAGATAGAAACCTTCAAAACTTAAATACAAACCAAAAAAAGTAATTGATGAGGACCCTGAGTATTGCCCAGGCGGTAACAAGAAAGATTGTTATCTTGATAAGTATATCATATGTGAGCATCCCTTAAGGAAATGTATAGAGGATAGTGTTTCCTCTCACAAAATCAGTGATGACTTAAAATACTTGTTGAGGTGAAGGACATTATTTCTATTGAGTGCTTGAGCCATCTTCAGAAAATGTAATTGAAACACAAAAACAGATTCCGAATGATGAAACTTTACTAATTGTTCTGAATAACAGTACATGTGTAACAGTGAATGAACTACAGATTTTTTATTATTTCTAATGAACTGTCAGATTTGCAGGTTAAATGTAAGCATTTCAACAATATTAGTTTATCCGTCTATACCATTGAGTAACAATATGCAAAAGTTGTGTGTTCTATTATAGAATAAAGTGACAATAAAAACAATACACCGTTGTTCTCTTTTTATCACAATTTATTTCTTGATTTGAAGTTGAATTATTATTTACGATGGATGTTGTGGGATGCCAAATTGGTTCCAGACACCATAAGAAAAAGAAACACTCAATGCTCATTAAAAAATGATATGAAAAAATAAAAGGCTTGCTGCAAGTCACCCTTGCCACCGACTGGTCAGGAAATCCCCTCTCCAGGATGTCGGGTCCAGTTTCATGGCTGAATAAGGTCTTGACCTTGCTGATGTCGTCTGTGGACAGGACATCCCGCCTCTGTGGACAGGACATCCTGCCTCCGTATCACTGTTCTGGCCCAGCCCTCCTGATGGCACCAATCCTCAACAACAGCAAACACCTCTAAGATAGGCTCAAATGAAAGTTACTAGTCCAAGGGTTCACTGTGGTGGGGATCATCCACAGTCTTCGGAATACCAGCCTGCTGATGTTTGCCAGGATCCTTACTGCCATTGGACTGGTATACACTATGCTGTATTGCCTTGGACATTGACTGCCAATTGTTATCTGCTCCTGGTCAATCATAATGCCTGGTAGTAACAATGTCAGGTGACTTGCAGTTTCATGAATGGTCATCCGCATCTGATGCAATCCCTTACGGAAAATTGAGATCTACATCTAGTCCACATTAGATCTACAGTAGACTTTATTTTAATTGGGCAGTAGATGAACTGCTTCATCTACTTTTGTGCATACTAATGAGGTCATAGTTCAGAGAGTAGATGAAATGTAGACAAAATGTGGATGAAAAATTAGATGAAATGTAGATCTCAGGTAGATGACATGTAGACAAGATGTAGATCTATTGCTTTGTCTACTTTTGTGCATATTAATCATCAGGTCATAGTTTAGAGAGTAGATAAAATGTAGATGAAAGGCAGACAAGATGTAGATGGAATAAATTACGTATAAGATGTAGCTAAGACAAAGAACAAGAAATTAGTGAGGCATGGAGATCTTGCAAAAGTGTTGAAAATGAAAATGTAAGTATGTTAACATGTCAATCAATTTTTAGACTTTAAAAATTGACCGATGGCCATGGTGTAGCACAGGCTAGGGCTGCAGTTCATGATGAGTATAACAATATTGCATATCACAACAACATCCGTTTGATGTAATTTGGTGGCAACTTCACTGAGCACCATGGTATCGATGGACCTTTGCATAAAATATCTCACGCTGGAAAAATCAATCATTCAATGACCGATCATGAGTGGTATTCAGGTCGAAATAGAGAGTAGAACATTGTGCATGCTTAGGCCTACTCAAATTTTTCAAAATCTTTCTCAACTGTACATACATCATTACATGATTAACAGAATAAACTGCATACAAAGCATTTCAGTACATTCAACGACGCTTTATTAAAAAATTTAGATTTGAAATATTCTACATGTTACACAATCAAATTCATATGGTTGTGGTATTAAAACAGGCGATCAACAAACCTTGCCTACCTCAAGCTCACGGGCCTACCTTACAAGTTGCATTACAATTACCGCAGTACCAGTACAGCTGTATACTGCCTGGCAGTGTAGAGGCACTGCCATTGTCAAGTTATCGATGCCAACCTATGTCTCAACCCGATGTAATTATCGATCGGAACACTTTCTATGCATATCAGAATCGATGTCACATTGTTTCCAAGGTGTACAGATGACGAAAATGTGCTTGAAAATAAGATTTGTTGAAGTACGAATGGTGAGCAGGCTGGCTTCTCTCCCCGATATGCATTGATATGATGAACCGTTGAAACATGGCACCTTCTGATTGCGCATGCGCATAAGGTCAACTCTCACAGTTGACCCGGAAATCGAAGCCAGTTACAAGGTCATTTGCTCTGAAAGAGCAAGAGGTGGAGGCTGAAAGGTGGTGGGGAGATCAGTCCATGCGCGAACTCTTCATGAAAATGCAAGAAAATACGTCGCTCAGGTGAAGAAATTACTTAAGCAGTACTGGTAATTTTAAAGCTGACTCGTGTTATGCATGTGTACTGTAATGCCATTGCCAAAATAACACTTGTAACGTAGTCTTATCTGTTACGTGGCAATGATAACAATGTCAATACAATTATTTGTAAGTTGACCGAGAGATAGGGCCGTGGCTGCTGATTTTCACACGATTCAGAAGTGACTTAATGATACTCAGAAAGTTTTATACGAGGATAGTTTTGATTTGATTGTATTTTTTACAATTAAAAGCAGCTTGGATATCAAACAGGTTCGTTTGATTGTTTGTTGGATATGAAGCCGAGGAAATAAAGTTGCAGTAAACAAATAGCTCACTTGCATATTTATGAAGTTTTGTAATAGTCAACATAACTAAAAAAAAACAACTTATGAATTAGATCAGGGTCCGGCCCGTGGTTAGATGCTACTGTATTGACCAATCTGAAGAAAGTATCAGTGAAAACATTGATTTTTTTTATTCTTTTTATTGTGATTCACTTTAAAGTCACTTTTTCAAAAAAATAATTACTGGATAATCTTTACATTTTTAACTTTACCACAAAATTGTAGTTTCATCCCTGTGATATTTTGCATTTGTGTTTCTCGAGTTAAACAGGAGTGCCTTAGGATGAAATGAAATTAATTCACTAATTTCTTCTCTCTATTGTTGTACAGTATACATTCAAATGTAGGGTAAAATGTCTTGTCTTTACTCATGCCTTCTCGCATGGAGCCTGCTGTTTGCCAATCATAGAATTTGAAGAGATTGGATTGTTGGACATAGTATACAGCAAGAAACAATACATTAGATTAAATGTAGACAAGATGGTGATTTTTGAATTAGAAGTAGATGAGTCTTTGTTTGCCTAAGTGAATTTTGTAGATGAAACTCCCTTAGATTGGATGGTAGATCAGTGTAGATCAAGCGTAGACGAAGTCAGTGTGAAATGTAGACATAGTCATGTCTGGTGTGGACAATATCTGTAGACAAAGCTTCATGTAGACTAACTGCTGTGGCTGTTCATCTACAAAACCCTGATGTAGATCTACATAAAGTCTACTGCAGATGGTCCGTAGATCTACTCTCATCTACTGTGGACATAGGTTTTCCGTAAGGGATGATGCGGTCATGGACCCTAGCCAATTGCTGCAGTACTTCATAAAAGTACTGCCTTTCTTTTGGGATGCCGTTAGGAAAACGGATGAAGATGGCTAGACCCTGGCCGGCCGGGACAGCAGACAACAACGCCATTACTATTTTTAAATGTTGCCGATGAGGGCGCACTTCATTTCTATCCACTGTGAGTATGTATTTTTACAGCGTGTAGTATATTTTTATTGACAAATTTTTCATGCAATATATTGAAATGAGCTACAGCCGCACTGCATGATAGGAAATTAATATTTCACATTTAAGGAAAGCTCCATTCACTTTGGAGTACCCCACTTCCCTACTTAGTTTTCACAGGATTAATGTCACAGACCTGCCTTTCCTACAATGGCACCAGCTGGATAAGATAAACATAACAATGGAACATTAGCACCTTTGGGGATTATATGTCTTCTGTTTGTCACCCAGTTCGTCAGGCAAGGACACAGTTTTCAGGTACCATGCAAGATAATGCTGTCTTTCCCTAATGATTCAAATTTTAAACATAATCCAAATTTGTACCTTTTACCATTTTTAATTAAAATCACCAATGTATTTGTGTTTTTGTCATCCATAGTTTAATGAACAATTATCAAATCATCGGAACAAAATTATTGTTTCACTGAGAACTTGCATCCCTCACCTTTCTTGTTTCATCCTGCTTCACACTTTAAGTAGTCTGTCTGTTGCCTGTTTCAGTAAGCGTTTAGAAGTCTGGATGGTTAAATCTTCCCCTAGATTCCTGCACTACATCACGTGTAATTTTTCATGTCCTGGCCCACTAAGCTACATCTGAACCTTCCCTGCCATTGCTGCATGATGACTCAATTTTCTTTTTTCTCTCTTTCTAGTTCACAGCCCAGTGCCCTATATCAAACATAGCTCTCTTACGCCTAGATGGAAATGGCATTGCTCTTATCCGGACTATATGCTCAGTAAGAGTTTTCCACATCGTACCTCTAACACATGGTTTCAATCAGAAATTCAAAAAAAAATTCACATTAATGTGCAACATATTTTTTTAAATGAGGATTAAAACCTTAAGTGAAGATATAGATTGCAATATATGTTATGGCAGTGACGTGGAAACTATCCTCTGAGTAATTGCGGAGAATATCATGGTGGTGAACCTCGAGAACATGATAAAAACAGATACAGTTCTACATTGTAAGGCATTGTTTTATTTTTTATCTTAAACACTAACATGTCGACGGCTGTCGACGGCAACTGTACTTTCAATTTACAATGCGCCACTGCTAGTTCAACATACAAAATGTGTACGCGTACACACATGCATGTGATGATATTGTAGTAGTCATGTTATTGTCACGTGGTCTGTACACGTAATTTCCTGTAACATTTAGTTCCCACATGGCTGCCGTGCAAGAACATTTCTGTGGAACTCCGTAGTTGTTGACTGTCAATAACCCCTCCCCAGACATCACGTAATGGCAACGAGGGTATAGTTATCTAACATAACTATAAAAGACCATACGCCAGTAACTTTTCCGAGATTTAGTGACTTTATAGCCGTGTTTTGAGTGTATGAAAATGCTAGAAACTGAGTCTACCCCATGACCTTGTCCAGACTGCCGGGATTGGCGGGATTTGACTATAAATGAGAACCGGAGACCCTTCAACGAAGGCTGCAATGTTGCTTCAGGAATTTGAACTGTTTGTGGCAGCATCTGGTGTTTCAAATAATGCTCAGTAGCGTGCCTTACTTTTACACATGGCTGGAACTGGCATCAGAGACATTATTTGCATTAAATCTTCAGATGAAACAGGTGACGTCACTAACTGTGCAAAGTTGATAGAGTGTCTGAATAAACATTTCAAACTACAAAGAAAACGTTCTGATGGCGAGACAGAGGTTTTACAGCGTAACTCCCATGTCCGGGAGACGGTCGACAACTATGTAATACGTCTCAAGACTCTACTAAACGACTGTGATTTTCCCGAGATGGAAAAAAAGATAAACAGATAAGAGATCGTGTCTTACTCAGTGACAGAGTGCTGAAAAGCAAGCTGTATCGTGAAAATGACTTGAATACCACTAAACTGCTACAAATCATACGGTCCTATAATGATAAGGATCCAATGGTTCTGGTGTCCAGTACTCACACTGCAAATGCAGTCAACGTCAGCGGTAAACGTACGCACACTAAAAGCAAAATGGGGACTTAACCTGTTTCTGTTGTGGAAAAAAGGTCATGTGCAACGTGAATGTCGAGCCATTACTGGCGGCAGTAGTACTCGCAAAGTTTAGCAAAAATCCGACCGGTGTTTCCGATGTCAAAAGCCAAGGACACAAAGTGGCAGACTGTCGTGCTAAGTGGGAAGACTGTCTGTCCAAAGACAGTGATAATAGCAGCAGTCGAGGCCGTGGTGATGGTGCTAACCACAGTACATGTGGGCGTGGGCATAGCGGTTGTGGTGGTTGCAGTAAACACAAAGTAGCTTAGAGGACTGACGCAAACGCCAATGATAGCCATACAGACGTCGAGAAAGCATACTATGCTTTCGGTGCTTCAAGTGGGAAGGATATTACCGATGATGGTATTCAAATCGAGAATCAACATGTGCCAGTTATCATTGACAACGGTGCTACGTGTAATCTCATTGGAGAAAAACAATTTTGCAAACTTGCTGAAAAGTGTGGTGTGAAAGTTAGAAATTGCAATAACAAAGTGTTTATGTATGGTTCTAGTAAACCGTTAGAAATAGTGGGCAAATGTGCTTTACATGTCGAAGCACCTACTAAAAAGAAATGTATTGCTGATTTCATAGTGATCAAGGCTGATCAGCCGATTTTAGTAAGTCGTAGTACTTCTGTGAACTTGGACATGCTGAGAGTTGGACATGTAAATCTTTGCACAATGAATTCAGCTTCTGCTGATAATCCTTCGCCAATTCTTGCAGAATTGAGAGGAAATATCCTGAGGTATTCACTGGGTTGGGTAAGTTAAAAGGCTACCGGCTCCATTGGCCTATTGATGCAAATGTCAAACCCATAGTCCAGTATCGGTGAATTCCATTTAACCACCGTGCGAAAGTTGTTGACAAACTTTAAGCACTTGAAAAACTTGGAGTGATAGAAAAGATTTCAGGTCCGACCTCTTGGGTCAACCCTCCTGTAAACGGTTCCAAAACCTTACGGAGATGATTTTAGACTATGTCTCAACATGAGAAAAGCAAATCAAGCCATTTTTTAGGGAATGACACCCTGTTCCCACCATGAATGAAACGCTAGAAGAAATTTCAGGGGCAAAAGACTTGTGTAAGCTTGATATGAATATGGCGTTTCATCAAATTGAACTCGATGAAAGTAGCAGGGATATTACAACTTTCTCAGGGCCCAACTCTTTGTATCGTTACAGGCGTCTGGTTTTTGGTGTGAACATTGTGACTGAAAAATTTCAAAATTTAATTAGCCAGGTCTTAAAAGGTTTTGAAGGTACCCATAACATACATGATGATATTAGGGTTGTAGCTGAGAATATTTAGCAGCTATATGCAAGAGTTGAGAAAGTGGTCAAGTGATGTAGTGAGCATGGTTTAACTTTGAACTTTACAAAGTGTAACATAGGAGACAGTATGATATTCATGGGTCACATTATGACAGCCCAGGGTATGAAACTCACTAATAAGAAAGTCAAAGCTTTCGTAAAAGCTAGAACGCCAACTGACAACTCAGAATTGAAAAGTTTCTTAGGGCTAGCCCAGTTTTGCTCCAGGTATGTTGATAAATTTGCTACAGTGATTAGCTCACTTTGGGATTTGAATTGCAAGGATGTAAAGTGGGAATGGCTTCCCAAGCATGACCAGGTATTCAACCTCATTAAACATAAGTTGACCGTCTGTTCATGGCTTATTTCAAGCAGGGTGCTAAAACTCAGATCACTTCTGATGCGTCACCCGCTGGTGTTGGAGAAATCCTCGAACAAATGTAAAGTAATGGTTCATAACAACCTGTATACTATGTAAGCAGAAAGCTTACACATTTTGAGTCTAGGTACTCTCAGTTTGAGCGGGAGGCACTTAGGGTTAAATGGGCATGTGAGAAACTTCAGCAGTTTCTGTTAGGTAGTTATTTTGAGATAAGAACTGATCATAAGTCTATATTGAAAGTGTTCAGCCCTAACTCCAGGCCCCCCTTAGCTAGAATTGAGAGATGGTTGTTGTATATGCAACAATTTGATTATCATATCACCCACATCAAGGGAAAGAATAATTGTGCAGATATGTTGCGTAGATTGCCTGTGGATGAACCATCTGGTAAGTGTTGTCGAGAAACTGAAGATTTTGCATGTAGTGTTATTTTAGAGGCCATGCTATCTGCCATCGCTGCACGTGATATTGAGATAGAAACTGCAAAGGATCAGTGCTTACAACTGGTTGAAAAGTGTATTAACTCTTCAAATTGGTCTAAATTTAAGTCTTCACCTTATTGGCATGTGAAAGATGAGTTATGGTTGTATGGCAGACTGTTCATGCGTGGTAACAGATTAGTCGTACCACAGGTTTTGCAAAGGAAAAATTTGAAAATTGCTCAACAGGGTCATCAGGGAATTGTGAGAACTAAGGCTTGCTTACGTGACAGAGTTTGGTGGCCCTTGATGGATAGGGACATAGAAAAGCTGATACGATCCTGTCATCCATGTCAATTGGTTAGTGCCAGGCCAAACCCAGAGCCAATATCATCCACAAAATTTGCTGAAGGACCATGGTTTGATTTAGCTGTTGATCTTCTGGAAGTTTGTGATGGTGAAAAGTTGCTTGTGGTAACTGATTTATATTCTAAATGACCAGAAGTAGTTTTGTTAAAGAAAACAGATGTTGGTTATGTCATAAAAGCCATGGAAGCTATGTTTTCAACACATGGATTGCCCTACTGTGTTAAAACCGACAATGGTCCACCTTTCACCTCAGCCGAGTTTAAGCGTTTTCTTGATTACTTAGGTATTGATCATGAATATTCTATTCCATATTGGCCTCAAGCAATGGGAGCGTAGAAGGCTGAACAAGGTGATTTTAAAATCTGTAAGAATCGCTAAATTGGAAAAGGAAAGTGGGTATAAGGATTTGACACATTTTCCATTTGAATATAGAAATGCACCCCATACTGTGACAGGCGTTTCTCCTGCTATGGCTCTTCTGGGAAGAGAGTTTAGGGACAAAATTCCCAGGCTGAGAATTACATTCCAAACTATTAATGAGTCTGATTGGTAGATAAAAATAAGAGAAAGAGATAACAGAATGAAATTGAAACAGAAGTTCTATGCAGATAGCAGGAGACATGCCATTTACTCTGATATTAGGGAAGGTGATACGGTTTTGCTACAGCAAGCGTTTAGGCAAAATAAACTTACCCCCAATTTTGAGACAGAACCACATAGAGTTATTCAGAAAGATTGGGGTTTTTTAGTCTTGGAAAATTCCAAAGGTGTCAAACGAAGGTCCACGGGACATGTAAAGAAATATGTCGAGGAAAGTCCAGAATTTTCTTCCAGGGCACGGGATGTAATTCCAAAGAATTGACGTATGAAGAAATCAACAGAAATACAAAATGGTGTGCCGTCCTTTGATCCCTACGTACGAGAGTTGTCTGCTCCTAGAAATTTTGACAATTTGTTAGTAGAACCTGTCTGTCCTAGTCAGAAATCAACAAGACCAGTATGTTCTAGTTCTATTTCACCTACTAGTACAATACCAGTTGAAACAGGTGTATGTCCTGGTATACATACACTAAGACAAATGTAAACCCTAAGAGTACTGATAGGAGACGCTCATCTAGAGTAAAATCTTAACCCCCTTGGCACAAGGACTGTTTCATGCCAGAGGGATCGATTGTATTGATTAAGACTATTCACGAACACTATGGACTGAATTTCTGTAGAGCGTACTTTTTTTCTGAAAAATTGTACTTTCCTAGTTCTAAAATTTCAAGTTCCTGTTCCTTGTTCAGAGTTACATACAGAGTTGCATACTGTTCTATCTGATGTTTACCTAGTAGTGGTTAATTTCTGATAAAGTTAATCATAAAATTATTTTTTTATTATTTGTTAAAACATCCACAGAGCATAACAATTTGATACTTTAAAAGAAAGACACTGTTGGCAAATTTTATATTTTGCTAAGTGAACTGTAAACTAAAGTAAGAGTTTCATTCTAAGTTGAGGAGGTGCATAAGCTTGGAAGTTTTTATGCAAAGTTGAGGAGATGTGATGATATCCATAACAAAAAAGTTATCGTTTCCGATTTCAAGATATTTCAGTATTTCATCCGAAAATTATCCTCTCTTTGCGGCTGTCTCATGATAATTGTGTGGTGACCTCGAGTGACCCTCTGAACTGTCGATGTTTATGACTTGATCTTGTTTGAAATATAAATGAATTTACACAAACTTTTGCCCTCAGGTACACTTAAGGTATTTAACAATTTAAATCCTGACATTATTCTCGAAATAACTTACCCGAAATGTAGCATTGCAGAAATTTAGACGTTAGTGTTAGTAGCAGTTCAAATACGGCGCCATTGCTTCACGGCACCTCATGAATAATTTAATAGTACGGCTATCAGTGAAACAAAAGAGCAGAAAAAAACATCCCGTAGTGTTAATTCTGCCATATCTTTTGCAATTCAACCATTGTATTTGCAATTTCAGATAATTTATTGGGTATGCCCTCATTTTAACCAAGAACTTTTATTCCAGCCGCCCGTTTTCTAGTGTTAACCCTAGGTAGAGATCCCGCTAACATTAAAACGTTTTCTTCATGGATACTTTCCCTGATGACGTCATCAAAGGTACAACCCTCTATACGCCCAGTTTCATTAACCTTTCTACGTATTTCGGGCGTATCCACTGCATTGAAGTATGCGTCAATACAAAGCTGTTCAAACATATCGCTCTCAGTATCAGGCTATGCAATCGCCACAAGTTCCCTTATGTCTTGGGCTAAACTCTGCAAAGATTCACCCTTATTACGTTGCCATTGCTTTAGGCGTAGTCGGTATACATCCCGTTTACTGATTTACCCAAAGCACGCTGCAAGCCTCTGACAAAGTTGCTCATATCTCAGTTTATTAACGTCCAATGTGTTAAACAGTTGTAGTGCTGGCCCGGTCAACATTGCAAGCAAATACTCCCTACATCATTCCCTCTCATTCAATTGATGCATGTCGCAATAGATGGTAAAATGAACTTTATAAACGTCCCATGAGACGCTACCACGATAACGCTCTGGTACGAGTCTAGCATGATAAGCATTTCAGTCCGAATTATAGTTTTGCCCCTCTGCCCATGCTCTCGTTCTAACACGAGCATCCTCACTTTGAATGTCTGGGCCATCAGTGAATTTTCGCAAGGCCGATATATCAATTTCTTCTCGCCCTTTTTGCACTGGTGATCCAGATACATTGATTTTCATTGACATGTCCAAACACATACTCATGTCTACGTGACTAGAAGCAGCTCGCTCCCCGGTCAGGAGTTATTTCTATACCAACGCTACACCTCTCCTTAGCAACCATTGTATTATTCGTGGCGGGCGTCTCCTTTTTGCCGTGCAACAATCTTTCATGCTCAGGTAACTTTTCCCGCCATTCCTCTGACCCCAAGAATTTTTGTTCACGATCAATTTTTGATGGCGACTTATTTACTGATTCAAATAACACAAATCTCCTGATTCAGCTAACCAAAAAGAACTCCACGCCTGTTGCAATTCAGCACGTTCTTTGTCAAGTCTATGCTCTTCATGACGCAAAGCCTTTTCCCACTCATCTAAATCCTTTTCACTTTTACCCACAGACAATACTGTACTAATATGTGGAGCAGATGCAATACCCAAGTGCATATTGAAACAATCTCGCTATCGAAGATTCCCTCTTTGCCAGCCATCGAACAAGCTGAGGTGACGATAGTAAAGAGAAATGAATATTTGGTAGGAAGTGATATAGCCCTCGGCTTTTCGATTCGAATATTTTTAGCTACAATACCACGTTAGCGAAATAACAAAATAACAAGATACAATTACAATGACCACTTACGGTCACTCGATTCAAACGATTACACCATAAATTATTATGCAAAGCAGCCTGACAATTGAAAAGAAAAGAAAAGAAGCAAAATCGCCGCCAATTCAAACCCGACTGCTGCCAACCAATGTTGTGGAAAATATTCAGTATTGTCGCGATTCAGAGCACAACAAACCCCGATCACATGTTCGGATCCACAAGGATTAGACCCGGGTGAAAATTACAGCAAACAGTCCTGTAGACGTAATCCAGATCAATGTAGATCTAGAGACTACTCAAAGACCAACCGGAATGGAAAAAATGATGCAACACTATACGTTCTGGTAGTGTAAAAGTCTATGTATTACAGTCAGCCGGGTGACAAACACACGTCCACCGTCAGCAAGGTACAGAGCTGCCTCCGAAAAATCCTGGGTACATGCGTGCATGTGACGTCACCCGGCCGATCAGGTGACTCGGAACTCTGTTTTGATTCGATATAAGTTTAAAGAGGCATGTATCAGGTTAAATACTCAATAACGCTTAGAAAATTTGATACATAACTGTAACAAATAACTGTAATAAGTAATGGTAATAATTAGATATTATTCCCTAATATTTTCTTCGTTCAGTGAAGGAAAACACGAGTGACGTAATGACCGTGTCACCACGAGTGGAAGGCGAGTGGTGACACGGTCATAACGTCACGAGTATTTTTTAGCTGAACGAAAAACATGTTAGGGAATAATATATATTTATCACATGCACAAGCCAAGAATTTGTTATATTTTGCAAAGTAAAACATGTTTTCCATGATGGTTCCACGTTTAAACTTTTGAACTACTTTAGGAATAATATCAATATACCGTGCACAAGTTGTCAATCCTTTCCAGTCGTTCTGTCACGTCAGCGAGGAACACGGCCTTCACGTTTGTTCGTGTATGGGTCTACATGTACCTTCCGCAAAGCTATACAATATTTCAAGACAGCACAGGCCTAGAAATTTACCGCAGATGAAGTGACGCTATATTACATAACGTTTGGAGGCCTGAACACCGCACTTGACACCCTTGTTGATGTAGTGGAAACTGTACACAGTGCATCGACAGTTCAGGCGTAGGCGGGGTCTATAAGAACATGAACTTCCATGCATATTGGCGACAAAACTAAACCAAGAGGGCTCAAAATTTGCCAAGCTGATGTATTTTGTCAGACTCTAATAGTCCTGACTAATATGTACGATATTTTCACGTCTGACACATTTTGATCGCGGGAAAAATACTGGCCGCAATGTTGTTTTTTTACATTGACGAGCACACCGAAGATCGACGCAAAGAAGTCCGACGCACCGAAACTAATGACATAGACGCGGGTTGTCGTGACGTAGAATAACCTTAGAATAAATCCAGTATTTTTGGTCTGGAGAAAACAAACTTGGCTTGCGCTTGTGATAAGTGTGAATGTCTCCATGGACAAATTCTATCACAATACATGCATACATACGTATGTAGGTACATACATACATACATACATACATACATACATACATACATACATACATACATACATACATACATACATACATACATACATACATACATACATACATACATACATACATACATACATACATACATACATACATACTCATACATACATACATACATACATACATACATACATACATACATACATACATACATACATACATACATACATACATACATACATACATACATACATACATACATACATACAATACATACATACATACAACATACATACATACATACATACATACATACATACATACATACATACATACATACATACATACATACATACATACATACATACATACATACATACATACATACATACATACATACATACAACCTACATACATACATCCTTACATACATACATACATACATACATACATACATACATACATACATACATACATACATACATACATACATACATACATACATACATACATACATACATACATACAATTTATATAAAAGTATATGCATTAAATACACTAAAGGGATTATTATACAATTTAACAGCTTAAAAGTTGTATCTGAAACGTGCTTCAAAACTGTACGGGTTTAAAATACCTGTTGTAAAACAATTTATTTCGGTGCAGCAATTAGATGCACCTGAACGTAATAGATAGTATAAATTCAAAGGGATATGTTTCAAACACGATCATACCTTTGATATCTTTGATATAGTGTTTTCAATTGCTCGTATGGATCCCCAATGACCTTTAACCGCATTATCGACGATTTTATCTCTTTAATACATGTGCAGAGTTAATATCTCACCCAAGTTGCTATAATGGTTGTCTTTTTTATAGATCGAGACTTCTCGGCAAATACTGAATTGACGTGTTTTTTTCTTACCCCTCTTAAAATATTGTGGTATTTTAGTATGCCCCAATTTTAAGTGTCTATTTTGCTTTTTGCAACATTCCGTTAATCAAAGTACAGGCTTATTGTCCCAGTATTATGAAAGATTGCAATTTTCACATACACCACATTTGAGCATGTACAATAGAGAAACTCTGACGTCACTATTACATGACTGATCCAAAATGGCGTATTACAGGTCAGATGCTGCATCGGGTGGGCTGCCATTTAGTATACCAGTTAGTGGCCGTGATGAAGAAGGTATCCCTCTTCCTCATAGCTTTTTCAGTATCAGTGTTTCTTCATTGAGTGAACAACGCGGTAGGTGTTATAAACTTCTCTTTTGGTTTATTATTTTCAGCGGAAATACCATTTCAGATTTGATAAGACAGGCGTCGCGCTTGTGTGTCCTTGATTAGAGCTAAAAAGTTAGAACTACTAAGAGCTGCTACCTCAACCTACAACTCAACTGTTTAAGTGAACACGGGCTATTTGTTCGATGGTTACATGTTTGTGCTGCTATCTAGGTCTCCAATAGCTATACCAAACAACTTGATTGTTATGCATACTGAAGCAAATCAAACACCATTTTTCCTTAAGAAAACGCCCAATTCGGTTACATATAAATACTAGCATATCTAATCTGTTGCATTGTCAGGCCAACCGAATTTTAATGTCAAAACCAAAGAAGCAGTTCTGAAATATATCATATTTCTTTCTATGATTGTCGTTTAGAGTTGGCGTATACAATACTGGATTTTACATGTGACGCCAGCTTATATTTGATGTTGATTTTAGAGAACTAAACGCATATTGCCTCGAAATCTAGCATCCGTGCTTTGATAGCATAAAACAAGTGAGAAAATGCTAAGACCATAACTTTGCAATATGCTTGGAATAAATCGAATTTCGAAATTTGGTGTAGAACAGGAAGTTTCATTCGTCAATTTTTCAATTTTAATGCTGATCTTGACACGTCGGACGGCAATAACAAACACGATAAGCTTTGTATTAAATGAACCTTTCAGTCAGCCATATTTAATTATATCATTTTATTGCACACGGTCACCATGGCCTCTCACTCCCACCCATCCCTATAAAGCTGTTTTGACGTACAGTAGACAAAGCTTCAGGGTAACTACTTTTCAACTAGATGCGTTCCTTATTCAGAGTAACAGAAAATAATTACGGGAGGGTGATAAACATGTAATTGATTTTCAGTTCTCTTCAGCTTGCTGTATTTTCTTAATTTCTTTTTTCACTTTTCCCAGTATCAAGAAATGCCTTTATGTAACTATCATCGACTGACAGCTGTTCTAGATCCATAGCTATCCTTGTGCAAGACTTTCAGGTCAGCCTCAGGCCGAGTAAACAGCGTCTTCATAAAGACACTACCATTTTATCAGAAAGTATAGTATCAAAACTGAAGGAAGAAGCGCGCTTTTTAGGCGTCAGTTCCCAGTATTAAGATCACCGTCAACAACATAGGCGCGGGCGGATGTTTTACTAAAATAATCAGTCTCAGTGAGGCGGGATCACTAAAAATGTAAACATGGTTGGGTCAAACCAATATCGAAAATCGCATATCCGAAATAACGGGCTGTGCATCAAATTGCAACATTCGATATTTTTGCGCAGATATGATAAAAACTGTCTCACAAGTTCAACTACTTTAAAGCAATATTGCTATTCAACCCTCGTAAAATCAATTTAACGCCAATTACACACCAATTTTTTCTCTTTCGAAAACTAAAAAATGCCTTGCCACACAATGTATCACTCACCTCAAATTATTATATTTTTCTAATCCGTTTACTGAATTCCCAGCGATTTTTTGTAAAACTTACTATGAAACGTTATATCTTTTGGCCGGAAATCCGATGCAACATGCAATGTGGACCTTCTTTTATATATATTTCTGTGATTTACACGTAGAAATATATTTGGCCTAAAAATGCCAGAGATTACAGCTATATAGCTAAAGAGATACATACAGAGATGCAAAGTTGCTCTATATATGACGTATATTAATGATTGTTAGCCGTCTGAACAATATCTTATTTCTGAGTAACATTACTTTCACCTGTATGCAACATTATTTGTAAGTTTTATGGGTGTTGAACACTATACAGAGTCATAACATGCAGTCTGTTATGTTTACTGTTAAAAGAAAAAAAAACGCATACTAAATGTTTAGATTTTAATTTTGACTGAACTTCCTTCTTATGGGCGACTACATCTGGAAGTACGTATGGAAAAATGACACTTTTATTTTGACACTTTTATTTATTATTTATTTAATATGAGACTAAACCAAATCGTCTGATAGTTATTGCGCTTGCTCATGTTATTCGAAGTTAGGAAAGTCGAAAGGACTGTGAGTTCTAGTGATTTCTGAGCACATTGAGAATTGTCTGTGTTTCTTGTATGCGGTAATTAGTTGTTTTGGAAAGGGTTTTTTTAAACATTTCCTTGAATTCACATCATTTTTCAGTCAGGGCTTGTTTGATTCTCTTAATTCTGATGTATGGACCTCATTGTTGTAAACAATAGACTATCTTCAATCCGTAGCACATTTCCGCCAGCCAATGAACAAATTTTTATCTGCAAAAACGGAAATCGAAATGGAGCTAATTTTAAATTTTCAAATGGTTTAATTATCTTGATTATTAAACTTTTAGGCCTATTTTCTAAATTAATCTTTGGTCTGAGATTGATATATAGGAAAAAGGTAAACACTGCCGCGAGGATGGCACTTTGCGGCCATTGACATTTCCTCTACCAAACTCTATTCCCCGCAATGCCTATTTCCTTTTTTTCAACTTTCAATTCACCAAATATCTTATTCTTCCATTTTATTTCGGGCGTGGCAGCTGATAGTATCTCTCTTTGGCCTTACGCGGGCAACTCGTTGAATGGATCGAGTATGAACATACAAGAAACAATAGTGTTATGGCCACCGGAAAGGAAAGTCCAATATAAATCAGTTTGACCTGACCTGCTGAAGTTTTGCGCGCTTCCCGTCAATGTAACAAACTGGAATGTTGTGTAAAATTGTGACAGCCATCAGCCAAATCAGAGTGCGGCATCTGCATTTAATTTTATTGATCAATTTATTCAGTTGTCAGTCTCTGTACGCAATGATGTTCTCCTCATAGTGATCTAATTGCCCTGTCATAGTTTTTAACCCATATGCCGGCTCACTTTATAAATTACACCCGTTCCAACCCGATCAAAATCTCGACCTTGAAGGCGTTTGATATCATGTTTGATACATCATCGTCTAACAGTTCGTTCAGAGATACCACTTGCCCTGGGCAAAACATTTTGGAGATGAACACTTATTTCATGGTGACTTCTTCCTTTATCACCCATTTCTTGAATTTCTTGTGGCTGAACGCGCCACCTTTTCCTTGCCTGAAGTTCACGTACACTCTACCAACCTAGGAACAGTTTTTTCTTGTCTTCCAGTATGTGAAATGATGATAGGGACTGGCTAGCTCTGCATTGAAGGACTGTGTGTTACTGGCGTTACACGGCATTCCACTAGGGGAGGTCATATAATGCTGGTAACACAGCCCTGCCATGCAGAGCTAGGGATCAGACCGGTCAGTTAGTTCAGCCTCCCGCGCTCTGTGCGTACGTGTATAGTACACACACTCCAGAGCTTTCAGAAGCAGTGTGAGATAGTGTTCTACATTTGCACTATACATCGGAAGAAAAATGTTGACATTGCACTAAAACAGTTACCACTCTAACAATTTGTAGCCATAGAAATGCAGCTATTGTTGGCAGGGTAGCGTGCGCTGCTATGTGGGTATCAAAAGGCGGTGTTGACCTTTTGATGATCTGCATAGCCATGCACCCTACCCCTGCAACAGATAGCTGCATTTCCATAGCTAGACAATTTGATGTCGCAGTGAAGAATGTATAAGTAAGGTGTATAGAAACCCTCCGCTTCGCATCAAGCGTTACGCTTCGCCAATGTCCCCATGAATCCTTTGCGTTATTTTCGTAATAACCTCATATTAGTAAAGTTACATGCCCGAAGGGCGCGCCGAAAAATGAAACTGAATGATGAAATTCATGGCTAGCACGATGCATTTAAGGCAAGTGTTAGCCAGTGTCGAAATTTAAACACTTACTGATCCCCTAATTGGGCATTTCAAAATAGCTGACTCTATCACCAAAGTAAAAAACAAGATGACCCCTATGAATCCAATGGCCTCCAAGGCCAAAGAAACTGACCAGTCCCTCATTTCTGCTAAATTCTAAAAGGATCTTGTGCAAATTGTCGTAACCAAGCCCCGCCCCAGTACATTTGGTCACATTGAGATAAATGTTACACCTGAATTCCAATTCAATACAGTTATTTCCGCCATAGTATGAAAAGATTCTGGGGCCACACCCCAAAATATATGGGAAAACCGGACATTTGGTATATATGGAAATAAAAAAAAAAAACCAACAAAAAAACGGGAATACGGATTGTGGGAAAAAGAGTTTGCCAGGGGGAAATTTGAATTGCCGTAAAGTGCCGTCCTCACAGCAGTATACACCTGTTAAATAATAACACATGCCAGCAAGGGCAGGATCACGATTTGTTGCCCGCCCAAGGGATGGTGCTCATGACGGTAATATTGATGCCCGAGCCGAAGGCGAGGGTATCATCAATATTACCGTCATGAGCACCATGAGCATCGAGGGCAGGCATCGAGGGCAGGCAACAAATCGTGATCTTGACCGTGCTAGCTTGTGTTATTAATTTTATTACACCGAACAAACACTTGCTTTCGAAACTTTGCTCAGAATGCAGTCAAATGTCGAACGAGACTCGCCACAGTGAAACGTTTATATTTGTTGCTCGATCGCAATGCTACATGAAGTTGAATTAACGTCTATAAACGAAGACAGTGTTGTTCAAGCTTTTCTCGTTTACTATACTAAACATCGTCATGTACTTCAGGTCGAGCTAATTTCTTGTACCTTTTAAAAAGCCATTGCTTTACAGAAAATACCAAGCAAATGTACGCGATGATGTGGTACGCGTAGAAAGGACGCGCGGTATTCCAGAACGTGGTAGGGGCTATATCACAGCACGCGACAGGGCTATATCAGCGCACGCGACAGGGCTATATCACCTTAGCCATGTTCTATCACTTTTTGTTGTATATCACGTGAGTGAGGCTCAGCCAATCACAGTACCTGAATAATACGTGAGGTGTAATAATTTCCTACCTATATTTCAATCTCAACCCGAAGATTTTTAATTTAGAAATAGGCCTAAAAGTTAATAATTAACATGATTCATTTGAAAATTGAATATTAGCTCCATTTCGATTTCCTTTTTTGAAAATTCAAATTGGTTTATTGATTGGCGAAATTGTGCCATGGATTCTCTTCCTTGGTTTTATTTGCTACTTTTCATTCCACTTGCACCGTTTTCATTATAGTGTCGGTCTTGTCGGATTTTCAATACAATATGTAACTGTCTGTGTAAAATCATTTTTTTTTAATTTTGAATGTTCCAATGTTGCCACACTTTTAATTAGGGCCTTTAATTTTGCCCTAGCGTAACATGGATTTCTGTGTTTAACCGAAATGTCTCAGTTGCTTTTGTGTATTCCGGCGGCAAGAATTTTCTTTGTTGTGTCAGTGGCCTATAGCCTGAATGTTATTTCTTGATAAGGGTTAAACCGAAAGATGTTCGATTTAAATTCATTGAGCTCGTGTTGCATTCGGGAAAAGAAATACTCCATCTCAAAATCTCAGCAAAGATATCTTTAACGCATGTTGCTGTTTATTCTGATTTCTGTATCGTGAAATGCAATATAAGTTATATATCCTGTGAAGCTTGAGATCCCATACACCACCGTCCCAAATTTTTTCTTCAGAATTTATTGTTAAATTCAAACCTGTTACTGCTCTTACTTATCTCTAGCATGGTTTGCATATATTTTGTGTTGTGTCTTCCGATCATGTAATCGTTTGGTAACGTTTCAAGATTAATGCCTTGTTGACTGAGTCAAATGCTGCATTATTAGATGTATAACGTTATCAAAGTCGCATTGTTTAGAACTTTGATTTTCTCAATTTCCTTTACAAATCTCTGTGTGTGTGTATGTTATGTCTTTTACAGTTTTTTCGCTATTTGTTTCGGAATGTGAAAAATTAGACTTCGAGCATGGTATGACAATTTGTGCCTCGTGATCGACTTTGTGTATTTTTGGCAGAAGGTTAAAAGTGTTGTCTTTATTTACTGTTTATATACTAAGATATTTATGTGATAATATTATACCTTTTTTGTTAAGTTGTTTGTTTCTTCTGTTGTTCGTTTTGTACCATCTGCTGTTAACTTTGTCTGGAATGGCGCTCTCCAAGTTGTTACTGACACTTCCTTCTGTTATCATCAGCATCTTGAGTTGCTGGTCCTCCCTATTTATAATACGTTAAGTTGCTTTTTTCTTGTTCTTGGACAGAATTGTCAATGCCTTGCGTTCTGTAAGCATCGTGTGATTTTTTCCGGTTTTAAAAGGGATTTTCCCAAGTGTCAGTTACTTAGCTTTCAAATATTTTTCTAAAATTCATTTTTTCTGCTGTTCTGTGAGGTTCATTTTGATTTCAGTACGAATGGGATTTCATGATTTTTTTAAGTCTCATACTTTATCGAAGTGTCAATTTCCAGATGTACATATTTACATCGTGCAACAGTTGCATTCTATTAGGACTGATTAGATGTTTGAATGAAATTAAAACCTTCGCTAAGCATGCACTATTTAATTTTTGACAGTCTGTGTGTTAATAAGGTTTTCATGAGTCTGACATTGTTTGCAACAATGCTAAGTTTTAATATCTGTGTATTATGGCCTTTGTTATTTTTGATCAAAATCAATTGTTAAGCTTTGTTTTGTTTATTGTAATTCTGCTGTTATATGTGATGACTTCTTGCCTATCATCTAGGGAGATCTAGTAATGATGCACTCGCCTATAAGAAAGGAGTGAAGTCTTAATAAAAAGTAAGATTTTGTGCACGTGTTTTTTTAAAATAAAACCAGAAAACATTAAAGATTAAATATTTTGACAAAGAACAATATTAAACACCCGTACAAATTACAAATAATGCCGTACGCAGATGAATTCAACGTTACATTCAGAAAGAGAAAGAGAATATTCGGACGGCTAAAATCATTTACTGCTTTCATATATAGAAAAATCAGAAAATTATTAAAATCGCATGACTTTCTTACATCTTAATAGTAAAAGCGCACAAGCGTATACTTATTCAAATCCACTTTTAAGTCATCGAAGTACGTCTGCCAAATTTGCTTTGATGTTTTTTTGTTTTCTTTTTTTCTCAATACAGTATATTTAAGACATTATTAAGACATTCAGAAACCAAACACATCGACTAAAATACTCTTATTCTGAAATGAATCGTTACCATTTATAAATTCATAGCATACATTTCATATAAAAAAAACCGTCCAAGGACTTAACAATTTCTTCATGATAGATCTTAAAAACTATACTAGAACCTTATTTATATTAAAACATATAAAACAATATGACATTAAAGAGGCACTCCCACTTGGTAACATTTTTAAAACACATTTTTAATGCTAACGGGCGATATTTGATGTGGCGACTGCGCGCGGATTGCGAGATATCGATAAAAACATGTCCTCAAAAAAGGAAAAGTTTGAATTCCGGTGGCCCACCTGAATTCAACTTCCGAACATCGAACGTTCGGCACTGGGGTCATTGTCAACTAAGCTAAGGAGTACGAGTCTACGCTGATGCTGCTGTACGCCACAGTACCACTCGCATCAGTGATCGGTCATGCCCGTGGGGGAAAGCCAAGTCTTAATGACTCGAAGAAAAACACAAAACGAAGTTTACTGATCCCACCAGAATTCGCATTGGTGACTAGCATAGATACGTGCCGTTGATACATAGCGGCCGCCATGCGGTATGCACGCATCCCACGTGCGGCCGCTCAGTGGCGGCCGCTATGTATCAAACCACGCGAAACTGTGTGGCAGACGACAAAATGTAGTCATCAAAGGCGGTTAATATTTTACACGTAAAAACTGATATCTATGTGGTATTGGTTCAAAATAGAACTGACTGTGGCGGCCGCTATGTATCAAACCACGCGAAACTGTGTGGCAGACGACAAAATGTAGTCATCAAAGGCGGTTAATATTTTACACGTAAAAACTGATATCTATGTGGTATTGGTTCAAAATAGAACTGACTGTGAATAATGAAAACGACATAAATTAAGAAGGATTTTTAAAAATCTTACCTGAAGTGAAGGCATAATGCTGTTTATAAAGTCTTTGCAGTGGGAGGTAAAATTGCGTCGTTCGAACTTATTATGGACTCCCTAGAATATCGTTAATCAGCACAACAACAAACCTTCAGGGGATTTCGGGTCATAATCAGAAACAATCGCAAAACTTCGGGATGTTAAAAATACGCTCGGGAAACGGCATGTTTTTATCGATATCTCACGATCCGCGCACAGTCACCACGTATATCGAACGTTGGCATTTAAAAATGTGTCTTTAAAATGTTACCAAGTGGGAGTGCCTCTTTAATGTGGCAGCCGTATCTAATTTATATAAATTATAAAAGCGCCTTTTTTAAAACATTGAACCACCAAACATGTTTCTTCATGTCCAAGAAATATATTAAAACCTGAAAATAATTGACATAGCTTATTTAATATATGGTATATAAATATATTTAAACCTGAAAATCATTGACGTAGCTTATTTAATATGTGGTATATGACCGTAAATGTCTTTTGTAGGTTTGTTGGCCGCCATATTTGATTTATGCAAATTAATAAAGTGCCTACTCAAACCACTGTATCTCCACAATTGTTTGTTTGTGCCAAAGAAACATACTGTTAACCTGAAAATCACTGAAATAGTTTTGTTAATACGTGGTAGAAAAAGGATATTTTAGGAACGTTGTGCAAATTAACGAACTGCCTATATACAACACTATATCTCCAGAATGATTCCCCGTTCCAAATAAGTAGTGTCAGACTTTGAAATCAATGAAATAGCTTGTTTAACATGTGATATACGGCCAATCATGTTATTTTGTAGGACAGCTGGCAGTCATATTTGATTTTATGCAAATTAGACATATTTTCTCAAGGTAGATTCAAGTAAACCTTTGATATGTTGTTCTTAGTACCTCTCCAAAATGCAATCTAAAGAAAACATTCTGTTTGCAGTTTGTGGTGTGTTGGGTATATCATAGATTGACTGGACTATAATGCTAATGCACATATAGTGCTGGTGCTTGTGCTTTATATAAGTGCATTTGAACTTTTCTGTAGCTGAGACTCTCTCAAAGCCTTTAACTGGCTACTCCTTGTATGGTCTGTCTCAGCAAGAAAAGGCTGAGTTTGTAAACCTTGCTCTTCCGAAGCCAGCGTAGCCTGCTGCACCGGCTCACAGAGAACAAGGCTAAAGTGATCATGTTGCATGGCAGCCGAGGGGCCAGACTTAGCTATGAGTTAATAGCTGTGGTGTTTTAGGACGGGATATCTGTCTTTTATGGGCTGTTATTGACTTCAATGTTTTTAATCTCGTCCAAAAGTAAACATCAAAGCGAGCCCGTCAAAGGCAGAATTCCATTTCGAAAACACAACAGCTATGGATGAACAGCTAAGTCAGGCTGAATGCGAGTCTAGACACTAGCTGAGTGTGACATATTTCCTCTACATGGCGCACGGGGAGTGTTGATTAACTGGCAACGCCTGATGTCGAGTCATGGCCGGTGTTGTGCAGTTTTTATCCCCTGTCGATCTTATCCCCACCCGTGCATCGCCGCGATTAGATCGGCATGGTAGCTATAGTTCTCGAGAATCATTTCTGTTACCTATTACGATCCCTGTGACAAAATCAAAGTTATTCTTAGGCTGTGTTAACAAAGAATTGTGAGGAAGGGGAGTTGAGAATTTCTTTGGGTAGCAGTTTGGTTTAATTGAAAGTTTAGCATTGTTATTAGGTGAGGGGGCAGAAAATAGCTTGGTTCATTTGATATTTTACATTTTCCGAACCACAGCCTGGTAGCTCGGTATTTCAATGAAAGATAAGTAACATTTTTATGTCATTCATTGGTTCTAAATTTAATAATAATCGAATAATATCCAGAACTGTTTTGTCGCATTTAATGACTTGTGTGACGAAGAAAACGCATAAATGCCACGGATTTATAACCCTGTCGTGTGCAGTGATATACCGCGCGTCCTATCTGCGCGTACCACATCATCGCGTACATTTGCTTCATATTTTCTGTGAACAAGGGCTTTTGAAAAGTTACAAGAAAATAGCCGGACCTGGAGTAGTCGACATTTACAGCCATGAGTACCATCCTTAACAAATCGTGATCTTGCCCTCGCTGGCGTGTGTTATTATTTAATTATATCATACCAGTTTATTGATGGCGCAAATGCAGCGATCTGATTGGTCGAGACGCGAAAAAAAAACAGTGACATATTCGCGATATACCACGGCTGGCACACGCGCGAGCTCTCGGCCAGAGCCATTCTTTTTTTGACGTTCTGTGACAAAATTTCAATATACTGTTGTGATATAATAGCAACGAGATTTTGACCAATTCACTTCATATATGCAGATCGCCAGTGCTATAGGGAGAGGAGTACCTTCTCGATGGTAATAAGTGGTGCGAATTACCGTCTCCTAGGTGACTGGCGTATATGCATGCCAAAACAGTGCGATGACATCATGTTTGTATTAAAACCGTGATGATGTAAAAACCGTGACTAAATTTTCCAAATTAATTTGAGAAAACAACCACAGAGGATGACACATGAATCGCTATGTATATTCGTGTTTTTTATTGTTGTTGGAATTAGTGAAGTGTGGCTGTATATCCGTATTTTATTAGGGTACTATGAAATACCGGCTGTGTTGACCATTATCACCTATTTATGGTAGTGATACCACAATGGACAAATGGTAACAATACTGACCGAAAACCTAAATTATCTGCTTGTCAATTCATTTTGTGACAATGCCGCTGGTCACGCGCACCACCCAAACGTTTGACCGCCACTTAATATCGAACAGTATTCAAAGAAACAGTCCTACTAATTACTGCCCGTCCCTGCTAGTCATTCTTCTAGCACTGCCCGTCACGAAATTGGCCTATTCAATACAGTAATAGGTCGATATCTTAATATTCCACAACATTTACTTGTGATATAAACTTATAAAATCATAGCCAGGCCCCCAAACCGCCGATTTAGGACCCGTTAGTTATGCCGCTGATGCTGATATTCACTGATGGTTGCCTGTGTGTGCTTACATGGACAGTCTGCATAGCCCGCGAATGTGGTCTCGATTTTGATCAAACTTACAATTAAGATATATATATATTTAAAACTAATAAATGAGTTATGTTTTCACATGGAGATACAAAAAGTTTCGCCCGGTGATCATTTTTGGCCCAGGAATTCCACACTACGCGAAAACACTATAATACTTACTGTATTAGCATGGATTAATGTCTGTATTTTAGCTGAAGAGTGCATATATATATTATACAAATGAATAAATTCAGAAATCTATTTATTGTATTCAGCAAGCCTGTATTTATGTGGATTCATGTGTATTCATGTTTATTATTCTATAATACAGGCAACTCATTAATGTGAATTTATCTGTATTATCGTGTTTTCATTTAGTGCCATCTACCCGCTCTTTGCAGAGTAGTAAGCTTATGGGGCAAGTAAACATGGATGCGCCGGTGCGATTCAACGATCAGACTGTATATCAGATCGAAAGTCATCAATTTTGCGGCTCGTACTATTATTTTATAAGTTTATAAAAAAGTATAAGGCGCGGGGTATTATATATTGACTTATTACTGTAGCTATAGATAAACTACATTTAGGACGGGCAGCGACGGGCAGTAATTAGTAGGCAAAACAGGTGGCTTTCACCGTTGGCAGAACTCAGTGCCATGATACTGCACTTTAATAGTAAGCCTGTTACATTGAAGGTAATACTGTAGGTTAAACGATGACTTCAAACGCACGATGGTACAAACAACACCACAAGTGAAACACGTGTTCCTACATTGTGCCCGCCCGGGCCACGGGATTAAAATGTGACTGATACTGCTGGATAGTGTTAATTGGGTCGGTAAACAGTCAATTAATAGTTTAATTGACTACCTGGGTGATTGGCAGGTCGTGTCCAACGACGTCATACACTGGGAAAAATGCTTGATATACAACAATATATACACATATACTGATTTTCTATATTAGTCAAATACGTTAGTATCCACGTATGTATACTGCTAAAATGCAAAACTGCAGTGTACACTTGGTATGTAAAGATCTGTTGTATGTATACCCTTGATCTGCAAAGATATACGCTACGCATATCAACGTATTGGAATGTTCCATATACAAAGATATACACTGGACATGTAATTAGTATCGTTTTCCAAATACATAAATACACGTAAATATACAGATCGCATATCAAGCATTTTGTCTAGTGATATGCAAAGCAGGCCTAAGGCAAAAGCCCCCAAAGATATTGACAGCTGGCCAGGGATTACCATGACTACGTAATGAATCTTCTCTACGCAGAAACCGCGTTCTCAAGTCCTTCTTAACCGGTCAAATCCTCTTGGCAGTTAACACGTAATGCTAACAATACGTGATTTAGCAGGTCCAGATTTTCTGCTATTCATGTATGTGCTTTATTTTAGCACCCAATGTCTTCAATTATGACACTGTTAATGTAGCATAAAGGGATTTCAAGAGAATTTAGAGGAACTGTATAAACTATTATAAAACACAAAAGACTATTTTGACGTGATGATGCTGTTCTTCTCTGTATTTGCCATTTTAAACTGTCCTTTAAAATCTAGTCCTGAATGCCACAGGGTTTATCATTGCCAGTTCTCCTGCTATGTACTCACTTTCGTCTGGAGACTTGGCTTGACAATACGGCATAATTGGAGGCTGAACTGTCAAGGCATAGAAATCATATCCTTACATTTGGTTATAATATACGTACTATGGTAGGACTGGTTCATCTGATATAAGTACGGATCAAAGTAGAAATAAAATATTTTGTTGTTAACAGTAGGGTAAATTTTGAGCGAGATGACTATTAGTATCGACATGTGACACGGGCCGTGAAATTATCACTTCTGAATTTAAAGGACCAGCATGTTTATCCTGACTGCGATTTGAATGCAAAATCTGTTCTGTCAAAGGGTTCTGATTTGTCTGGTTGAGATGCTGCTGTTCAAAAGGATGGTTTGGACTGTCTTCAACACAGTCAGATGATTTATCTCTTTAACTATCACAAGTTCCACGACTTGTCGGGAACTTCACTTGAAATTCTGGGTTCGACTCCAATTTTTCCTTTTTGGATTAGAGGTTTGGCAAATGGGCCTGTCTTGTCGCTGAGTGTTGTTAACCTTCCCAATAATCGTTCAAGTGTACCACTTTCAACTTCTACATTCTCGGGTATTTTTCCTACGTAATACTTCTAGAGTATATCATTTTCCGTAGGTAATTCTTAGGTAACCGCAATGACTCAGCTAGCGCTGGCCAAAATGTGGAATTTCCCTTGATTGCTTGGCATTAGACGATCGCAAAATGCTCAGGGAAAGTTCTTTGTGCAGTGTTCTGTGTCTGACGCTTTATGTCGATGGTCAGTTATTTATTCTTAACACCACTCTCTGGCACTCAATATCGTTCAGCTACGATTTTTCGACCCTTTCCGTTGACATGTCCACATTGCTTGGTATTTTTACACTGTCCATTCGGATACTTATCTCGGCTGTGTAACCGATACAAATGATATTTTCGTCATTGCTTCTTTCCTGATAACCTTGAGTTTGGATGAAACAGATGTTACGAGACGATATGCATAAATGACGCCCTTCCAGCAGATGTAGCTCTCTTTCCAGTAATCTGACCCCCTTTTCGTTGTTTGACGTATCGGTACATTGGAGTCTTTTTTGTAGGTGTGTAGAAAATGGTTGGCGCATTATTTTCAATCTCTACTGAAGCACACCCAAAGCTCGAAAGTGACGATTGACACGAAGAATATTCACCGACCTATACAGTTTGCTTTTAGCTGAGCGTTCTCGTCTTGAACAGGTTATCAGTTTTAGGAAGCCTACAGTAATTACACGGGGTGGGCTGGATGAATCGAGGGGGTCACGTTTTAGAAAAGTGGGTGAGGGGACTGACATTTTCTATAATCCTATTTTGGAGGAGGGTAACTTTTCTAAAAGAATGTTGTTTTACATCAATATGTCATCTCCTTAATAGGAAATTACACATGAACCACACAAATTATTTTAAGTACATATATGTTATCTACAATCTTGACAAGAATTGATGAGGCAGTAATATCGTACATTAAAGGCCTTGAACAGTTTGCAATGATGAAAGGCATGAGAAAAAGCATATGGGACAGTTGGCAAAGTGTATATCTGTAGTCAGACCGAGTTATACACAGTTGTGATGCGACATTTGTCACACTATTTATTATTGTTCTTACTCAGTGCGCTAACTCATGACGGAAAACGTCAAATTTAGACGGTTTTAGATGCGATTCGAGTCTGAATCAAGAAACTTTCAGTAAGAAGATGAAACTTTCCGATATCACGCCAATATTCGGGTCAAACTAGTAGCAATAGTGGAGTTTCCCGCCACATTGGAACGAGTGACGCACATATAGCTAGCAGTCGCATTAAGGATCAGCAGGATCCAACACATCAGCTGCCTTCAGCACGGAGAGAAATCCTCAAGGGAACTCCAGCTGTGTAGCTATAAACAACGCCTCTGGGGATGTACAAGGGGAATTTAACACCCTTACAGACACATTAAACACCCTTACAGACGCGTTTCAAAAGTACGCCTACGATGGGAGTTGAAATTGGTGGCACCCTTACGAAAATATTCATTGCATTTGTACCTACGGTGATATCATGAGGGGTATTCCTTATGTAACACTGCGGCGACTGCTTCGTTTCTACTAAGGTTTGCACGACCTCGCTCAGCCATCGGTTCACGCGAACATCTGGTTTTTATCAATAACCAGACGATCTGTTCCCTCGAAAACGATCCATGAAATATTGAGCAAAGTGAGAAATACCTCAATGTGTAGCAACCATTGTTGATCGTTATTTACATATCAAAGAAAAAATGCATTTCATGAATTTATTATCTGAATAGAATCATGAAATACATATGAAAAATGAAGTGCGAGTGAATTTTATTTGTCATCGGCGGTGTTTACTGTTTCTCTGCCTGGGAAACATGCGTCCGTTTGTCTGGCCTCAAAGTTTTTACACTGTACGCAAACATTAGAAATTTCAGATGGCACATCTGTTGCCGCTGATGTCAAACATTGGTTCATAAAGCTCATCTCTTTCTCTCGCTTGTATATTACAGGCAGTGAGAAACCACGATGCAACAAGAAATAGAGCGTAGACAGGAATACTACGAACGAGTATTGCCAGTGGTACCGTGAACAGACTATACACAGACCTACGAACTGGTAATTTCGATTTTTTACAGGAGTTCATTAGTCCAGAGCCGGGGCTTATCAACCAGCTGCCAGACGATGCTTCAGAAGTCGAATGGTTTCTGCAAATATTCGATGAGGATCTGATAAGATTCATTACTCGATGCACTAATTGTTACGCTAGACAGAGGAGAAGGGCAAATGCCAGGGAACGGCAAAGATCGGCCTGGACACCGACGACAGATGTCGGAATGAGAGCATTCATAGGAGTGATGGTGCTATTCGGAATTTGCTGGCAGCCTGAAATCCAGCTGTATTGGTCGGACCATTCATTGGAGTGATGGTGCTATTCGGAATTTGCTGGCAGCCTGAAATCCAGCTGTATTGGTCGGACCATGTTTGCTTCAGTCATATTTCATCAAGAGAACTTTTTCCCGTAATCGCTTCAAGCTACTGATGCGATATTTATACTACAGCACACAGCCGTACTGTGCTCGTAACACAGCCATGTATACAGCCCCAAAAATAAGTGAGAAACGGGATAGGATGTTGAAAGTACGAAATGTCATTGATCGAGTGAATGCAAACAGCCTAATGCACCGGAGCCCGATGTGCGAACTGGAAATCGACGAAGGAGTCATCCCCTACAATCCGAATGTTCTCTACAATCCAGCAAAACCGCACAAATATGGAATGAGAATTTTACACTGTCAGTAAGTCCGCCACGGGTTACGTTTTCAATGACAAAGTCCATCAACCTGTCACTGATAACTGTCATCACCCGCTTGATCCCGATGCGTAAGACCACCCCTGAGTTTTCAGGGGTAGTCTTACGCATCGGGATCTTATCTCATTGGGATCTTCTGAGAAAGTTGTTTCCCGGCTGATTCGACCTTACTACGAGTTAGGACATCATGTCATTATGGACTGATATTACACTTCTGCCCCGTTGTTTGACCATCACGACGTGCATAATATTGCTGCCACGGGAACTTGCAGGATGTACACCTTAGGTTTAAGCGATGCAATAAAGAATGCCGCAAACTATGATCCACAAGTCGTACCGCCCAGTGCTGACGACGAAGAGCGATGGCCACCTGGTAGTTTCTCGGTATTTCAAGATGAAGCAATGACAGTATGTGCCTGGAAAGACACAAAAATGGTGAAATTTATAAGCACAGCAGTCTCTGCACGAAAACCGAATCGAGCGCTAGTGAGGCGCAGATGTAAAGTTAAAAGAACCGGTGCTTTTGAACGAATTGAAGTACTATGCCTGAACGTTGCTGTAATGTACAATCAGTACTTCAGAGGTGTTGACTTGACCGATCAACAGCTGGCTTACTACACGCCAGGTCGATCATCGCCACGGTGGCACAGAGCTGTGTTTTACCACGAGCTGAACAAGGCACTCATGAACGCTTTCCACAACATGGCATCAGTTCATGGATACGGTCAAAGTGGATCGAGATACAGACGTCAGCTCATGTTTCGCGCCCAAGTAGCAAAACAGCTGATCGGTAATTTCTCATCACGGCAACGTCTCCTAAGAACAACTAGTGTGACGGCACCTAGTCTCATTCCTACCAATGTGGATAGAGTTGGTCATCGAATGGGTCGCAATCTGGACAGACATTCCAGCCCCGCGCCCACACAAAAATTGACCAATTAGGGATTATGGCTTATCAACCAATTTCATTGTTCCTGCTGTTTTTCCTTAAATGTTTGGTTAGTCCTGTGTACTTGACACCTTTCAGGAAACTTGTACCTGGTTGGTCTAAAGGGCTCTTCCGATATTTTTTTATGACCCCTCGTGCTGGTGAGGTGTTAAACTTCTTTTTAACAGTAGTATAGTCTCAGCTATACACAAGTGATCAGTATTACAACAGAAAATACAAAACTTGAAAGCTATCTAGAAGCGACAAAACTCGCACTTTTAGAGATACCCTTTCAAACAAGGAAACAGAACATCTCGCATGCTCAAAGAATCGTGATAAACAAGCTTGCAAACAATAGGCTAACTACAATAAAACCCTTCGACAAGGGTCGAGGCATCGTCATTGTAAACACAAAAGATTACGTACATGAATGCGAAAGACAATTACGCAACACCCAGTATTATACACAACTAGACAATGACGACACAGAACAAACAGTAAACAAAGTACACGAACTATTAAACAAAATGTACGAGAAAAAACACAAGTACGAGAAAAAACACATCGACCATGATACTTATAAGTATCTCGATCCAAAAAACATAAAAATCCGTACCCCGCAGTGGTACTTACTACCTAAAATTCACAAACCGCCGCCCGAAAACTCAACGTTTGCAGGGAGACCAATAACTAGCGGCTGCTCTAGTCCCACTAACAGAATCTCAGAATTCTTGGATTACTTCATAAAACCATTGGTCCAGCAACAACCAACGTATTTAAAAGACACAACAAACTTCATACAAGAAATTGAAAAAAACAAATGTCCCCCAACATGCATTTCTTGTAACACTCGACGTAGTATCTATGTACAAAAACACAATTCACGACGAAGCGATTCGGCTAGTCAGTGAAACATTAAACTCACAAACCTCGCTTCAAACAAATTACGGTATCAAAACCACCAACGGAAGACTTAATAGAAATGCTTTCACTAATTCTAAAACACAACATTTTGAATTTAACAAGCAATACTTCCGTCAAACCCGCGGTTGCAGCATGGGATCGAATGCGTCTCCAGAAATTGCTGACATTGCTTTTCATGAACTTGAAAAGAGAATAATCGTAAACAACAGCAACAACATTCATTTCTGGAAAAGATTCAGAGATGATGTCTTTGCAATCTTTCTGGGAACAAAAACCGAACTCGCTAACTTCATTCAAAAAATCAACACAATGCACCCAACGTTTAAGTTTTCACACGAAACTCAACACAAGAAATTACATTCCTAGATGTAGTAGTTTTCAAAGGTGCAAGATACCACAAAGAAAATATCCTCGACATCAAAACTCATACTAAACCAACAGACACATTCCAATTTCTACATAAAGAATCGTGTCACCCGATAGCAACATTTAATGGCTTTATCAAAGGTGAAATCCTTCGATACGCCCGCACTTGTAACAACAATGACGACTTTACTAAAAAAGTCGCTTTCTTTAGAAACAAACTACTCGACAGACAATACAAAAACAACGAAATCACGAATATAACAGATAAAATAAACCACAGTATTCGTAACACACTAACAAACCGTACAATTACACGTAAGGAAACAGCAAACAAACTCATATTCAGTACAACTTACAGCCCCTACATAAAAACAAAAGATCTTAAGGCAATTCTTTTGAAACATTGGGCTGAACTGGAGAAGGACTCAACTCTAAGGAATCTATTTCCAGAATCACCAATCATTGCCTACAAGAGAAACAAAAACCTAAAAGACACACTAGTCAAAACAAATTCACAGAAGTAAAGAAACAAAAAACAAACAAACCAGACAACCAAATGGACTCACAACGAGACCCAAACATTGATATTCTTGCCTCGCTATTCGATGAGCAAGATCACTAAAACACATTAAAATAAATATTCACAAACACAAACTAAGGAAAGAATCTACATTGCGACTGATGAGAAACTACACTCGGGTTTCGAAACGCAAGCGTCAAAGGGCCACTCTATCAACTTTGTAACACCATAGGTCCGGCTGTGTCTCGCCATAAGCTTTCCCCACACAAACAAAACATTACCGTACACACTAATCCAAACTTCCCTACAAATATCCGAGGCGAAACACACATTTTTTATTAACACAAACAATCGGATAAGAATGTAAGAACACATTTTTGAAACGAGCCAAACACAAACTCGACACAAAAACATTTTGGATAGTTAGGTGGGGAGCCTCTTTCACACTTTATACAGACAAGCGTGAGCATCTACCGACTGATGAAATCTGCTGATGATGTCATGAATATGTAATTAGGTGAAAGTTGCAGTCGACGCGTCACGACTGGCAGTGGCGCTGCACTTGATAAGTCTTAGTCGGGTGGTTACCGTATAACTGGAACAGCCGATCGTTTGCTGAGACGATCAAAAGGTGTCAAGTGCGCCTCCGATTAAAGTAGTAAAGTAAACTATGCATAACTAATAGACGGGGCCCAGAACGTCGTTTCAGGCCCAAATGACACTCTGAGCCCCGTCAAGTTCTGTGTGGGCGCAGGGCTGTCATGAAGATGTAGTTGCATGATATGTCGACGTGCAGGACGGATAGTAGCCCATGGAACTCGTCCCTATCGTGTTCATCAGACAATCAACTGTTGCCTCACTTGCCAGTTACCACTTTGTCACCCATGGTACAGACAAGCGTGCTGGCGAGAGCACAATGTGTGAATGCCATTTGCAGAGGACCACAGAACTTTACTATTCACGGACTGAACATTTGTCGGTATTACAACCCTTTATTACACAGTCGACATGGAAATAAAAAAAACCATTCACTCGCAAACTATCGTTGAGTACGATGTACTTTTGTGTGTGGTTGTGTGAAGTGAATGATTGAGTCTAACACGTTTGCGTTTGGGTAAAGATCGAGTTACAACGATGATTGCATCAGACGATCGCAAGGCAAGGACTCAGCCAGAGCAGTTCCTGTTTTGGCAGAGAGCGAGTCGGTGTGCGATAAAAAATGCATCTGAGTAGCAAACAGTCGATTTCCCCGGTCTGTAATCTCTCAAATATGTAATAAAAATATTTTTTATTATGCAAATAGTATTCGACATTTACATACGGCTCTCTAGGCTGTACGAACCTCGAATACATCAACACAGTAAAGGTCACATGTCAGCTCACACTGGGCAAAAATGCTTAGTATACAACAATAAAAACACATATACTGATTCTGTACATGTGTCAAATACATTCAGTATACAGTACGTATGGTAATAAAATGAAAAACTACAGTGTACACTTAGTGTGCAAACATCTGCATGACGTATACTCATGATCTGCATAGAAATACGCTACG
The DNA here is from genome assembly GCF_041260155.1 of Ptychodera flava. Lineage (NCBI taxonomy): Eukaryota > Metazoa > Hemichordata > Enteropneusta > Ptychoderidae > Ptychodera > Ptychodera flava. Next base: position 39,081,232 of record NC_091929.1, on the reverse strand, counting down.
CATATCAACGTATTGAAATGTTCCATATACAAAGATATACGCTGCATATGCAATTAGTATTCTGTTCCGTATACATCAATATACGTAAATATGCTAAGCGCATATCAAGCATTTTGTCTAGTGTCAGGGTAGTTCAGACCATAACTGCTCAAACTGACAGCTGCCGACCGACAAACATGGAAACGTGAGATCGGCCTTGTGGGAACCATCGTCTCATTGTTAATAGAAGTATAACTCACGTTGTTATTCATACTTTCTAAGAGATTAAACTCTTCTGTCAAAGGGTGCATAAATTCAATGTAGTTATACAGAAATTCTATAAAAAATTATGTAGAAAGTGGTAAAAATTCTACAGGAATTATTCTGAATGTGTATTTAATTTACATAGAAATTCTTTAAAATTCTACAGAAATGATAAAGAAATTCTGTAGAATTTCTACAGGAAAAAGGGACGAAAACTCCATTGAAATCCATAAGGGTCAAGAAGAATTGTTGTAGAAATTCTATATCACTTTCATTGAATTTTTTGATAATTGCAATATAATTTTCATAAGGGCAGTAAACATGTCTTAGGCGTGAAAACCAATCAACTACAAAATTGTTAGTAAGTATGTGAGATATCTAGATACCTAATTTCGACTTCTGAGCCCAGTTACAGATCAGACTATAAATAAGGATGTTCTGCTTGATTTTTTACTATCCAGTTAGCCCATCTTAAATACTTGCAAGATGAGTATGCAGCTTTAATGGTGCAGGGACAGTACAAAAGAAATACATCACGTATTTTCAGATGACTTCAAAGTCACACATCTGGCCTCAGTAAGTTTTCGTACAGCTACACAGCTTGCAGCTGCAGGTACAAAGTCTAGAAACCAACAGCAGTCTAATCAGGATTATAGCCAAGATAAAGAATGAAATTGTTCATGATACAATTATAACAACGGCGATGTATATCACAAATTTGCTAATGGAACTATGCCTACACAGTGGCCTCAACAACGTCAACAGAAATCCACCACAGAGAAGCAAGCGAAATAGTGGATCCTATGGCAACTAGTCAAGTGTCAACAATCTTAGACAAACCTCATTGATTTGATTGTATAATGGTTAATATTATATAAGGGTCAGCCCTTGGTGTCGCGCCAGGGGTTAAAATTGGCAATGGTATTTGTATTGATTTATGATAAATATAATTAATTGTCACTTCCCTCTGATGAAAGCAGTTCATGTACGTACATGACGTCAGATCATGCAGCAATGCAGGTATAGATTTCCTGTATTGTGTAAAAATGTTGGACAAAAATTGGCAATTTTTACCATGATAACAGACTATTGTTTTAAACAAGGGATGTATTATGCCATCATTATCATTGCAATGGTAACCTCACTAGCGCCTCACTGGCGCTCGATTCCGTCTTCATGCAGAGACGGCAGTGCTCATAAATTCACAATTTTTTGTGTTTCCAGGCACATACTGTCATTGTGCCATCTTGAAATACCGAGAAACTACCACGTGGCCATCGCTCTTCGTCGTCAGCATCAGGCTGTACGACTTGTAGATCATAGTTTGCGGTATTTTTTATCGAATCATTGGGTAAACCTAAGTTGTACATCCTGCAGGTTCCCGTGGCAGCTATACTATGCATGTAGAGATGGTCAAACAATGGGGCAGAAGTGTAATATGAGTCCATAATGACATGATGTCCTAACTCATAGTAGGGTTGAATCACCCTGGAAACAACTTGCCCAAGTGTGTTTCCCCTGAAATCTCTGGGGTCGTCTTACGCATTGGGATCAAGCGGGTGATGACAGTTATCAGCGACAGCTTGATGGACTTCGTCGTTGAAAACATAACCCGAGAGTGTAAACTCTCATTCCATATTTGTGTTGTTTTGCTGGATTGTAGAGAACATTCTTTGTGCAGCCCCATACATGGCTGTGTTACGAGCACAGTATGACTGTGTGCTGTAGTACAAATATTGCATCAGTAGCTTGAAGCGATCAAGAGAAAAATTCTCTTGACGAAATTATGACCGAAGCAAACATGGTCCGACCAATACAGCTGGATTTCAGGCTGCCAGCAAATTCCGAATAGCATCATCACTCAAATGAATGCTCTCATTTGGACAACAGTGGTCGGTGTCCAAACCTATCGCTTTTGCCCTTCTCCTCTGTCTAGCGTAGCGATTAGTGCATAGGGTAATGAATATTATCAGATCCTCGTCAAATATTTGCAAAAACCATGCCACTTCTGAAGCATCGTCTGGCAGCGGGTTGATAAGCCCAAGCTCTGGACCAATGAACTCTAGTAAAAGATCGAAATTACAAGTTCGTAGGTCTGTGAATGGTCTGTTCACGGTACCACAGGCAATGCTTGTTTCGTAGTATTCCTGTCCACACTCTATTTCTTGTTGCATCGTGGTTTCTCTCTGCCTGTAATATACAAGCGAGAGAAAGAGAGAGCTTTATGAACCCACACTACTGGCCAAAAGGATGCCTAATTGGGCAGTATTCCGCGAAGCATATTTCCTACCTGAGAGCGCTTTCAGCCGGTTGCTATTGACGACAGTGAACATTGTATCAATTTATTTTCAATAATATATCGATCGAAAGCTGCTCGCTGACCGCTCGTGTAATCAGGTCATATCTTGAATATATCCACATTTACCCACATATATTGACGAATACACCGTACCATCAACGTATCCGTTGGTCTCTTGTACTCAAATTAGATCGACGACACTTATTTTCAATTTTGGTAGTACTTTACGTTTCAGTATATTTTGGCGCACTTTTGCCAAGTTTGGCGCCATTGTAAGCAGGGAACGACCTGCAAGTGAGCAAGACAACAATGTATCCATTTCCGACAAAAGAATATCGATCGATAACGTACACTACACGATAACAGAGGAGACTCGTGCCCGTTCGACTCCGTTCTTTGTTATTTTTTTAAATTTCAGCAATTTTAATCTTTCATATTCGCCCAAATTTTGAATAAACTGCATCAACTTGACAGGTATTTGGTCTGTACAACTTACGAGACGCTTACTGAATCAAATGCGTCTATTTAGAGCCCTTCTTCTTTATATATAAATGCTGTAAGATCGCCATTTTATTGAAGGCAGGAGTAAATTTCAGTGATCAGAATAAATACAATGCAATATAACAATTTTGTCAGGAAATTCAAAAATCTAAAACCAATTAAATTTTGCTTATCAATCAGAGGTTCACCGTGCCAATTTTCACCGTCATTGGTTCAGAAATGAAGAATTTGAACTGGAAAGAAGTGTGCAATCTGTTTGTACATTAGACGCCATTGTTTTCTATGGGAACTTGATGTTATTCGCCTCGTCGGAAAATGAAAAAATATATCGATCTGAAAAAACCGTTGGTTCAACTTTGTCATTTCGCCGTCATATTTTACAATATTTGAGATTACACATCTCATGAAGGTTAACTAAATCTCTATGGTTTTATTTTTTAGTTTCTGTCTTATTTTTATGAAATGACGAGTTAAGGATCGTTTGAGCTGTTGGCTGTGTTTTCACATACTTTTACATATGACTATTATCGCTCAGGTTTTTTAGCAGTATGATATTCTTGCCAATATAACATAATTGAAAGGGCAACATGTAAAGGAAGTGGAGTATGCAACTTTTTCATCAATATTTTGCTGTGCAGCGAGGAAATCCAGCGAAATTTCAACACGACGCGGGAGTCGAATTTTACTCTCTGTACGCGTACTCAACGTACGCGTGGCGAAACAACAGATGAGCCTTCTAAAATTTTTAATGTGTGTGTACAGTGTAAACACATTGAGGTCATACGAACGGACGCATGTTTCCCAGGCAGAAAAACAGTAAACATCGCCAATGACATATAACATTCACTCGAACTTCATATTTCATATATATTTCATGATTCTATTCAGATAATAAATTCATGAAATGCATTTTTTCTTTCATATGTAAATAACAAACACCGAAGGTTGCTACACATTGAGGCATTTTCTAACTTTTCTAACCAATATTTCATGGATCGTTCTCGAGAGAACAGATCGTCTAAATATTGATAAAAACAGATGTTCGCGCAAACTGACGGCTGAGTGAGATCCGTGCAGACCTTAATAAAAGGAAGCCGTTGCTGCAGTGTTAAAACTATGGTTATTAATAAATTATCATTATGATTAAAAATTATACTTTGTACATTGTAATCTGCGTAAGCGAACAAGCCTCTGGAATCCCTTATTAAGTTCACAATCTATTGCAAAATATTCAAGTGACACCATTACCCATGTTCAGGCTACGGCGAAAGTTACTACACAGCGTATATAATGAGAAGGTTGCCAACACCACTCGACATTCAACTGACCTACGTCCGAATTACCTGGGTTTTTCTTTACTACTGACATTGATTCACTACATCAGAGTCAGATCTACATGAATCACTGTCACTGCCAGTATGTACTAGCAGGGCTATAGTTAAATTAACTTTTTATTTTGACAATATTTTGTTTAGTTTATGCGATTGCGTTTTTGTTCTACTCCCCACAGCATGTTGGGCTGTCCAGTATTCAGCTATTCGACACAGCCTACATGTACCGTGCATTTGTATCATTCTATTATCACCAATATTTTGAAAAACGGACTTTGATGACAAATTGAATATTGTGTTTTTCAGCATACTGTAGAGAGACACCAAGACACTGTTTTGATACATTACATACAAATATTGAAAAAATTACCAACAGTTGCAGCTCCTGCCCCATTACAAGGCCGACTTGTTTGAAGAAAAGTTAATGGCATTCAGACATTTTTAGATTTTTTTCAAGATTAAAGACATAAAATGCGATAAAACGGTTCTAGATTTTGTTTATTTATTACTAACATTATAACCGTTTGACGACATCAAAATATTGGGAGTCCAACTATATTCAGGTCCCCCTATGGGCTGAGCATATTTTTTCAGTGCCCCCCTCGACTGCTTCGAAAATTTTCGAATTCCCCTGAAGTCCTCTAGCCCCCTCATCATTTTTGAATGGGGCCTAACGTAACTAATGACACGTTTGCACTTACAAGTCATGGGGTTCTGTTATCATTACGTATGTTCTGTCTTTTATTTGCATCATTCAGCGAGAGAATCGACGATAAGACGTGCGTACTACTTGTCTTTCAAATCCTTAACACCGACTCCATATGCTTCAGATCGACCCCGTGGAGTCATATACTATTGACATATCTGTAATGAGGCATGAAATCACCTTTCCATTTTCATTTGTCAACGCCGCAACGCCCTCTATTTTGATTGGCTAAATCATTGGTTTACTTGTTTATCAAGTATGACCACAGTAGAACTTTGAAAAAGAAGAATTATCATGCTCGCGATCACACATGCGTCGCATATTTACACAACCCATAGATAGCCTAACAAAGAAAACCTTGAAATGGAACACTTTTAATGTTTTCACATTTTGAGCTTGAAATTCTTCTAAATGATCGATGCAGATGGCACTTTAAAATATTTACAGAAATCCAAGAGTAAGTACGGTAACCGTAACCACAGGCGGCCCAGACGTATTGGGTTTTTCTCACTGATTTCTCTATCAGCTCATCTCCTTTTCTTCATGCTCTTAACCTAGCCTCTTGACTGAAATGTGTCCCGAAATTACCATATTGTAGTCAGTGATGACCATTTACCCAGAATTTACTGCAGCCAACGTAATTCGATTTCCAAGGAGAGCCAGCTACTCTAATTTCAAATGTTTAAATAGTTGCGAACAGTACAAATCCTGCCTGTGTCTTGCGGGCAGTTCATGGCATGGGGACGTCTTTGACGCAAGAAGTCGGAAGTTGAAGAACGAAGAACCGAAGAACTTAACGTAATGTTGTTTATATATGGGCAAACTTGAAGACATATTTCCCAGAGACCTGTCTGATTTTAATGGAGGTCAAAGTTTGTGTGGTCGAGTATGTAATACAATGTTAAAGAGGCTCCCAACCTTACTATCCAAATGTTTGTGTTGAGTTCGTGTTTGTTTCGTTTCGGATATGTATGAGATAGGATCCTTACATTACTATCCAATTGTTTGTCTTACAATCGTTTGTGTTTGGTTTCAGATTTGTGTATGCAAGTTTAGATTTATGTGTACGATAATGTTTTGTTTGTACGGGGAAAACTTATGCCGAGACGCATCCGGACTTATTGGGTTACAAAAGTTAATAGGGTGGCCCTTGGACTCTAGCGTTTCTAGAGTACCGGCGAGATTAACTCCTTCGACGTCATAGAGTCATTTTAGTCATGAACTTGGTTGCTACGGTATGTAAGGAAACAAGCGACTTTGGCAGCAAAGGCCAATATCTAGTACGTACTTTGACACAGAAAGTAACACTATAATATCGGCAGACAAGGAAATACTAGCGAGTGTAGAGAAATGACGGTGACTTTTTAAAAATATCCTCAGTGGTGGCGAAAATTCTCCATTGTGTGTTTTTGATAATGTGATGCCATTGTGGCTTGAATCACAATTTTATCCGATAATATCTGATAAAACGCATGGTGGGCATCAGCCATACCCAACTTGTCAAATAGTAGACACTAACATTGAAGTTAGAGTCTAATATATAACGAGTTGGGAAGTGATGGTTGCCCGATATGCTGTTTTAATGGACAATATCCAATAAAATTGATCATACCGTCTAACCTTTAAGTTATAGTCTAACATAATAAGAGGGAAAACTGTAATATCGAATATTATCGGATAAAATCGACTATGTCGTCTAACTTCTAAGTTTGAGTCTTATATTAGAAGCGGATAGGTGGGAATTTTAAAAATGCTGTTTTGTCGGATAATGTCGATAATATATCCATGTTAGATCACTTTGGTCTCATGTTCCTGGAACTCTCAAAATTAGACATTTTAGACGATATTGTCCGATAATAAAGAAAAAAGCCTATTGCGCACCTTCATGCGGTATTAGTGTCTACGCTGGCTGCGCTGACGTCGCCCATCGTCAATGTTTTTTCTTTACTGACGACAAACTGCTCTTCCAGAAAACAAAAATCTTCCTCACACTGCGATAAGAATATGCATTTTCTTTGTGGCACTTTATATTTGAAATATCATCCATTTTACAATAACTAGCACCGAACAAAGGTGAAATGAATTCATGCAAACAACACTTTTTGTTTTGAAAACAAAAATAGTACGGGGTCAAAATTGGTAAATATCTATTAACATAAAGAAATGGCATCATGTTTTTTTTGGTATTGCACTGCTGTGCAAATACCTGTCGTACGGGCAATTCGATGCAAGTAAACTGGAACATGTGTAAAATATGCACTACCTCTCATTAACCCCGAACACTGTACCAAGTTTCAGAAGATTACATGCAGCAAAACGGCAGAAGAAGATTAAAGCTGCAAGCAGCATTGTCGTGGCCTAAGCGGCTTGAATAGTTGAAAGTAATTTCACAAATGATTCTAGCTGTGAATTTTATATTCACGTGCTTTTTTAAAGTCTTTTAAAATGAGAGAATGGTTATTGTACGTTTTCCACATAAACAATTATTGCTGCCAAACCACATGTCTGATAGAAATGGATTTTCGCTAACCTGAAAGTACTTGTACTACGGATTACACTAAAAGAATCATATGACATACCTAGTTTTTTTTCTGGAGAAGAAAATTTCTGGATATTGAATTCGAATTGTTGAATTTCAATATGGCCACCAAACTACGTGACCAATCAGAATGTTCCTGACAAAATTTGGAGTGCTCACAATCAGGATGATGCATTGGTTCTGGTGAAAAGAATTTTAAAGATTAAATTGGAATTTGTTTTAAATCCAATATGGTGGCCAAATCAAGTGAACGATCCAAATGCCTGTCTCATCCTTGAAAGTGTTTATCCTAATGATGATTCAAGTAAAGCTTCAGCTAAATTGGTGTGTTGTTTTCAAGATTAAATTGGATTTTTTTCAAATCCAATATGATGGCCAAACCACATGACCAATCCACATGTTTTTCTCAAATTTGAAAGCATTTATGCAAAGACTGATACAAGTAATTGTTTAGCTCAATTAGTGTGTTGGTTCATGAGGAGAAGAGTTTCATATTGGAACTTCGGAACATCAAACCATGTGACCATATGGTCAACCCATGTGACTGATCCATATGCCTTTCTCAAACTTGAAAGTAATTATACTGAGAATGATGCAAGTACATTTTCAGCTCATCGATGTGTTTGTATTTCAGAAGAAGATTTTTAAGGATTAAATCGGGATTTTTTGAAAATCCAATGTGGTGGCTCAACCATGTGACCTATCCCAATGCCTCACTTAAACTTGAAGGTGCTCAAAATTATAGTGATATCTGTAAAATGTCAGTTCAATCTCCATACTGGTTCTTGGAAAGACATTTTCTAAAGATTCAAAAAAAAAATAAAAGTCCCCAATACCTGCGATACCATGTGACCGATCAAAACGCACTCACAACCTGAAAGCACTTGCACTACTCATGATATGAGTAAAATTTCAGTTCATCGGTCTGAGAGTTCTTAAGGAGAAGTTGTAATGATGAAATAACTAGTTTTGAAAATCCAATACGGCGATCAAGGTCACATGACCACACTGAATTTTATGGAAGAAGTAGACTGTACATGCTTGCTATGCAAAAACATTCAAATTGACAAGACCCCTAGACCATGAGTGACAGCCATGTCATGTTACTTATTAAAAAGAGAACTTGTGAAAAGACAAACAGGTAGCTATATCATTTGCAACACGGGGAAAGAAACCAATTTTACCTGAAAAAACGCACAATTTTGTTATTGACAGAAGGCAAGATGCGAGGTGCAGGAAAATTCCCAGTTAATAGGAGAAAGCAAAACAAACTTCCAAAACAAGAAAAAGCGACATACATTTGCAAGGAATTAGGACAAGAATACCTTACATCTTGCAGAAAAATGCCGCCTAACCGGCAATGAGAAGGGACATGCCAACCAAGAATTTTCTCAACTGACCTACCCCCCCCCCCATTTCGTGAGGAGTACGGTTCCCTAGACCAGTTAGGTTTTGGCAAAAGGGAAAGTGTGCTTGGAGGTGAAAGCACACAAGAAAAGAAGTGTTCTCAAGAAAATTGAATCAATAGTAATTATTCAATCAATATCTGCGGAAGCAATGATGTCATTAATACACACAATGTTTTTGTAAATACTTATAACACAATTGGAACTATTTTGTGATTATAAGATGAACAGTAAAAGTCACAGAATGTGCTCTCTAAGAGAGGGTTTACTCAAAGCATTTAGTAATTATCAATTTTTCTAGTGAAAACATCAAATCTGTAATTATTGAATTAAATGCTAAAGTAGCATTTAAAAAATTGTAGTATTTAAAGCCATCTGCTTTTCAAAAATTGTAAATTTATCCTTTTTGACAATTTTTTAAGGAAAATTCATCTCATTGATACACATTCTTGAAAATGTCAAGATTAGAGGTCAAAACTTGATGATTGCTGTATTGTTTAGAGGACCTGGATGCATTTGAAGGTTTCGGGATCATATCTGATTGGTTCTTTACTATTTGAAAGTGCCTCTTTAGGCCAGTCCTTAAAAATGTTTAGGGGTCATATCTGAGTGGTCCCTTAAAAGATTAAGGGACACATCAGGGTGGTCCCCGAAAGTTTCAAGGACTCATCTGGGTGGTCGCTGAAAGTTTCAAGGTCACATTAGGATAGTCCTTGAAAAATTCAGGGGCACCTCAGGTTGGTCCCTGAAAGTTTCAAGGACTCATCCGGGTGGTCCCTCAAAGTTTCAAGGACTCATCCGGGTGGTCCCTGGAAGTTTCAAGGTCACATCAGAGTGGTCTCTAAAAGATCCAGGGACACATCAGGGTGGTCCTTGAATGTTTTCAAAGACTCGTCTTGCAATGGCGGTATTTGAAAGATTCAAAGTCACATTAGGATAGTCCTTGAAAGATTCGGGGACACCTCAGGTTGGTCTCTGAAAGTTTCAAGGACTCATAGTCTTAGTCATGTTCACGCTACAATCCAAGTTGCTGACATCATTGTCGAGATCGGGAACAGCACTGTTAGTGTCACTCCACAAAGGACCGTGGTAACAGACATCAAATTCGTCGGAGATATCCAGTATTCCGTTGCTTTCCATGTAATCCTGTCATTAAATAATTAAGGTAATGGACGTCCTACATTCAGAATCGGCAACCTTTCCCGACGAAGGAATTAGTGCAGTAGTCAAAATCCATTCGAACATCACGCTGTTTACACACTCGACTTGAAACAATGCAGAGCCTCACAACAATGTGACCCGTGACTTCTATATCTCCAAATTAATCATGAAGACTGTAACATACAACCATAGTATTTTAAATAGTGGGGAAACTTTACAGCATAAAAGAGCAACATGTACCTTACCCGGGACCTAACTCAATCACACAATCCTAGATGCACCTGTAGGTTAAAATGGAATGTGCCATTATGAACTGATTGTTTGCGAATAATTAATTGTTTACTGTTCAGACCATCGGCGCGTCAGCTAGTAACAACATACTTCAACCAGCGAGTAAATTACCATTAATCGTCAAGGCTTGCTCGTCTAAGTCGACTGAAGGTTCAGCCACTGCCCAGTTTATCACATTTATGCCGGGAAGAACATGCCTTGTAGATCTCGTCGAGTGATAAATATGCAAAGATGTGTTTTGGAGCCGGCCGACCAGTCACACATGGGAGCGATGAGGACGCTGTGTTAAGCCATTACATAATCTTAGCTTCGACCGTCATGAATATTGACGCTGTATGTGCAGGAAGTTGGACCAAATCTTTTCAGTGATTCGTCTGCCTGTCAGCTTTACCAAGTAATGCTTGTGAATGCACAAGCTGACGAGCGAAGGTCACATCAGGATAGTCCTCGAAAGGTTCAGGGTCTCATCTGGGTGGTCCCTGAAAGTTTCAAGGACTCATCCGGGTAGTCCCTGAAAGTTTCGAGGTCACACCAGGATAGTCCTTGAACGATTCAGGGTCACACCTGGGTGGTCCCTGAAAGTTTCAAGGACTCATCTGGGTGGTCCCTGAAAGTTTCAAGGACTCATCTGGGTGGTCTCTGAAAGTTTCGAGGTCACACCAGGATAGTCCTTGAACGATTCCGGGTCACATCTGGGTGGTCCCTGAAAGTTTCAAGGACTCATCTGGGTGGTCCCTAAACGTTTTAAGGACTCATCTGGGTGGTCCCTGAAAGTTTCAATGTCATATCAGGATAGTCCTTGAAAGATTCAGGGTCATATCTGGGTGGTCCCTGAAAGTTTCAAGGACTCATCTGGGTGGTCCCTGAAAGTTTCAAGGTCATGTCAGTGTGGTCTCTAAAAGATTTAGGGTCTCCTCGGAAAGCTGCAAAGACATCTCTGCACAGTCCCTAAAGATTCCAGACAAAAACTGTTGGTTTTTGCCGTTAATATTTTAAGGTTTCAACAGACAGATGATATTATTACATTTCTTTGCATCTACCAAAAAGAGTTCATTTTTAATAGCAGGGCTGAAATAGTTCAGTGATTTTTTTAAATTTTTCAGCATTAATTAGCACAAGCACAAGAAAAGGGTAGTTTTATCAAATTTACCAGGTCTCTTTTCTTTGTATATGAAATAAATAAATGTACAAGTCATTTTCTTAACATCTACCAAATCATTTCAAAGAGAGATCACCAAAAAACATACACTACAGCAGAACTGATTTGGGTAGAGGTAGAAGGCCATTTTAACATCGAAAATTTTAAATTTTATCATGCATCGTTCGGCGAGAAAAGCAAATGCCTACAAATCAGCCTTGGAAAGGAAAATATGTATTTTCACTTAAACATAACAAAATTGACAAATCAGTTACATTTAATGGGTTCTCCTTTCCTGAGAGTGCAAAAAGCTAGACAAAAATGTATAATTTGTTATAGATGTATTTGATGATTGTGCAATTATCAATAATTTATAAAATTTGCCCTCATCTTCACACAAAAACACTGTTACATTCGTGATTTTTAAATAGATTACAACAAAATGCTCAAGATCTTATAATCACAAAATAGTTCCAATTGTGTTATATGTTTGAATTGAGCGTGAAGTAATTATATTCTTCTAAAATGCGAGACAAACTCGCTTTTTAAAATCAGAAACAAGCATATTACTGATTGAGGAATCATGACCATCAATTGCATTTCGTCTTGTTACATGAATTGCAATTTTAGGTATGGTAAAAAGAAAATTTAAAAGCGCAAAATATTTCTTGTCCATGTACGATTTATAGAAAGATGGGCTTAAAATAAACAACCAGTAAACAACTTCCATTCATGACCAAGAAAATGGTGACAGAGTTTATGAAGGAGAATGAACAAAGGAGAAAGACAAGGTAATTCAAAAAATATGTTTAAAAGGTCATATCTTGCACTTCAGAAAAACAATTAGAGGAGGAGCTTCAACCGGAATGGAACATAAACGAGTCTTTGCGTACGCACCATGAAGAAGACACCATTGAAGATCTCCTTCTTTTTTGGAATTGGACTGAGATAACAAGAAGTGAACAAAGGTTTCATATTTTTTAAGAAAGTGAAAGCAGATCTCTCAAATTGTGTCTTGACGTTTATTGTGTCCATGAACAATTAGACATAATATTATATAGGGCTCAGCCCTTGGTGTGGCGCCACGGGTTATTAGATTGGCAATGTTATTTGTATTGATTCGTGATAAAATGTAATTAATTGTTACTTCATAAACGTATATATGACAACTATGCCCAGTGTCCCTCTGATGAAAGCAGTTCACGTACATACAGGACGTCAAACCCTGCAGCAGTGCAGGTAGGCCTATAGATTTTCTGTGACGTGTAAAAATTTTGGACAAACATTGGCAAGTTTTACAAAGATAACAGCCTATTGAGTTAAACAAGGGACGTATCATGCAATCATTATCATTGCAATGGTAACCGCACTGCCCAACTTCCACTTGCAAGCTGAAAACTATAGCGTTCCGTCTAAAAACTGGCAATTTTTGAATTTAATTATTGACACAGGGGGGCGCTTTTCTAAAATTCAATCCCAGCATTCTTTGCGTATGCCATCGTTCATATGCACGATAATTTTCTTCCTTTATCTATATTAACGATATTTTGTATGAGCGACAAGGTGCATAATAACATTTACTGGCTAATAAAAGAGGTATATTTTATAAATGGCATGTTATATAATGATAATTTGTTTTGTATTTGTTTATTTACGAGTACCTAAAAAATACATGGCGGCGCCCACGAATGAAGGGTACACTTCCGGTTACTCGCATAGTATATTATGAATAAGCGCATGCGTAGTCGGTAAGCCGCTGGCGCGACTAATAAAGAATTTATATATGCTACCCTTTTGAAATTTACACTAGGGACAATGCAACATAATATGGTCATCAGCGCCTTTACAAATAAGTTCGAAAGAGTAAGAAGGACGATGACAAGAATGAAAGTCATCCAAATCAATTTCTGATTATGAGTATTAACGTCATCAGCATAAGCTGAAAGTTTACATTTACGATAACCTGAAACTTGGAATCATAACATCTTTAATACTGTCATCTTGTCTATTTTGTGTAAAAGAAGTTCAGTAAAAGTTGCATACAGCTGCCCTGATAATGAGCAAGCTTGCCTAATACCACGTCAAAACTGAACAGGGGCAGTAAGGGAACTTTTAACAGGGACAAGACTATCAGTTTGTGTATACAGAAGTTCAATAAAATTGATGAAATTTTCACCAAACCCGAACGCATACAGAGTTTGAAAATGATAATTATGACTGACACGATCAAAGGCTTTTTCCTGATCCAAAGAAAGAATACAAAAGGACGACTCATGTGATTATGAAAATGAATGCAATGTCTAATTAAGTGAATATAGTCAAAAATATGTCTGCCTGAAACGATATAACTTTGATCTACATGAATGATATATTGCAAAACTTGCTTCAAGTGAAGCGATGAAGCTTTAGTGAAGATTTTATACTCAGAGCAAAGCAAAATGATAGGTCCCAGTTCTTAAGAAGAGAGTTATCACCTCGTTTAGGAAGGAGTGTGATAACAGCTCTACGATTAGACGTTGGAAGAAGGCCATCGGAAATTAACTTTTGAAAAGATAAAAATCAGCGTGATGATTGGACTTCAGTGAAGACAAAAATTGTACTGTTTTAAAGAATCATGACACCCAATTAAGTTCCAAGACATGAAACTTGCCAACACTAAACAAGCAAAACAAGAACGAGTTTACTTCCTATATTTAGTAATTACCAAGCTTTTACATTGTCTAACATGTTGTTATAACTTTGTCACAAGTATATGGATATGAACTCTTTGTTGACTAGTGACAGAATCTGACCTGCGTAAGTTAATAAATGCCTTTATGAGAACTTTGAAATCTGAGCACTAATCTTTACATTTTCCATCACATTTCAGAGCCTTTAATGTCTTCTAAAAGCTCAAGCAATTTAGACGGCTTGATTTGTAGCTTTTCCTGAAATTCTGATAAGTCAGAAATTTCAGACAATGCAGACTCCTTATCATGATCGGAAATTTCACTGAGAACATCAAACAAGTTTTTACCCTGTCTTCATCAGCATTGACGTTTGCAGCAGAGTTAACACATTTTCTTGAGCGTAAGTGAGTTGACTGCTTTTACTGGTGACAGGTCTTTGATATACAGAATTTCATCAACAGATGTGACTTTGTGAGCGGACTCTGTTTGCGCCTCATTGTTTTCAACAAAGCGAGTCGATGTTGAGGCGTTACTCTAAGTTGAGGTGTTAGTTAATGTTGTATTCATTTGCTGACCAACTCCTTCACTTGCATTTTCTTGACTTTGGACAACATCCTTTAGACCTTAATTCTCATCACCACAAATATAGTGTTTCTTAACATTTACAGTGTCATTATCGTTGTTTTCTGACGATCTATAGTTAGGATAATGTTTACGGTTATGACATTTTAGTCCAGAAGGTAGACAATGCAGTTCATCGACTGATACATGAACGGAATAAAAACGATCACCATATTTGATCTGAATTACACCACTGATGTTCTTGTTGTGGAGTAAAACATGAACTTGTCGTCCAAGAACTTTACCAAGTTTCCACAAATACTCCTCCAAAAGTTCATCAGGAATAGAAGAAGGAGAAGAAGAAAAGAAGAAGATTTTTTTTTCAAATGTACATTTGAACATTTGAACTCATTTTTCAAATGAACATTAAAACTCATGTACAGAAAAGTACATATCAAATCATTTCAATATTTGAGAAGAAAAAAATAATTGAAATCAGGCAATGCGAAATAAAATACTGAATAACCTATGCAAATTTGGACACTATAAAAACAGCAAAAACTGCAAAATGGCTATGAGACTGAATCTGAAGTGAGACATAGAAAATTGGTGAAAAGGCAAACAGGTACCTATATCACAACATCAAGAGGAAAGATATCAACAAAATCTGACAAACCAGATTTCATTGTCCGATTTCATTGATATCAATGAAATCTTACAAAAGATCAAGTTTGTCATTGACAGAAAGCAAGATGCAAGATGAATAACAATCTAAAACAATATGGTAAACCAAAACAAACTCCCGAAACAAGTAAAGAGCAACAGAAATTAGCAAAGAATTAGGACAGGAACACCTTACAACTTGCAGAAAAAATCCGCTCAACCGCCTATGAAAAGGAATATACCAGCAAAGAGTCTCCTCAACTGACTATCTCTCTCATTCTGAAAAGTACGGTTGTGGCGGAGTCCAGTTACATTTGTATCCGCTAAGTGCCAACCACTCTGAGAAATAACCACTCTCAGTTGCTTTAGTTTAGGATAGGTTTATTCATGAAGCAGTTAAAAGTGGGTAAATAAAGATAGTCATTAATTGTCTATATCGGAGTGTCGAAGTTAATCAGGTCCAAAGTAAACCGAAGAAAAGAACTAAATTTATGACAATGATTTATTATATAATGTTTTCATTTTACCTAATATAATGTACGGTCTTGAAGTCTGGGTAATACATATTCATCATACTTGAATACTATTTATATCTCTCAAAAAATGTGTGTACGTACAATAACTTTTTCTGGATTCCGAGAGCCTTCCTCACCCTTATTCCAGAACTTGGAAATTTCAGATGTTTATAAACTTCACAGATATTTATTTTTGACTTGTTGCATCATCATTTTCCTTTTCCTTTACAAGATTATTATGAAATGGCAGATCAGTGTTATGACACGGGATTTAAACTTGGTGCAAATCTATCTTTACCTAAAATGCATACCTCTTTTGGTCAATTTGCAATTTCTTACGTGGATGCAAAGCTATGGAATAATTTACCCAATACTGATAAAATAAGTACATCACGATATCAGTTCATAAAATCATTAAAACAGTGGTTGTTACGAAATTATTCACTTCACTGAGCGCCACAGGGTGGTATATGTAATGTAAATATTTAAGAGAATGGGACCAGATTCGATTAGCATATAACTATTATTCTGGATCCATATTTGCCTTTTGCCGATTTTCAGTTATTGTAATATGAACTTATCAAGATTTTAAAAAAGACAATAAACATGAATTCAAAAAAAAGAATTGAAATTCTACGAAAAATATCTAAGCACCGCATTCAAAATGGTCCTCTAAATAATGAAAGGAAAGGAAATCAACTTACATCATTGTACCTACAGTCCTACTTTTGGCTGGAGTGTTTGTCATTCCCGTATTGCATGTCTACCTGCTTTTAAGACAAAGGAAGAAAAACGTGTCTGCCTATGTGTAATTAATCTGTGGCCTATTAATGGTTATACAAATAAGTTTCTTGACCTTTGTGTCAGAGGGCCTATAGAAAGATTGAGGGTGATCTTCTGAAAATCTAGTTTGAGTCAATCCAACACAATCCCCGTCTAAAATGCATGGTAAGCTGAATTTTTACTAATCATAAATTTCAAATAGTATAAATGCCTACTAACATTTTAGGTCTAAACAAATTCTAAGGCTAAATGTTCATAGGTAAGAGTTCATACTAATAGTCCGTATATAGTGTTCATTGAATTCAATCACAGGGTTCAATTTGTACTTTCAATCAAAACTTATTCACTAATAGGTCTAAGGTAAGCTCCATGTTCGCCGTCTTTGTAGATCATGACATCTACTTTTCGGATTTTGTTGTCATCGCTGGGGTAGACCTTTACTATGCGAGCGAGGGGCCAGCTGTTTCTCGTGTATTTTTCTCTGTCAAAAAAAAAACATGTCTCCTTCTTTGACGTTGATTGTATATTTGTTCCGTTCTTGTCGTGCCTGGTGGCTTTGTTGATATTCTTTTCTCAATCGTATCTAGAATTGACCAGCTAGATACTGTACCCGTCGCAAACGTTTTCTTCTATAGAGGTCTTGTTGGACAAATGAGCCTGGTGGTCGAGTCTGTGATTGAG
This sequence comes from Ptychodera flava, assembly GCF_041260155.1. NCBI lineage: Eukaryota > Metazoa > Hemichordata > Enteropneusta > Ptychoderidae > Ptychodera > Ptychodera flava. Next base: position 39,063,745 of record NC_091929.1, on the reverse strand, counting down.
TCTTCATTGTGAGTAGCATGTTTGGGCTAAGTGCTTGGGGATCCTTTGCATCTGATGATACTGTTGTTGTGGGTCTGTAATTGACGATGGCGCTGGCTTCTGGCATGAGAGCTTCAGCAAGTAATGTGTGTATTGTTGCTTGCCTACTTCCTGAAGGGAAGGGGAAGTTCTAGATTGCCTTCCTCGTTTACATGGACTTCTCATTGCATGATGTCCAGGAATTGCTTGTCTTCAATAGAGGGTGCCTTTTGTTTGCGGTAACGTGTCCGCTTGAAGACGGTGGTGCAAAGGTTGATGGGTTTCGGGCCTATTATTGTCTTAGATGTGGGTGTGATGTTTACATTCGAGTGCTGGTTCATCGTAGCCGCTGAGGGTTGCAGTAGTACTGTGTACTGAAATGCGGATTACACCTCTTGCTGTCTCTAGGCATAGTTCACTTGAAATTGTCCACCCTAGGTCGGTGTGTTGAGCCCAAGGCGAGTTTATATGTCCATTTCTTGTTTCTCTGACTTTCAATGCTTGAGGGCAATTTGTGCCATGAGGAGATGAATTCCAACGTTCTTTTTCGGTTCTGGAATGTAATCGATGAAGGGCTTTAGATGTTTGAAAGCCATGCAAATATATGGTGTGGGTATTTCGTTCTTGTCACTCGGTATGTTGTCATTTTCTAGCAGGACGGGAAGAGAAAATTTTTTCTTTCCATCACTTGCTTCTATGATGACGTGATTGCTACATCGTCCCTTTCTGAGTTCTCCTTTGCCGCTGCATGTTGACGGTTTGTATTCAAGGTCTGGGCCGTGTATCTTCAGTTCGTCGAAGCGGCGGCTGTTAACCATACAGGCATTGGACTGGTCGTCTAGGACTACGTAAGGTTCTATGTAGTCTGCTGGTCGGTCTTGTGTGTACACCTCTGCTAGGACTATTTTCCCACATGAATGTCTGGCTGGTCATTTTTGTGAGACTGGTGCGTTTTATTGTAGCTTCTTGGATTTCCTTTTCTTTATCTTTTGGTTGGTTTGGCGGCTGTCAACCATACAGGCATTGGACTGGTCGTCTAGCACCACGTAAGCTTCTATGTAGTCTGCTGGTCGGTCTTATGTATACACCGTAGCTAGGACTATCTTCATACACGAACGTCTGGCTTGGCATTTCGTGAGACTGGTGCGTTTTGTTGTAGCTTCTTGGATATCTTCTAGTTTGTTTTCACTTGCTTTCTGCTTAGATCTGTCACCAGGTGTAGTCCGGGGACAGGTGATGTGTTTCTTGGTCTTGCTTATACTGCATTCGATGGTCTATATGCAGTCCTTGGCGAGATGTTTCTCTGTGCATTTAAAGCACAAGCCTTTCTTCTTACACAGTTCGATTCTATCAGCAACCAGTTGCTTTGCAAATGCCTTGCAATCATTCAGGTCATGTCCTGTACCTCTGTGGAAGAGAAATTGTTTTTTCGTTGTTTGATGATTTCATTGCATGTACACACGCTCTAGTCTTTGTTTGTTGACTGGATTTTGACTTACTTGTTCCAGGCATGTTGTCTGGTCTTGGCATGTCAGGATTGAATGCTGCTTTTGCTGTGTCTTTCAGGAAGTCTGTGAAGAACTTGAATGGAAGAAATGTTTTTGGCATCGGTCGTTTGTAATATGCCATGTTATCTCTCCACTTGCTGAGGACGAATCTTGGTAACTTCCCAATGACAGGTGTTAGTCCTTGTGGTGTATTGAGGGCAAAAGGTTGGGAAATTTCTCATGTATGCCTCTGTGTTAAAACTTTAGTGCGAGAGATCAAGAAGCTTTTGCATTTGTCTGGTTTAACTTTCAGGAAGGACTTCAGTCTTTCAGTCAGACTGCAGGGTTGCCAAATCTGTCCTTTTGTTCTATCCAAGCCTCTCTATATGACTCGTCTTGGTCTTCTACATATCGAAGAAAACGGTCTTTGATGATTTTCTGTTGATCTCCATGCGTGTATTTATGCAGGGAATCTAGTTTCTGAGATGTCTATATGCAACCGTTGTAAAAGTGGCTTCGTATGATCTCTTCCATGACAAGTACATGGTTTGGTCGCCTCTAAACGTTATTGGTTGTTGTAGTGGTAAATGTTGATGGGCCATCATTGGGCTATCTCCGTCAGAGGTTGCATGCTGTTGTTGTTCTGGCTAGTTGTGGGTGTCTGTTGAATTGAAGTATGTGTGACTGTCTCCCCGTATTCTGTTGGTGTACCCTGTCCTGGTTGTATCAGTAGAGGGTAAGGCAGAGTCCAGTTACTTTTGTACCCGCTAAGAGCCAACCACTCCAAGAAATAACCACCCTCAGTTGCTTTAGTTTAGAGTAGATTTATTCAAGGAGCGGTGAAAACTGGGTAAACAAAAAGATTAAAATACAAGGTCATTCATTGTCTACATCGGAGAGTCGAGGTTAATCAAGTCCAAAGTAAACGGAATAAAAGAACTAAATTCTACTAAAATATCTAAGCACTGCATTCAAAATGGTCTTCTAAATAATTGGAAAGTCATAAAAGGAAATCAACTTACATCGTTGCGCCTACAGTCCTACTTTTGGCTGGAGTGTTAGTGAGATCCACGTGGCATGTCTACTTGCTTTAAGACAGTGGAAGAAAAACGTGTCTGCGTAGGTGTAATTTAATCTTTAACCTTTTAATTGTTTTACCAAGACGTTTCTTGACCTTTGTGTCAGAGGGCCTTAAGAAAGATAGAGGGCGATCTTCTGAAAATCTAGAAAGGGTCATGAAGGGTCAATTCAACACACTCCCCGTATAAAAATGCGCGGTAAGCTGAATTTTTACTAATCATAAATTTCAAGTAGAATAAATGGCTACTAATATTTAGGTCCAAATAAATTCTAAAAGCTAAGAGAGTATATACGAAAGGGTTCATACTAAGAGAGTCCGTCTATAGTGTTCATTGAATTCAATCACAGAGTTCAATTTGTACTTTCAATCAAACTTATTCACTAATTGGTTTGAGGTAGGTTCGATGTTCGCCATCTTTGTAGATCATGACGTCCACTTTGCATACTTTGTTGTCATCGCTGTGGTAGACCTTCACTATGCGAGCGAGGGGCCAGCTGTTTCTTGCGTATTCTTTCTCTCTCAAAAGAACCACGACTCCTTCTTTGATGTTGATTGTAGATTTGTTCCATCTTGGTTCTGGCTGACGGCTTTGTAGATATTCATTCTCCATTGATTGAGTCTTCATGGTGAGTAGCATGTTAGGGGGTGAGAGCTTGGGGATCGTTTGCATCTGATAATACAGTCGTTATAGGTCTGGAGTTGACGATGGTGCTGGCTTCTGCTGTGAGAGTTGTCAGCAAGTCATGTGTGTATTGTTGCTTGCCTAGTTGATAGTGCACGGAGTCAAGAACACGTCTGATGGTACTAATTTGTCGTTCACATATACCGCCGAAGTGTGATGCTCGAGGTGGGTTGAAGATCCACTCACAGTCTCTTGTTGTAAGGAATTTCTTGATGCGGTCTTGATCCAGTTCTTTGGCTGCTGCCTGAAGTTCGTTCTTTGTGCTGATAGAGTTGGTGCCCTGGTCACATCAGAGTTTCTTGATGTTGCCACGTATAGCTATGAAGCGACGTAGGGCGTTGATGAAGGCTGAAGTGTCCATGGAGTCTATTACTTCTATGTGTACTGCTGTTGTGTAGAGACAGGCAAAGATGACTGCCCATCTCTTTGCTTCAGACGTACCGTCTCTGTTTTGCGGGAAGCTATAGCCCAGGGGCCGAATACATCCATTCCACATTGGTGAATGGTGGGGTTTTCTCAGTTCTGTCCGACGTTAGGTCGGCCATGAGTTGAGTGAGTGATTTTGCTCTCAGTCTTCTACATATCACACATTTGTGTATTATACTTCTTACCATGCACCCATAATCCAATAGCCATTAGCTCTGACGTTCGACAGGGGGAGTTGTCTGCCTTGATGTTGTACTTGTCGATGCACATGATCGATGATAAGTCGTGAAATGTGGTTGTTCTGTGGGAGGATGATGGGGTGTCGGCCGCAGAGATCGATGTCAGATTGACGAAGTCTTCCTCGAATGCAGATGAGCCCTTTTTCATCGATGAATGGGTTCATCCGGCTGATGGGGTTCTGTTTCTGTAGTCTGTTGTTGTCCGTGCCTGCTGACTTTGCTGCAGATGGTATCTCATATTCTTTATGAAACAAACTTTTCTGTACTGAGCGTAGGATGATGGTTTCTGCTTGTGCCATCATCTCAATTCTCAATTCTTCGGGAGACTTCTCTTCTTCTTTTTGTCTGTCTTTTCTGTGATTTTCCTTGTCTGATTTTGCCTATTAAGTTGGCAGTACTTCTCTTCAAGGTCTCCATGATGATAATCGTTGAAATCGGTGAGCACCTAAGTCGTTTTGTTCTACATCCTTTGTTGATGTGTTGAGGGCAGCAAGTTGTTTGCAGACCTCAGGGTCTTCGTCACTCACTGTGTATTCGTGTTCTGTTTCTTCATGGTTGTCTTGCTCGTCTCGCTACCACAGGAATGCTGGTCTGATAGCCAGATAGTTGAGTTGAGTTTAGGGGCTAGTATACTGCGTGATGCGATGTCAGCTGGATTTTCGTGTGTAGAAACATGTCACCACTGGTGTGGTGATGAGATGTTGTGTATGTTTTCTACTCTGTTCGCTACGTATACGTGGAAACGTTTCGAGCTGTTGTTTATATATCCAAGGACGATTTGACTGTCCACAGTTCACAGTTCTAGGCGTGGTATGGAGACTGCATGAGTCGGGTTTACCTTTGCTTTGCCAAGTATGAATGATACGTTGATGTTGTCTTTGTGGTTGATCAACCGCAAAAACACCACAGCACCTATGGCTTCATTGCTGGCGTCAGAGAAAATGTGACACTCAGTATTGTTTATGGGTCCGAAGGTGGGTGGAGTGTAGCGTCGCTGTAGCTGTATCTTTGTGATGTAGTTGAGGTTGTTGCACCAGCGGGTCCATCTGGGCAAGTATTTCTTAGGCAGTGTTTCATCCCATCCAAGGTTTGATGAGTTGCGTCCTTTAGTTTCTGTCATGAGGCCTCGTAGTATTAATTTTCCTTCTATGGAAACTGGTGCGAGTATACCGAGTGGATCGTATATTGAGTTGACGATCGCCAGTACTCTCCGCCGTGAGAATGGCTTCTCCTTCAAGTTACTTCAAATGTGAATGCGTCCGCCTCTAGAGACCACTTGACCCCTAATGATCTCTGTGTCGGTAAGGTGTCTTGGTTGAAATCCAAACTCTGTAGATTTTTGGCTCGTACTTCGTTTGGAAGTGCTGTCATGACTTCTTGGTCATTAGAAACGATCTTGTGGAAGTTAACGTTTCTTGTCGCCAGTAAGTCTCTTGTTCTATTGATGAGACTGATAGCTTTCTGTGCATCTGTTGATGAGGTTAGTCTGTCTTTGGCGTAAAAGTTCTTGTCAATGAACTCTTTCACGTCTTCTCCATATGTGGATATGCCGTCTTCAGCGATCTTTCTCAGTCTGAAGGTAGCAATGGCTGGTGAGGAGACATTGCCGAACATGTGTACGTTCATTCTGTACTGAATTACTGGATTTGTGGGGTCGTTGTCTTTGAACCAAAAGAAGCGCAGATAGTCTCTGTGTTCTTTGTTGACGCGGAAGCTATGAAACATTTGTTCTACGTCGCCCATTACTGCTGTCTGCTCGGGTCAGAATCATAGCAGGATACCGAGGAGGCTGTTCATTTGGTCAGGTCCCTGAAGCAATTCGTCGTTCAGGGATACTCCATTGTACTTTGCATACGAGTAGAATACTATTCGGATCTGCTGTTTCTTGGGATGGTAGACACCGAAGTGTGATAGGTAACATGCATTGTCGGCATCTATTTTGGCTTCAGGAATGGGACTTGCGTGGTTGCATCCCATTATTTTCGTCATAAATTGAAAGTATTCTTCCTTCATTTGTGGGTTATGTTAAAACTGATTCTGTAGATTGTAGAATTGGTTCAGAGCTGATTGTCGGTTGTTCGGTAATTTCTTTGGGTCTTGCCTGAAGGGGAGAGGAAGTTCTATATTACCTTCCTCATTTACATGGACTTCTCGTTGCATGATGTCCACGAATTGCTTATCTTCAATGGAGGGTGCCTTTTCTTCCTCGTAAGGTGTCCGCTTGAAGACGGTAGTGCCGAAGTTGACAGGTTTCAGGCTTATTATGTCTTTGATGTGGATGTGATGATTACATTAAAGCGCTGATTTGTCGTAGCTGTTGAGGGTTGCAGTCGTATGGTGTACTGAAATATGGATTACACTCTTGCTGTCTCTTGGCACAGTTCACCTGAAATTGTCCACCCTAGGTCGGTGCGTTGAGCCCAAGGCGAGTTTACAGGTCCGTTCCTTGTTTCTCTGACTTTCAGTGGTTCTGGGCAGTTTCTGCCGATGAGGAGGTGAATTCTGACATTCCTTTCGGTTCTTGAATGTAATCGTTGATGGGCTTCAGATGTTTGAAGGCCTTGCAAATGTCTGGTGTGGGTATTTGTCGCTCGGTATGTTGTCGTTTTCTAGCAGGACGGGAAGAGAGAATTTTTTCTTTCTGTCACGTGTTTCTATGATGACCCGGTTGCTACGTCATCCCTTTCTGAGTTTCCTTTGCCGCTGCATGTTGACAGTTCGTATTCAAGGTCTGGGCCGTGTATCTTCAGTGCGTCGAAGAGGTGGCTGTCACCCATACAGGCGTTCGACTGGTCGTCTAGGACTACGTAAGTTTCTATGTAGTCTGCTGGTTGGTCTTGTGTATACAACTTTGCGAGGACTATCTTATCACACAAACGTTCGGCTGGGCATTTGTGAGTCTGATACATTTTGTTGTAGCAATTTAGTTTCCTTTCCTTTATCTTCTAGTTTGGTTTTGGTTGCTCTGTGCTTAGATCTGTCACCGGGTGTAGCGTTGAGACAGGTGATGTGTTTCTTGCTCTTGCTTTTACTGCATTCGATGGTCGATGTGCAGTCTTTGGCGAGATGTTTCTCAGTGCATTTAAAGCATAAGCCTTTCTTCTTACACAGTTCAATTCTGTCAGCAACTGGTTGCTTTGCAAATGCTTTGCAATCTTTCAGGTCGTGTCCTGTAGCTTCGTGGAAGAGACATTGTTTTTCTTCATTTGATGATTTCGTTGCGTGTACACGCGCTCTAGTCTTCGTATGTTGACTGGATTTTGACTTACTTGTTCCAGGGGGTGTGTCGTCTGGTCTTGGCATGTCAGGATTGAATGCTGCTTTTGCTGTGTCTTTCAGGAAGTCTGTGAAGAACTTGAATGGAGGAAATGTTTTGTGGCGTCGTGTGTATGATGCCACGTTATCTCTCCACTTGTTGAGGACAACTCTTGGTAACTTCATCATGACGGGCTTGAGTCCCTGTGGTGTATTGAGGGATGAAAGGTCAGGAAGTTTTCTCATGTGTGCCTCTGTGTTAGAACATAAGTCTGATAGTTCGAGTAGCTTTTAACTTTTGTCTGGTTTAACGTTCAGGAAGGACTTCAGTCTTTCCAGGATTACTGCGTTGATGACTGCAGGGTTGCCGAATCTGTCTTCTAGTTCTATCCAAGCCTCTCTATATGACTCGTCTGGGTCATCTACATACCGTTGTAGATGGTCTTCGACGATCTTCTGCGGATCTCCATGCGTGTATTTATGCAGGAAGTCCAATTTCTTAGATATCTGTATGTAGGCCCTTGTTACAGTGGCTTCGAATGATCTTTTCCATGACATGTACATGGTGGGGTCACCTCCAAACGTTATTGGTTGTTGTAGTTGTAAACGTTGACGGGCCATCATTTGGGCTATCTCCGTTAGAGGTTGCATGTTGTTGTTGTTCTGGCTTGTTGTAGGTGTCTGTTGACTTAAAGTAAGTGTGACTGTCTCACCTGATTCTGTTGGTGTTCCCTGTCCTCATTGTATCAGTAGAGGGGATAACTCTAAGCCTTGTTTTGTGCTTTGGGTACGAACTCGGTAAAGTTCAGTGCTGGTAATGGATCATGCTTCAATTCTCTTTTCATTGCAATGTATCGTGATACATGGTCGTTCGATGACTGGTCTGGTGTTGTAAGTGTCTGTACTGGTAAGGAATTTTCTTCCGGTACTTACTGGAGGGTTTCTGCATCTATCCTTGCCTTTTCTGCTTTCATTTCAGCTTCGATAACTTTGATTTTTGCTCGATGGTGAGCAATTGTCTTCATATACTCTGCCTCTCTTGCTGCAGAGCGAGACTTGCCTTGTGCCTTTAATGCGTTTGTTCTGGATGATGTTGATTATCTGGTTCTGTGTGAACTACGCAAGCTCCCTAGTGTAGATCCTTGTTCGGATGGTGGTTTGAAGTTGAGGGCGCTATTTTCAGCTCTCCTTGTCTGTGCATCGTTAATGTATTCATTCGCTTGTTCAATGTTCCTATTGAAGCTTATTTCCGTTAATTCTGCTTGCTCCTTACCTTGTGGAGACTTGTCTTGTTGATAAAGTCTCTGAAGTTTGTTCCAACTTTGTTCATATTCCTTGGAAAGTGTCTCTGCTGTACCAATTTTGCTTTCTGTTGGGTCCTGCATCCCCCTGAGGTCGATGAGAACTCCCTTGTTTGGTTCCAAATGCATGACAGGGCCTTTTCAGTGTTCAAGGTAGCAATAGAGCAGTCCTCCTTCGTTTTTTCTAGTATCCTGTAGAGGGCGCCCTTCAATTCGGACAGCAACTCCACCTTGAGCAGTAGCCGTCCCACTGGGAACCGCCCCTTCCCATGTTTGTTCTGTGGTATTTTCTGTCTTACAAATATCTCCTTGATTTTCATTTTGAGATTCTGTATGGGCTGGTTGTTCAGCTCCTTCGACTTTATTTTCATCCTTTATAGTTTCTTTGAGTCACTTGTAGTTGGCTGTATATGTGCATATAGTGGGCCTACCTTGTAGCCTATATGCCAGTGTCAGCTGTGCACTCGAGCCAGTGTCTTGTCCAATGGTTTGCTGGTTTTCACTTCCAGCGATGTTTCACTTGCGTCGATTTTTCACTGTGGCGGAGTCATGTCACTTTGTATCCGCTAAGTGCCACCACTCCTAGAAATAACCACCCTCAGTTTCTTTAGTTTAGAGTAGATTTATTCAAGGAGCGCTGAAAACTGGGTAAATAAAGAGATTAAAATACAGGGTCATTCATTGTCTACATCGGAGAGTCGAGGTAAATTAAGTCCAAAGTAAACGGAATAAAAGAACTAAATTCTTCTAAAATATCTAAGCACTGCATTCAAAATGGTCCTTTAAATAATTGGAAAGCCATAAAAGGAAATCAACTTACATCCTAATTTTGGCTAGAGTGTTAGTGAGATCCACGTGGCATGTCTACTTGCTTTAAAACAGTGGAAGAAAAACGTGTCTGCGTAGGTGTAATTTAATCTTTAACATTTTAATTGTTTGTCCAAGACGTTCTTGACCTTTGTGTCAGAGGGCCTTAAGAAAGATAGAGGGCGATCTTCTTAAAAACTAGAAAGGGTCATGCAGGGTCAATTTCTAAGTCTTTTTTGTGCTTTGGGTACGAACTCGGTAAATTTCAGTGCTGGTAATGGATCTCGCTCCATTTCTCCTTCCTTTGCAATGTAACGTGATACATGGTAACTTTCTTCTGCTACTTTCAGGAAATCTCTGCATCTATTCGTGGTTTTCCTGCTCTCATTTTAGCTTCCATAACTTAATTTTAATTTTTGCTTGATGGTGATCTATTGTCTTCATATACTCTGGCTGTCTTGCTGCAGAGCGTGCCCTACCTTGTGCCTTTAATGCATTGCCCTGGATGTTGTTGATCTGGTTCTTTTTGAACTACGCAAGCTGCCTGGTGTAGATCTTCGTTCAGATGGTGATTTAAGGTTGAGAGCGCTATTTTCAGCTCTCATTGTCTTTGCACTGTTAATGTATTCATTCACTTTTCGATGTTTCTATTGAAGCTTATCTCCATGAATTTTGCTTGCTCCTTACCTTCTGGGGTCTTGTCTTGTGGATAAAATCTCTGAAGTTTGTTCCAAGTTTTTTCGTATTCCTTGGAAAGTGCCTCTGCTGTATCAGTTTTGCTTTTTGTTAGGTCGTGCTTCCCCTCAAGGTCGATGAGAACTCCCCTTGTTTGGTTCCAAATGCTTGACATGGCCTTTTCAGTGTTCAAAGTAGCATAGAGCAGTCTGCTTTCGTTTTTTTTCTACTGGTCTGTAGAGGGCGTCCCTCAATTCCGGTAGAAGATCAACCATCAGCAGTAGCCGTCCCACTAAGAACTGCCCCTTCCTTCCTTTGTTCTGAGGTATTTTCCGCCTTAGTAATATCTTCCTGATTTTCATTTTATGATTCTGTGTGGGCAGGCTGTTCAGCTCCTTCGACTTGATTTTTATCCATTATAGCTCCTTTGAGTCAGTTGTAGTTGGCTGTATATGTGCATACAGTGGGCCTACCTTGCGTAGCATAAATGCCAGTGTAAGCTGTGCACTCGAGCCAGTCTCTTGTCCAATGGTTCACTGGTTTTTACTTCCAACGATATTTCACTTGCAACGATTTTCACTGTGGCAGAGTCCAGTTACTTTTGTATCCGCTAAGTGCCAACCACTTAAGAAACAACCACCTTCAGTTGCTTTAGTTTAGAGTAGATTAATTCAAGAAGCAGTGAAAACTAGGTAAAAAAAGGAGATTAAAATACAAGGTCATTCATTGTCTATACTCGAGAGTCTAGGTAAATTAAGTTCAAAGTAAACGGAAGAAAAGAACTAATTTACTAAAAATAACTAAGCATTGCATTCAACATGGTCTTGAATGGAAATCAACCTACATCATTGCGCCTACAGTCTTAAGTTTGGCCGGAATGTTTGTCAGATCCACGTGGCATGTCTACCTGCTTTTAAGACAGTTAAAAAAAGTGTCCGCCTTGTAATTTAATCTGCAACCTTTTAATTGTTTCGCAAATAAGTGTTTTTGACCTTTGTGTCAGAAGGCCTTAAAAAGATATAGGGTGATCTTATGAAAATCCAGTTAGGATCATTTCAACACAATGGTGCCCATGACGAGTTTGGTGTTGGCAAAAAGGAGGATGTGATTACAGTAGAAAGCACACAAAAGAAAATAGTGTCACAGCAATATTGAATCAGTAGTAATTGTTTCATCAATTTCTATAGAAGCAATGAGGTCATTAACACACAAAATGTTTTTGAATATGTTTGAATTCAGCTTGAAGTAACTGTACCTTTCTAAAATGCGAGAATATACTCGCTTTTTTAAAACAGAAACAATAATTTTACTGGATGAGGGACAATGATCATTAAGTGCATTTCGTCGTGTCACATGAATTGCAATTTTTGCTGTAATAAAATGAAATGTAAATGTACGATTTATAAAGGGTGGGCCTTAACCAAACGCCCAGTATAAAATCATGCATTCCTGACCAAGAAAACAGTGCGGTGTTTTCTAGGGAGAATGAACAAAAGAGAAACACAAGGGCAATGTAAAAAGTGTGTAAAAGGTCATCTCTGGCACTACAGAAAACACAGTCAAAGGATAAGCTATACCCAAAATTTAATATAAACGAGCCAGTTGCGTAGAACCATTGAGAAGATGCCATTGAAGATCTTCAGTCTTTTGGATTGGACTAAGATAACAATAATAAAACAAAAGTTTACTTTTCGATGAGTGAAAACAGATCGTTCCAAACTGTATCTGAACGTTTACTATTCCGATGGAAATTGGACATAATCAGTAAGTTATATATCCTACCATTTTCAGATTTCTGTAAAGGACAATTCAAAATAATTTGGTCATCAGTACCTTTACCAATAAGTTCGAACAAATACTGAGGACGATGTCAAGAAAGAACGTCATCCAAATCAATTTCCTTTGAAGAGAACATTACATTTCGTTTTTCCCAATCACAGGAAATGCAATGAACCAACAACTTGTCCGTATTTGATAAAATTCTAGCCAAAAGAATAGAAAACATGTTTTTAAACTGTCTTTGGGAGCGACAAGTCTTTTGGAAAGGGTCAAAGATTTCCAACTTTTGTAATGCCAGCACTGATAAGGTGATTAGCAACAGTGCTATCAAGATAGTTTGTAAAACTAACACGATCATTGTAAAAAAGGCTTCATGGAAGAGTCTTTGATATAAAGCGATTCACCTTTTTTTTCAGGAAACTACATAACTTCAGACTCTAAAGAGCTAAAGGTAAACTTTAGCAGAAATTCCGGAGCAGGCTGAACATTGACTGTAAAAGGTTGAGAGGTGTAATGGAGATTATCAATACTTCTAAACTAAAAATCAGCGAACAAAAAGTGAAGGATGATCCTGTCCTAAATAAAGATATCTTTGAAGATAATTGAACCTAAAAGCTTTCAAACTTGAAGAGAGATCGATATGATTTTGCCCTCCTACCTTCAATGGATCGACTGATCGACTTGGCAATCAATGTTTTCCTTGCCAGAAGAAATCAAGAAATTTGTTCTGAATTTCATCAATGATAAAAGCAGGAGGACAGAGGCAAAATAAACGATGAAAGAGTTTGGTTGCAGCAAGTTGATTATCAATGATAATGCGGCCTTGGAATGACATAGCAGGAGCATATCTATTCCAACAAGATAACATATCGTCTATCTTGGTAACACAATCACTCCAGTTTTTTGAAAAGTGCTTATTACTTTTACCCAAGTAAGTACTGTTCGACAACATTTCAAGAGGATGATCATTACGCAAATGCCATAGCCGACCCAAAGACATGGGGACTTAAGATAGTTAATTTTTGCATTACTGGCATGTCCATAGACAGAAAACCAATATTTAAACCTCAAAAAATAAGTTACTTTACAAGTAATAAGAGTATTAACGTCATCAGCATAAGTTTAAAATTTACATTTAAGGTCACCTGAAGTTGGAATCATGACACCTTGAATAATGATCTCGTGTTACTCAGTGTAAAAGAGGTTCAATAACAATTTCATGAAACTGACCAGGTATGAAACAACCTTGCCTTGTACCACTTGAACACTGAACAGCAGCAGTAAGGGAACTGTTATTCCGGACAAGATTATCAGTTTCTGTTTACAGAAGTTTCATAAAATTGATAAAATTTGCACCAAATCGTAACGGATGCAGAGTTTGAAAAAGATAATGATGACTGACACGATCAAAAGCCGTTTCCTGATCCAAAGAAAGAATACGAAGAGAAAGATTCATATGATTATGAAAATGAATGCAATCTATGAATAAATGAACATTATCACATGCACAAGCCATGTTTGTCGTCTCTGAACAAAAAATACGGGATTTATTCTCTGGTCGCTCTACGTCACGACAACCCACGTCTATGTCATCAATTTTGGTGCGTCGGACCTTTTTTTTTGTCGATCTTTGGTGTGCTTGTAAATATGTAAACAAACAACATGGCGGCCGATGTTTCTCCAACGATCAAAAGTCATGTAATGAAATGGAAATTGTCACCGACTACGACATTACTAGTCCGAACAATGTAAACACAAGAGTGTACCGCCTGTATATTCCGAAGGAATTACGTAAATAATGTGCGGAAACAATGAACTCGAAGCTGGTCGCGTATACCGTGGGTTCCGTATGCATTGCAAACAGGGTCAGGCGCGATGTCTACAATGTTCGTGCCATCGAGATTCAGTCGATATTTGTTCCCGAAAAATAGCGTATCTTCGTCTGTGATAAATTTCTAGGACTATTTTATCTTTGAAATAGAGTATAACTTTGCGGAAGGTTGCCTACGTGTAGACCTAGAGCTGTCATTTTCTCCACACACGAACGAATATGAGCGCTAAGGCATACAAAGGACGACTGAAGATTGGAAATGATTGACAACTTGTGCACGGCGTACTGATATTTACTCTTTAAGTAGTTCAAAAGTCTAAACAAATTCTAAGGCTAAATGTTCATAGGTAAGAGTTCATACTAATAGTCCGTATATAGTGTTCATTGAATTCAATCACAGGGTTCAATTTGTACTTTCAATCAAAACTCATTCACTGATAGGTCTAAGGTAAGCTCCATGTTCGCCGTCTTTGTAGATCATGGCATCTACTTTTCGGATTTTGTTGTCATCGCTGGGGTAGACCTTTACTATGCGAGCGAGGGGCCAGCTGTTTCTTGTGTATTCTTTCTCTGTCAAAAAAAAACATGTCTCCTTCTTTGACATTGATTGTATATTTGTTCCGTTCTTGTCATGCCTGGTGGCTTTGTTGATATTCTTTTCTCAATCGTATCTAGAATTGATCAGCTAGATACTGTACCCGTCGCAAATGTTTTCTTCTATAGAGGTCTTGTTGGACAAATGAGCCTGGTGGTCGAGTCGGTGATTGAGTTTCATTGTGAGTAGCATGTTTGGGCTAAGTGCTTGGGGATCCTTTGCATCTGATGATACTGTTGTTGTGGGTCTGTAATTGACGATGGCGCTGGCTTCTGGCATGAGAGCTTCAGCAAGTAATGTGTGTATTGTTGCTTGCCTACTTCCTGAAGGGAAGGGAAGTTCTAGATTGCCTTCCTCGTTTACATGGACTTCTCATTGCATGATGTCCAGGAATTGCTTGTCTTCAATAGAGGGTGCCTTTTGTTTGCGGTAACGTGTCCGCTTGAAGACGGTGGTGCAAAAGGTTGATGGGTTTCGGGCCTATTATGTCTTAGATGTGGGTGTGATGTTTACATTCGAGTGCTGGTTCGTCGTAGCCGCTGAGGGTTGCAGTAGTACTGTGTACTGAAATGCGGATTACACCTCTTGCTGTCTCTAGGCATAGTTCACTTGAAATTGTCCACCCTAGGTCGGTGTGTTGAGCCCAAGGCGAGTTTATATGTCCATTTCTTGTTTCTCTGACTTTCAATGCTTGAGGGCAATTTGTGCCATGAGGAGATGAATTCCAACGTTCTTTTTCGGTTCTGGAATGTAATCGATGAAGGGCTTTAGATGTTTGAAAGCCATGCAAATATATGGTGTGGGTATTTCGTTCTTGTCACTCGGTATGTTGTCATTTTCTAGCAGGACGGGAAGAGAAAATTTTTTCTTTCCATCACTTGCTTCTATGATGACATGATTGCTACATCGGCCCTTTCTGAGTTCTCCTTTGCCGCTGCATGTTGACGGTTTGTATTCAAGGTCTGGGCCGTGTATCTTCAGTTCGTCGAAGCGGCGGCTGTTAACCATACAGGCATTGGACTGGTCGTCTAGGACTACGTAAGGTTCTATGTAGTCTGCTGGTCGGTCTTGTGTGTACACCTCTGCTAGGACTATTTTCCCACATGAATGTCTGGCTGGTCATTTTTGTGAGACTGGTGCGTTTTATTGTAGCTTCTTGGATTTCCTTTTCTTTATCTTTTGGTTTGGTTTGGCGGCTGTCAACCATACAGGCATTGGACTGGTCGTCTAGGACTACGTAAGCTTCTATGTAGTCTGCTGGTCGGTCTTATGTATACACCGTAGCTAGGACTATCTTCACACACGAACGTCTGGCTGGGCATTTCGTGAGACTGGTGCGTTTTGTTGTAGCTTCTTGGATATCTTCTAGTTTGGTTTCACTTGCTTTCTGCTTAGATCTGTCACCAGGTGTAGTCCGGGGACAGGTGATGTGTTTCTGGTCTGCTTATACTGCATTCGATGGTCTATATGCAGTCCTTGGCGAGATGTTTCTCTGTGCATTTAAAGCACAAGCCTTTCTTCTTACACAGTTCGATTCTATCAGCAACCAGTTGCTTTGCAAATGCCTTGCAATCATTCAGGTCATGTCCTGTACCTCTGTGGAAGAGAAATTGTTTTTTCGTTGTTTGATGATTTCATTGCATGTACACACGCTCTAGCCTTCGTATGTTGACTGGATTTTGACTTACTTGTTCCAGGCGGTGTGTCGTCTGGTCTTGGCATGTCAGGATTGAATGCTGCTTTCGCTGTGTCTTTCAGGAAGTCTGTGAAGAACTTGAATGGAGGAAATGTTTTGTGGCATCGGCCATTTGTAATATGCCACGTTATCTCTCCACTTGCTGAGGACGAATCTTGGTAACTTCCCAATGACAGGCGTTAGTCCTTGTGGTGTATTGAGGGCGAAAGGTTGGGAAATTTCTCATGTATGCCTCTGTGTTAAAACTTTAGTGCGAGAGATCAAGAAGCTTTTGCATTTGTCTGGTTTAACTTTCAGGAGGGACTTCAGTCTTTCAGTCAGACTGCAGGGTTGCCAAATCTGTCTTTTTGTTCTATCCAAGCCTCTCTATATGACTCGTCTTGGTCTTCTACATATCAAAGAAAATGGTCTTTGACGACTTTCTCTTGATCTCCATGCGTGTATTTATGCAGGAAATCTAGTTTCTCAGATGTCTATATGCGACCGTTGTAAAAGTGGCTTCGTATGATCTCTTCCATGACAAGTACATGGTTTGGTCGCCTCTAAACGTTATTTGTTGTTGTAGTGGTAAATGTTGATGGGCCATCATTGGGCTATCTCCGTCAGAGGTTGCATGCTGTTGTTGTTCTGGCTAGTTGTGGGTGTCTGTTGAATTGAAGTAGGTGTGACTGTCTCCCCGTATTCTGTTGGTGTACCCTGTCCTGGTTGTATCAGTAGAGGGTGTGGCGGAGTCCAGTTACTTTTGTACCCGCTAAGTGCCAACCACTCCAAGAAATAACCACCCTCAGTTGCTTTAGTTTAGAGTAGATTTATTCAAGGAGCGGTGAAAACTGGGTAAACAAAAAGATTAAAATACAAGGTCATTCATTGTCTACATCGGAGAGTCGAGGTAAATCAAGTCCAAAGTAAATGGAATAAAAGAACTAAATTCTACTAAAAATATCTAAGCACTGCATTCAAAATGGTCCTCTAAATAATTGGAAAGTCATTAAAGGAAATCAACTTACATCGTTGCGCCTACAGTCCTACTTTTGGCTGGAGTGTTAGTGAGATCCACGTGGCATGTCTACTTGCTTTAAGACAGTGGAAGAAAAACGTGTCTGCGTAGGTGTAATTTAATCTTTAACCTTTTAATTGTTTTACCAAGAAGTTTCTTGACCTTTGTGTCAGAGGGCCTAAAGAAGATAGAGGGCGATCTTCTGAAAATCTAGAAAGGGTCATGAAGGGTCAATTCAACACACCCCCCGTATAAAAATGCGCAGTAAGCTGAATTTTTACTAATCATAAATTTCCAGTAGAATAAATGCCTACTAATATTTTAGGTCCAAATAAATTCTAAAAGCTAAGAGAGCATATACGAAAGGGTTCATACTAAGAGAGTCCGTCTATAGTGTTCATTGAATTCAATCACAGAGTTCAATTTGTACTTTCAATCAAAACTTATTCACTAATTGGTTTGAGGTAGGTTCGATGTTCGCCATCTTTGTAGATCATGATGTCCACTTTGCATACTTTGTTGTCATCGCTGTGGTAGACCTTCACTATGCGAGCGAGGAGCCAGCTGTTTCTTGCGTATTCTTTCTCTCTCAAAGAACCACGGCTCCTTCTTTGATGTTGATTGTAGATTTGTTCCATCTTGGTTGTGGCTGACGGCTTTGTGAGAGCTTGGGGATCATTTGCATCTGATAATACAGTCGTTATAGGTCTGGAGTTGACGATGGTGCTGGCTTCTGCAGTGAGAGTTGTCAGCAAGTCATGTGTGTATTGTTGCTTGCCTAGTTGATAGTGCACGGAGTCAAGAACACGTCTGATGGTACTAATTTGTCGTTCCCATATACCGCCGAAGTGTGATGCTTGAGGTGGGTTGAAGATCCACTCACAGTCTCTTGTTGTAAGGAATTTCTTGATGCGGTCTTGAACCAGTTCTTTGGCTGCTGCCTGAAGTTCGTTCTTTGCGCCGATAAAGTTGGTGCCCTGGTCACATCGGAGTTTCTTGATGTTGCCGTGTATAGCTATGAAGCGACGTAGGGCGTTGATGAAGGCTGAAGTGTCCATGGAGTCTATTACTTCTATGTGTACTAGAGACAGGCAAAGATGACTGCCCATCTCTTTGCTTCAGACGCACCGTCTCTGGTTTTGCGGGAAGCTATAGCCCAGGGGCCGAATACATCCATTCCAACATTGGTGAATGGTGGGGTTTTCTCAGTTCTGTCCGACGTTAGGTCGGCCATGAGTTGAGTGAGTGATTTTGCTCTCTGTCTTCTACATATCGCACATTTGTGTATTATACTTCTTACCATGTCATGTACACCCATAATCCAATAGCCTTAGCTCTGACGTTCGACAGGGTGAGTTGTCTGCCTTGATGTTGTACTTGTCGATGCACATGATCGATGATAAGTCGTGAAATGTGGTTGTTCTGTGGGAGGATGATGGGGTGTCGGCCGCAGAGATCGATGTCAGATTGACGAAGTCTTCCTCGAATGCAGATGAGCCCTTTTCATCGATGAATGGGTTCATCGGCTGATGGGGTTCTGTTTCTGTAGTCTGTTGTTGTCCGTTCCTGCTGACTTTGCTGCAGATGGTACTCATATTCTTTATGAAACAAACTTTTCTGTACTGAGCGTAGGATGATGGTTTCTGCTTGTGCCATCATCTCAATTCTCAATTCTTCGGGAGACTTCTCTTCTTCTTTTTTGTCTGTCTTTTCTGGTGATTTTCCTTGTCTGATTTTGCCTATTAAGTTGGCAATACTTCTCTTCAAGGATCTCCATGATGAGAATCGTTGAAATCGGTGAGCACCCAAGTCGTTTTGTTCTACATCCTTTGTTGATGTGTTGAGGGCAGCAAGTTGTTTGCAGACCTCAGGGTCTTCGTCACTCACTGTGTATTCGTGTTCTGTTTCTTCATGG
Organism: Ptychodera flava; assembly: GCF_041260155.1. Classification (NCBI taxonomy): domain Eukaryota; kingdom Metazoa; phylum Hemichordata; class Enteropneusta; family Ptychoderidae; genus Ptychodera; species Ptychodera flava. The sequence continues at coordinate 39,044,961 of NC_091929.1, read as the reverse complement.
TTGTCTTGCTCGTCTCGCTGCCACAGGAATGCTGGTCCTGATAGCCAGATAGTTGAGTTGAGTTTTGGGGCTGGTATACTGCGTGATGCGATGTCAGCTGGATTTTCGTGTGTAGACACATGTCGCCACTGGTGTGGTGATGAGATGTTGTGTATCTTTTCTACTCTGTTCGCTACGTATACGTGGAAACGTTTCGAGCTGTTGTTTATATATCCAAGGACGATTTGACTGTCCACAGTTCACAGTTCTAGGCGTGGTATGGAGACTGCATGAGTCGGGTTTATCTTTGCTTTGCCAAGTATGAATGATACGTTGACGTTGTCTTTGTGGTTAATCAACCGCAAAAACAGCCACAGCATATATGGCTCATTGCTGGCGTCAGAGAAAATGTGACACTCAGTATTGTTTATGGGTCCGAAGGTGGGTGGAGTGTAGCGTCGCTGTAGCTGTATCTTTGTGATGTAGTTGAGGTTGTTGCACCAGCGGGTCCATCTGGGCAAGTATTTCTTAGGCAGTGTTTCATCCCATCCAAGGTTTGATGAGTTGCGTCCTTTAGTTTCTGTCATGAGGCCTCGTAGTAGTATATTTTCCTTCTATGGAAACTGGTGCGAGTATACCGAGTGGATCGTATATTGAGTTGACCATCGCAAGTACTCCCGCCGTGAGAATGGCGTCTCCTTCAAGTCTACTTCAAATGTGAATGCGTCCGCCTCTAGAGACCACTTGACCCCTAATGATCTCTGTGTCGGTAAGGTGTCTTGGTTGAAATCCAAACTCTGTAGATTTTTGGCTCGTACTTCGTTTTGAAGTGCTGTCATGACTTCTTGGTCATTAGAAACAATCTTGTGCAAGTTAACGTTTCTTGTCGCCAGTAAGTCTCTTGTTCTATTGATGAGACTGATAGCTTTCTGTGCATCTGTTGATGAGGTTAGTCTGTCTTTGGCGTAAAAGTTCTTGTCCATGAACTCTTTCACGTCTTCTCCATATGTGGATACGCCGTCTTCAGCGATCTTTCTCAGTTCGAAGGTAGCAATGGCTGGTGAGGAGACATTGCCGAACATGTGTACGTTCATTCTGTACTGAATTACTGGATTTGTGGGGTCGTTGTCTTTGAACCAAAAGAAGCGCAGATAGTCTCTGTGTTCTTTGTTGATGCGGAAGCTATGAAACATTTGTTCTACGTCGCCCATTACTGCTGTCTTCTTGCGTCAGAATCGTAGCAGGATACCGAGGAGGCTGTTCATTTGGTCAGGTCCCTGAAGCAATGCGTCGTTCAAGGAGACTCCGTTGTACTTTGCACTCGAGTTGAATACTACTCTGATCTGCTGTTTCTTGGGATGGTAGACACCGAAGTGTGGTAGGTACCATGCGTTGTCGGCATCTATTTCGTCTTCTGGAACAGAACTTGCCTGGTCACGTTCCATTATTTTCTTCATAAATTGAAAGTATTCTTCCATCATTTGTGGTTTATGCTGCAACTGATTCTGTAGATTGTAGAATTGGTTCAGAGCTGATTGTCGGTTGTTCGGTAATTTCTTAGGGTCTTCCCTGAAGGGGAGAGGAAGGTCTATATTACCTTCCTCATTTACATGGACTTCTCGTTGCATGATGTCCACGAATTGTTGGCGAGATGTTTCTCAGTGCATTTAAAGCATAAGCCTTTCTTCTTACACAGTTCAATTCTGTCAGCAACTGGTTGCTTTGCAAATGCTATGCAATCTTTCAGGTCGTGTCCTGTAGCTTCGTGAAAGAGACATTGTTTTTCTTCATTTGATGATTTCGTTGCGTGTACACGCGTTGTAGTCTCCGTATGTTGACTGGATTTTGACTTACTTGTTCAAGGCGGTGTGTCGTCTGGTCTTGGCATGTCAGGATTGAATGCTGCTTTCGCTGTGTCTTTCAGGAAGTCTGTGAAGAACTTGAATGGAGGAAATTTTTGTGGCGTCGTGTGTATGATGCCACGTTATCTCTCCACTTGTTGAGGACAACTCTTGGTAAATTCTCCATGACGGGCTTGAGTCCGTGTGATGTATTGAGGGACAAAAGGTCAGGAAGTTTTCTCATGTGTGCCTCTGTGTTAGAACATAAGTCTGATAGTTCGGGTAGCTTTTTGCTTTTTTCTGGTTTAACTTTCAGGAAGGACTTCAGTCTTTCCAGGATTACTGCGTTGATGACTGCATGGTTGCCGAATCTGTCTTCTAGTTCTATCCAAGCCTCTCTATATGACTCGTCTGGGTCATCTACATACCGTTGTAGATGGTCTTCGACGATCTTCTGCGGATCTCCCTGCGTGTATTTATGCAGTAAGTCAAGTTTCTCAGATGTCAGTATGTAGGCCCTTGTTCAGTGGCTTCGAATGATCTTTTCCATGACATGTACATGGTGTGGTCACCTCCAAATGTTATTGGTTGTTGTAGTGGTAAATGTTGACGGGCCATCATTTGGGCTATCTCCGTTAGAGGTTGCATGTTGTTGTTGTTCTGGCTTGTTGTAGGTGTCTGTTGATTTAAAGTAAGTGTGACTGTCTCACCTGATTCTGTTGGTGTTCCCTGTCCTCATTGTATCAGTAGAGGGGATAACTCTAAGCCTTTGTTTTGTGCTTTGGGTACGAACTCGGTAAAGTTCAGTGCTGGTTATGGATCATGCTTCAATTCTCTTTTCATTGCAATTTATCATGATACATGGTCGTTCGATGACTGGTCTGGTGTTGTAAGTGTCTGTACTGGTAATGAACTTTCTTCGGCTACTTTTTGGAGGGTTTCTGCATATATCCTTGCCTTTTCTGCTTTCATTTCAGCTTCGATAACTTTGATTTTTGCTTGATGGTGAGCTATTGTCTTCATATACTCTGCCTCTCTTGCTGCAGAGCGTGCCTTGCCTTGTGCCTTTAATGCGTTTGCCCTGGATGATGTTGATGATCTGGTTCTGTTTGAACTATGCAAGCTGCCTAGTGTAGATCCTCGTTCGGATGGTGATTTGAGGTTGAGGGCGCTATTTTCAGCTCTCCTTGTCTTTGCATCGTTAATGTATTCATTCGCTTGTTCAATGTTCCTATTGAAGCTTATTTCCGTTAATTCTGCTTGCTCCTTACCTTGTGGAGACTTGTCTTGTTGTTAAAGTCTCTTAAGTTTGTTCCAAGTTTGTTCATATTCCTTGGAAAGTGTCTCTGCTGTACCAATTTTGCTTTCTGTTGGGTCCTGCATCCCCCTGAGGTCGATGAGAACTCCCTTGTTTGGTTCCAAATGCATGACAGGGACTTTTCAGTGTTCAAGGTAGCAAAGAGCAGTCCTCCTTCGTTTTTTTCTAGTATCCTCTAGAGGGCGCCCTTCAGTTCGGACAGCAACTCCACCTTCAGCAGTAGCCGTCCCACTGGGAACCGCCCCTTCCTTTGTTTGTTCTGTGGTATTTTCTGTCTTACAAATATCTCCTTGATTTTCATTTTGAGATTCTGTATGGGCTGGTTGTTCAGCTCCTTCGACTTTATTTTATCCATTATAGTTTCTTTGAGTCACTTGTAGTTGGCTGTATTTGTGCATATAGTGGGCCTACCTTGTAGCCTATATGCCAGTGTCAGCTGTGCACTCGAGCCAGTGTCTTGTCCAATGGTTTGCTGGTTTTCACTTGCATCGATGTTTCACTTGCGTCGATTTTTCACTGTGGCACAGTCCAGTTACTTTTGTATCCGCTAAGTGCCAACCACTCCAAGAAATAACCACCCTCAGTTGCTTTAGTTTAGAGTAGATTTATTCGAGAAGTGCTGAAAACTGGGTAAATAAAGAGTTAAAATACAGGGTCATTCATTTGAGAGTCGAGGTAAATCAAGTTCAAAGTAAACGGAAAAAAAACTAAATTCTACTGAACATATCTAAGCACTGCATTCAAAATAGTCCTCTAAATAATTGGAAAGTCATTAAAGGAAATCAACTTACATCGTTGCGCCTACAGTCCTACTTTTGGCTGGAGTGTTAGTCAGATCCACGTGGCATGTCTACTTGCTTTAAGACAGTGGAAGGAAAATTTGTCTGCGTAGGTGTAATTTAATCTCTAACATTTTAATTGTTTTACAAGACGTTTCTTGACCTTTATGTCAGAGGGCCTTAAGAAAGATAGAGGGGGATCTTCTTAAAATCTAGAAAGGTTCATGAAGGGTCAATTTCTAAGTCATTTTTGTGCTTTGGGTACGAACTCGGTAAATTTCAGTGCTGGTAATGGATCTCGCTCCATTTCTCCTTCCTTTGCAATGTAACGTGATACATGGTAACTTTCTTCTGCTACTTTCAGGAAATCTCTGCATCTATTCGTGGTTTTTCTGCTCTCATTTTAGCTTCCATAACTTTAATTTTTGCTTGATGGTGATCTATTGTCTTCATATACTCTGGCTGTCTTGCTGCAGAGCGTGCCCTACCTTGTGCCTTTAATGCATTTGCCCTGGATGTTGTTGATCTGGTTCTTTTTGAACTACGCAAGCTGCCTAGTGTAGATCTTCGTTCAGATGGTGATTTAAGGTTGAGAGCGCTATTTTCAGCTCTTATTGTATTTGCACTGTTAATGTATTCATTCACTTTTTCGATGTTTCTATTGAAGCTTATTCCCGTGAATGTTGCTTGCTCCTTACCTTCTGGGGTCTTGTCTTGTGGATAAAGTCTCTGAAGTTTGTTCTAAGTTTTTTCATATTCCTTGGAAAGTGCCTCTGCTGTATCAGTTTTGCTCTTTGTTAGGTCGTGCTTCCCCTTAAGGTCGATGAGAACTCCCCTGTTTGGTTCCAAATGCTTAACATGGCCTTTTCAGTGTTCAAAGTAGCATAGAGCAGTCTGCTTTCGTTTTTTTCTACTGGTCTGTAGAGGGCGTCCTTCAATTCGGGCAGAAGATCAACCATCAGCAGTAGACGTCCCACTAAGAACTGCCCCTTCCTTCCTTTGTTCTGAGGTATTTTCCGCCTTAGTAATATCTTCCTGATTTTCATTTTATGATTCTGTGTGGGCAGGCTGTTCAGCTCCTTCGACTTGATTTTTATCCATTATAGCTCCTTTGAGTCAGTTGTAGTTGGCTGTATATGTGCATACAGTGGACCTACCTTGCGTAGAATAAATGCTAGTGTAAGCTGTGCACTCGAGCCAGTATCTTGTCCAATGGTTCACTGGTTTTTACTTCCAACGATATTTCACTTGCAACGATTTTTCACTGTGGCAGAGTCCAGTTACTTTTGTATCCGCTAAGTGCCAACCACTTAAGAAATAACCACCTTCAGTTGCTTTAGTTTAGAGTAGATTAATTCAAGAAGCAGTGAAAACTAGGTAAAAAAAGGAGATTAAAATACAAGGTCATTCATTGTCTTTACTCGAGAGTCGAGGTAAATCAAGTTCGAATTAAACGGAAGAAAAGAACTAATTTACTAAAATAACTAAGCATTGCATTCAACATGCTCTTGAATGGAAATCAACTTACATCATTGCGCCTACAGTCTTATGTTTGGCCGGAATGTTTGTCAGATCCACATGGCATGTCTACCTGCTTTTAAGACAGTTTAAAAAAGTGTCCGCAAACTTTGAATTGTTTTGCAAATGAGTTTTTTTGACCTTTGTGTCAGAAGGCCTTAAAAAGATATAGAGTGATCTTATGAAAATCCAGTTAGGATCATTTCAACACAATGGTGCCCATGACGAGTTTGGTGTTGGCAAAAAGGAGGATGTGATTACAGTAGAAAGCACACAAAAGAAAATAGTGTCATAGCAATATTGAATCAGTAGTAGTTGTTTCATCAATTTCTATAGAAGCAATGAGGTCATTAACACACAAAATATTTTTGAATATGTTTGAATTCAGCTTGAAGTAACTGTACCTTTCTAAAATGCGAGAATATACTCGCTTTTTTAAAAACAGAAACAATAATTTTACTGGATGAGGGACAATGATCATTAAGTGCATTTCGTCGTGTCACATGAATTGCAATTTTAATTGTAATAAAATGAAAATGTAAAATGTACGATTTATTAAAGGGTGGGCCTTAACCAAACGCCCAGTATAAAATCATGCATTCCTGACCAAGAAAACAGTGCGGTGTTTTCTAGGGAGAATGAACAAAAGAGGAACACAAAGGCAATGTAAAAAGTGTGTAAAAGGTCATCTCTGGCACTACAGAAAACACAGTCAAAGGATAAGCTATACCCAAAATTTAATATAAACGAGCCAGTTGCGTAGAACTATTGAGAAGATGCCATTGAAGCTCTTCAGTCTTTTCGATTGGGCTAAGATAACAATAATAAAACAAAAGTTTACTTTTCGATGAGTGAAAACAGATATTTCCAAACTGTATCTGAACGTTTACTATTCCGATGGAAATTGGACATAATCAGTAAGTTATATATCCTACCATTTTCAGATTTCTATAAATGACAATTCAAAATAATTTGGTCATCAGTACCTTTACCAATAAGTTCGAACAAATACTGAGGACGATGTCAAGAAAGAACGTCATCCAAATCAATTTCCTTTTGAAGAGAACATTACATTTCGTTTTTCCCAATCATAGGAAATTCAATGAACCAACAACTTGTCCGTATTTGATAAAATTCTAGCCAAAAGAATAGAAAACATGTTTTTAAACTGTCTTTGGGAGCGACAAGTCTTTTGGAAAGGGTCAAAAGATTTCCAACTTTTGTAATGCCAGCACTGATAAGGTGATTAGCAACAGTGCTATCAAGAGAATTTGTAAAACTAACACGATCATTGTAAAAAAGGCTTCATGGGAAGAGTCTTTGATATAAAGCGATTCACCTTTTTTTCAGGAAACTACATAACTTTCAGACTCTAAAGAGCTAAAGGTAAACTTTAGGCAGAAATTCCGGAGCAGGCTGAACATTGACTGTAAAAGGTTGAGAGGTGTAATGGAGATTATCAATACTTCTAAACTAAAAATCAGCGAACAAAAAATGAAGGATGATCCTGTCCTGAATAAAGATATCTTTGAAGATAATTGAACCTAAAAGCTTTCAAACTTGAAGAGAGATCGATACGATTTTGCCCTCCTACCTTCAATGGATCGACTGATCGACTTGGCAATCAATGTTTTCCTTGCCAGAAGAAATCAAGAAATTTGTTCTGAATTTCATCAATGATAAAAGCAGGAGGACAGAGGCAAAATAAACGATGAAAGATTTTGTTTGCATCAAGTTGATTATTAATGATAATGCGGCCTTGGAATGACATAGCAGGAGCATATCTATTCCAACAAGATAACATATCGTCTATCTTGGTAACACAATCACTCCAGTTTTTTGAAAAGTGCTTATTACTTTTACCCAAGTAAGTACTGTTCGAAAACATTTCAAGAGGATGATCATTACGCAAATGCCATAGCCGACCCAAAGACATGGGGACTTAAGATAGTTAATTTTTGCATTACTGGCATGTCCATAGACAGAAAACCAATATTTAAACCTCAAAAAATAAGTATTACAAGTAATAAGAGTATTAACTTCATCAGCATAAGTTTAAAATTTACATTTAAGGTCACCTGAAGTTGGAATCATGACACCTTGAATAATGATCTCGTGTTACTCAGTGTAAAAGAGGTTCAATAACAATTTCATGAAACTGACCAGGTATGAAACAACCTTGCCTTGTACCACTTGAACACTGAACAGCAGCAGTAAGGGAACTGTTATTCCGGACAAGATTATCAGTTTCTGTTTACAGAAGTTTCATAAAATTGATAAAATTTGCACCAAATCGTAACGGATGCAGAGTTTGAAAAAGATAATGATGACTGACACAATCAAAAGCCGTTTCCCGATCCAAAGAAAGAATACGAAGAGAAAGATTCATATGATTATGAAAATGAATGCAATCTATGAATAAATGAACATTATCACATGCACAAGCCATGTTTGTCGTCTCTGAACAAAAAATACGGGATTTATTCTCTGGTCGCTCTACGTCACGACAACCCACGTCTATGTCATCAATTTTGGTGCGTCGGACCTTTTTTTTGTCGATCTTCGGTGTGCTTGTAAATATGTAAACAAACAACATGGGGGCCGATGTTTCTCCAACGATCAAAAGTCATGTAATGAAATCGATATTTCACGACTACGACATTACTAGTCCGAACAATGTAAACACAAGAGTGTACAGCCTGTATATTCCGAAGGAATTACGTGAATAATGTGCGGAAACAACGAACTCGAAGCTGGTCCCGTATACCGTGGGTCCGTATGCATTGCAAACAGGGTCAGGCGCGATGTTTACAGTGTTCGCGCCATCGAGATTCAGTCGATATTTGTTCCCGAAAAATAGCGTATCTTCGTTTGTGATAAATTTCTAGGACTATGTTATCTTTGAAATAGAGTATAACTTTGCGGAAGGTTGCCTACGTGTAGACCGAGAGCTGTCATATGCTCCACACATGAACGAACGTGAGCGCTAACGACGGACGACGGACGACTGAAGACTGGAAATGATTGACAACTTGTGCACGGCGTACTGATATTTACTCTTTAGGTAGTTCAAAGTTTAACGCGGAATCGTCATGGAAAACTTATTTTATTTTGCAAAAAAACGAATTCTTGGCTTGTGCATGTGATAAGTATGTCATTCCCTAATATTTTTCTTCGTTCACCTCGGAAAATACTCGTGACGTAATGACCGTGTCACACTCGTCTCTGAATCGTGGTGACACGGTCATTACGTAACTCATATTTTCCTTCGCTGAACGAAGAAAAATACCAGGGAATAATTTCTTACTGTCAAACATTTGTCTGCCTTGAACAGTATAACTTTGATCTACATTAATGATATCTTGCAAAACGCGTTTCAAGCGAAGCGACAAAGCTTTTGTGAAAATCTTAGAATAAAAGCCAAGCAATCTGATAGTTCTCCAGTTCTTGTATAGGGCGTCATCACCGTGTTCAGGAAGAAGTGTGATAACAGCTATAAGACAGAACGTTGGTAGAAGGCCATCAGAAATTGGCTTTTGAAAACGCTGGTGAAAATCTTCCCGTAGAAGATACTAGAATTGAGCCCGGTTGAAACCACCGTATTCTTAAAACAGTCTAATAGGTTTTTCTTCTGACGATATCTTGTTTCGAGAGAAGGCTGTGTATGAGGATTCCAAAGTACGAGTTTCGTCAATAAGCTTTTGCTTTGAACGTTTAATCTGATGAACTCGTTCAACGCTGTTTTGCTGACTTAATTCTTTGATATTTTGTTTTCCTATATCTCTTCATGACCGAAGAGAAGAAAACGTATCCTTAGGGTTTATTACACGAAGTTTGGGAGATACCGCATCGTATTCAAGTGATTTGTATTTTGACGAGTTGCGCAGCAACTTGCAAAATACGGACACATCACGAGAATACGACACGGTATCGCCCTAACTTCGTGTAATAACCCCTTTATCAAACATGCATGCTTTGCTTATGACGGTTTTCTTACGGATGCTCCGAAATTAGCGACAAAATCAACTGAAATCGACTTTGCTTTGTCCTGGTTGTACTTATAAAAAGTCGGTTGCTAAGGAGTGATGACAACCGTATCACTTCTTGAAATTATTCTGCTATTAGGCCGTTCCAATTTAAAGGAGGGTTTGTGGAACACTTTCAAAGCGAACAATTTAAATATTACGATGTCGATACAAGTTTTCACATTTTGATGAACCATTATTTTTAATCTAAAATGACGGTGGATGTAAAACAAAGTATGGAGTGTGTAAAATGGGTCTGTTTTCGTGTTTGGTGCATAACCTCCTCCATGCATGGAAGTTATAAGGCCCAAAAATGGGGTCAAAATACTCGCGTAACGCCAGCATTTCATTTCAAACTAGATCGAATATGAACAGCTGAGAGCATAGAGTTAGAGCAAGCAGCTCTGTGACATCTATTACTGCACAGTTGATATAATACCCGTACCAGTCAGTCTATCTAGAAGAATTATTCTTGTCACCAGACGTCAAATATCAATGAATAGGTACAAATCGGAAACATGTTATTTGGACTTTCAACCTTGTCTGTAGCGAGTATTTTCAGTGCGGTTGGATTTTTGTGGCTCATGTACGGCTGTAAACGATGTAATTCGCCACCAGATACTTAAGCTCATCAACAAGAAACTTGTCGTGAAGCAGTTCTATCATGATCTTACATGTAATCTTCAGCAGCGAGACGACATGAAGAAACTGCTCTGTATGGGACCGGCCAATAACGATGACAGGTGTCGGCAAATGATACAAATTTCCATTCAATGCGTTTGTTTGTATGTTTTTGGTACAATGTACTTGTGCCGAATTGCAATGCCCATGAAGTGACTGCAAACAAAGTTTTGACCATAATCATAATAACGTTTTGGATTGTCATTTGTCTTATTCGCTCAGCTGTTATGTATATATACCAATGAAGGTCATGCATACCAGTAAAGGTCACGCGTACGCGTTGCTGTAAATAGTTTGGTTACAGTGAAAATATAATTCGTATTTTCACTAGTTAAAATATGGGTTCATATCTGTACCATCTGAGCATTAGAAGAATGGAAATACAGGCATAGCATGTATGATAATACTCTTTACACCAACCTTCCCAAAACTCTTTAATTAAAGTACAGTAATTTTCATCATCAAGGAGACTAGTATCGAGACACAAAACTGAATTTTTGTTTACACAGGGATTCATACTTAAAACAAGAAGAATAAGAGAGTGATCAGATAAATCAGTAGGGGAGTCAATAGATACATATTTAATTTTCGATGTCAAAATCTTGTTATCGAAGAAAGTATCAATGCGACATTTTTGCTCACCTCTCTACCAGGTAAAATTTTGAGACTGCTTATGAAAACAACGCCAGGCATCAGAAAGCTTACAAAGATGAACAAACAAAGAAAAAACTTTTGAAGATATCATATATGGTTCAATATGAGACGACCTATCTAAGTCAGAAACAAGAGTGCAATTAAAGCCTCTATGTCAAAACTTTCTTTGCCAAGATCAAAACGGAGGATTACAAAGACACTAGAGAGAAAAAATAAAGGTCATCTCTATTGGAAAGCACATAAATATTGAATAAATGATAGGAAGTACCTTCAATCTTAATATGCAAATGCGGTAACGACCCTTGACGACACTTTTAACAGAAACCTTATCAACATTTTTGTGTCTCGGAAACAGCACTGCAACCCCAGCAGAATTTCTCGTACCATGAGAGAAGTAAAAAAGATGCACGCTAAACAACTTGCCATTGTACCTGACTTTTTGACTTGCCACTGTGACTGTGCCACCGCAGAATGAGTTTCTTGTAGAAAAAAATCAGCGTAATTATTGTACTTCAACGAAGACAAATGTTGTACCGCTTTAAAGAACATGATAACCATTTACGTTCCAGGAAATGACTGAAAAACCAGTCATCAGTTGACAAGCAAAAATAAGAACGATCTTACTTCCCATGTTTACTAATAGTAAAGTTTTTACACTGTCTAAAAAATCTTTGTAACTTTATCACAAGTTTATGAATACGAACTCTTTGTTGATTAGTGACATGAACGGATTTGCGAAAGTTAATAAATGACTTTATGAGAAAGCTAAACAACAATCTTACAATTTTCCTACATTTTTTAGATCATTTGATGTCTTCTAAACTCAATTAAATTAGGCGACTAGATATGCATCTTTTCCTAAATTTCTGATAGCTCAGAAATTTCAAACCAAACAGACTCATTTTGATGATCAGAATCTTCGCTAAAAACATCAAACAAATTTGATATTTTCACTCAAGACCAAATAGACTGACTTTGAGAAACTCTTCTTGAAGAATTGGACTGAGAAGCAAAATATCCTGAGACTCATTCATATTGACATGTAAAAAGAACTTTCAGGAAAATCAAAGGACTGAGACTGAACAATCAGAGATGATGACGGTGGAGGAGGATCAAAAGAAAGAAAACGAGAGTTTAAAGGAGCGAAGAGAGAGAATAAGAAGCAAAGGTTCTTACATTGTCTTCATCAGGACGGACGTCTGTAGGAGGATTAACACTTTAATCTTTCTCTTTGACTTCAGTGGGTTGACTGTTTTTACTAGGCAGAAGTCTTTGATTTTCAGAATTTTCATCAACAGATGTGACTTTGTGAGCGGACTCTGATTATACCTCATTGTTCTCGACAAAGCGAGTTGACGTTGAGGTGTTACTCAAAGTTGATGTTCTAATTTCAGGAGTATTCATATGCTGATCAACATCCTCATGTACATTTCCACGACTTCCAGCATATCCGTTAAACCAGAATTCTCATTAACAAAGGTATCGTCTTTTTGAACATATCCAGTATCATAATCGTTGTTTTCCGACTACCTATTAGTAGGACGTTTACGAATGTGACCTTTAGTCCACAAGAAAACCAATGCAGTTCATTGACAGAAACGTTAACAGAATAAAAAAAGACCATCGTGTTTGATCTGAATTACAGTACTGATATTCTCGTCATGTAACAAAACATGAAATTGTCGTCTAAATTACTGTACATGTTTCAGAGAAGCGTTTTTACAACCAAAGGGGTCGCTTTCATATTCCTAAAACCTCAACCACGTTTCCATAAATATTCTTCCAAAATTTCATCAGAAACGGAAGAAGGAACATTTGACGGAAGTAATTTCAAAGCCGGTTTCACCATGTGTTCAACATCGACTAATTCATCAAGCAAAGCGAACTTCGATTCAACAATACTTTCAACATTACAGAGTGTTGCCAGAAGCACAACAACGGACATCATTCTAGATGCCGCAATAACATTTTTCCTTCGACTCTCTTTGCAATCTCTTTAAAATAGCTTTCAATGGGAACACCTACAATATGATTACACCTCAGCATGCTTTCGTGTCAGATTCCGAAATGGCTTGTCCTCCCGGGAGGCCATATTGCCGACCATGGATTACCAAGTGACAAAAAAATAAATCAAAGAAAATCAACCTAGTCGAAGATGAAATCGGACTGGAAACAAGACCCAAAAGAACTAAATACAACTCACAAGACAAACTGATGACATCTGACGAAGGATGGGACTTCCCGATGGTAAAAAAGCAAAACAAGTAGAAGCCATTCTTCTGTACGTCTACGCGATATGGTTGAAGAATAAGAAGAAGAAGAAGAAAATTTGGATTTCTCAAATAGAACGTTTATTACTAAAATCAAACTCCTGTACAGAAAAGTACATATCAAATCAATTCATATTTTGAGACGAAAAGCAAAAATTAAATCAGACAATGCGTAATAGCAAATGATGGTCAATTACTGAAAAAACTAAGCAAAAATGGACTCTATAAAAACCAGCCAAAATTGCAAAATGGCTATTACACCGAAGCTGAAAGGGAAACAGAAGAACTGGTGAAAAGGCAAACAGTGGCTATATTACTTGCAACATGGGGAAAGATACCAATTAAATCTGAAATAAAGCACAATTTTGTTATTGACAGAAGGTAAGATGAGAGGTGCATGGAAATTCTTCACTGAATAGGTGAAAGCAAAACAAACTTCCGAAACAAGGAAACAGTGACAGATATTTGCAATGAAATAGAACATGAACACCTTACATCTTGCAGCAAATTACCGCCTAACTGCCAATGAGAAGGGACATGCCAACCAAGAATGTTCTCAACTGACTACCCCCGCGTATATTAATCCGAGGAGTATGATGCCCATGACGAATTAATTGTTGGCAAAAGGGATTAGAGGTGAAAGCACACACAAAGAAAGAGGTGTTCAAAAAATTACCTATGTTTGAATTGAGCGTGAATTAATTGTATTCTTCTAAAATGCGAGAACAAACTCGCCTTTTAAAAACAGAAACAAGCAAGGGGATAATGATCATTAATTGCATTTTTTCTCGTCACATGAATTTCAATTTTAGCTGTCATGAACATGATGTCTAGTCCTGGGGTCCCACAGGAAACTCCAGGTTAACTCTGCAGCAGCACCCTATCGAGTGGAAAACTATACGGTAAAGCAAAGCCAACTACAGAAACAACAGCCAAAACAGTTGACTGTAAAACAGGACCAGGGTTTATTATATCAAGTGCGCTTTAGACCTGCTGTACGGTCGCTTTTATACACCTTGCTAGGTCATGTGACAAATACCAACCAACCCGTAGACAACTTCCACCGTTAAGGGCTCAAGCACAGATTATTCCAAAATACAACAAAAAGAAAACTTTAAAAGCGCAAAGTATTCTTGTCAATGTTCGATTGATCAAGCGGTGGTCTTAAAACAAACCACCGATATAAAATCCTGCATTCCTGACCAAGAAAGCGGTGACAGAGTTTACGAAGGAGAATGAACAAAGTGATTAAAAAGAGTACTATCAAGAGAATTTGTAAAACTAACACAGTTGTTGAAAACAGAGCTTCATGGAAAATGTCTATAATTGAAAGGAGTCCACCTTTCCTTGGGAAAATACATGAGTTCCAGACTTTCAAGAGCTAAATTGAGGCAGTAATTCCGGAACAAACTAAAAATTGACTGTAAAAAGTTTAGAGGGGTGAGATTATCAATACTTCTTAACTAAAATTCAGCGAACAAAAATGAAGGATGATCCTGACCTGGATTAAGATATCTTTGAACTTCGATAAATGAACATGAAAGCTTTCAAACGTGAAGAGAGATCGATAAGATGTTGCCCTCCTATCTTCAATGGATCGATTGATCGACTTGGCAACCGATGTTTTTACTTGCACGAAGAAATCAAGTAATCTGTTCTGAATTTCATCAATGATAACAGCAGGAGGACAGAGGCAAAATAAACGATGAAAGAGTTTGGTTGCAGCAAGTTGATTAATAACGATAATGCGGCCTTTGAATGACAGGGCATATCTTTTCCACCTAGATAATGTATTGTCCACCTTGGTAACACACTCAATCCAATGTTTTGAAAATACTCATTACTCTTACCAAATAAGTACCAAGGACCTTGAGATCAATACTACTCAAAAGAATTTCAAGCGGATAATAAGTATGCCCACGCCATAGCCGATCAAAAGACCTTGGACTTGCAATTGTTAATTTTTGCATGACTGGCATGCTCAGAGACAGAAAACATCAGTATAACAAGTAAAAAGAGTACTATCGTCATCAGCATAAGCTGGAAATTTACATTTTCGATCACCGTAATTAGGAATCATAACACATTGAATACTGTCATCTTGTCTATTTCTGTGTAAAAGAGGTTCAATAACAGTCGCATACAGCTGACCTGATAATGAACAACCTTGCGTTATAACACGTGAACACTGAACAAAAGCAGTAAGGGAACTGTTAACGAGGACAAGATTATCAGTTTCTGTATACAGAAGTTCAATAAAATTGGTTAAATTTTCACCAAACCGTAACGCATTTCTGTTTGAAAAAGTTAATTATGACTGACACGATCAAAAGCTATTTCCAGATCCATAGAAAGAATACCAAAAGGAAGATTCATGTCATTATGAATATAAATGTAATCTCTAATTAAATGAATGTTGTCCAAAATCTATCTGCCTTGAACAGTATAACTTTGATCTGCATGAATGAAGAAAGAACGTAACGTATTTAAAGTGAAGGTAAAAGAAGGTTAAGATTCTGAGAAGCGCCTATTCTCCTAACTGACGTAATACGAAATTTAAATTTCAGATGGTGTTCTTTAATTCCTTCCGTATTCAAAATTGAATATGGAGTGTTTACCCTTGAGTATTGTCGAAAATCATTGAACCAATTTTAAGTATCATTTTGAGTACATGCAACATATGTGTGCACAACGTTATTATGTAATGTAATGGCAATTCAATTTCAGAAATTGTTATCATTTCAGGCGAATAAATCACCAGCTCAAGCGAACAATGCAAAATCAATTGTGAAATATCGAATACAAATAGTCAAGTGGCGGTACTAGTTGTCTGGAATCGGTAGGCGTACCTTGATACCTAGATTAAACTAGAGTGATAAAAGTGACAAAACCGGGAATACTTTCCCTCATTATCTGACTAAAAGATTTGTCATGTTTGATAAAAATATCCGTATCTATTATAGGACTTCTTAAATGATGTAGCTAGCTTACTTTTGTAAAAACCTGTTTCACAAGCTTTAAGACCAAAATATGTGTCTCACTTGAAGGTGTTCGTGTGAATCACAAGCTCTACTGTATCTTAGCAGTTGTGAACTGTAAAACCTCATGATTTCTAAATTGAAATCATCTTTTTTTCCGTACAGCTTACTGTGCAAATTATTTTGTATAATTTCAAAACAAATGAAAACAGATGTAACGTTTGCGCTGAGACAATACTTTCTTTTTTTCCCTTCATCTGGATATATGTAACAGATTTACGGTGGTTTTCTTTGATGGCAAAATTATTACTTGAAATACTCTTTTGATAAAGATGATTGTTACATTAAATCATTTAATCTCAAAATAGTTCAAAGGGCAATTAAACAGTGCTCGTCAATTTCTTTTACAGTGCTATGCTGTGCTTATATGACGCATAATATAACAGGGATGAAACTATCCCATTGGCAAGGTCTACATTTACATTTTCCTTAAACCAGCATATAGACAAACTGACTTGTCAAATGTAGCGCGCAAACAAATTCTTCAAGAATCAAAATAACATGTCTGCAATGACCAGGTTATATCCGTCTACGAATGATATTCCATATTGTTTTCCTTCTTAGATAAGACAGAACAAATATCTGGTCTATGTTTTATGTGATTTATCCGAATAAAAGCATGAATTTATGACTGAAAAGAACTAATTCTCTGATAACGTTATTGAACGATTAATTGAAAGAAATTAAACAAAAATGAATGAACGGAATCAATCATGCTTTTCCCTGTATGCAAGATGTTCCGTAATACATATGTAAACAATAGTCGAGGAAATTAATGGTTACTCATTTGGGTAAATGTTCTTTGCGCTGATAACAACACTATAAATTGTAATTCTCTAACACAAAGTAATGTAGCGGTATTTTGATCGTACTATCAAAGCTTATCAAGTATCGGTGACTTTGTAAATAATTTTAAATTGTATTTTAGATATAATTGTGTATGTGGGACGAGTGAACACACAGAGGCGGAAATCTTTTAAGTTTTTGCGTCACGACAAAATATGTAATCTCACTGAGAAGATTCAAGAAAGCTTCGGATTAGACAAGCAAGAAGACATCGTACTTTACAAGCATGCAAGCGAACCGGGAACTATCAGCGAGTGCATACCTGGTATGGATGATCTCGAACAATACAACAACGAAGAGCTTGTTTTTCACGTTCCAGGCCTGTTGATTTAGGTCAGTATCCCTGCTTGCTTGTCTTTTGCGAAAATGTCATAGGTTATGTGTAAAGCGCTGATACCCCTGGGAATGTTCTCTTTTTAAGAACACTACAATGGGATGTTCTTAAATTGAAAAAGGCTTTTTACTGTGATGAATTATCAATTACTTAGGTCATTCATAACTTTTTCTGAAAACAAGAAGTCCAATACTTCTTTGGGGAATGACATTTTCAATCAGTAGATTGCGTGTTTAAAACACTCAACTTGTTTAATTTATTATCAATTTACAGAGGAGATCAAGATGAGCTCTTGTGGTCAAAACATCGTTTTGCTTGGTGAACCTGGCCATGGCAAGTCGTCTTTTATCAACACCATTATGAAGGTAATCTCTGACAACGACCTCTGCTACAATAACATATCTCATAGCCGTTGGTCTTAGTAATATGTGCTTATATCGAGAAAACATACTTTGCTGTTGATTTCCATAAGAAATGTAACATTCTTACAAATATTATTACAATTCGTAGATAGGTATTCTGTAGGGCTATACTGATGTAGTTCTTTCAATGAAAATGAGAGAGACTGGCAGACAAAGACAAAGAGGGAACGGCCAAGGGTATAAAGAAACTAAGACAGAGAGGGCAGAGGCAGAGACAGCCAGCCAGCCAGCTAGACAAGACAGAGATAGAGACAGAGGCAGAAAGTGATAGAGAAAGACAGAAACAAAAGAATGAGAACGATACTCGAAGGGAATAGCTGGTAATCAAGTGTTCGATGTGAAACACATACTAAAAATACATACATCGAATATATCAGTGTATTTGGAAAAAAATAGATGATTATTGTTGAAAAGTCGAAATTTTAACTATTCTCTCTTACGATTAAAAGGAGTTAAGGGTTACCGTACTCTCCACCAGATACTATGTTAACTACATTGAAAATATAAATTTGCGATTTTCACATGGTGAAAATACCATTGCTGAAAACCGAAAATGAGTCAATACAAACAGCACCAGAAAAAAAAACATTAATTGTCAGAATAAACTGTTCAAGAAACACGTTCTCTACCGATGGAAAGCAAACTACTAATTGACATGAATTCAATACCTTCATGTCCTATTGTTGAAATCAAAAATGTCTGAAGAAAGTATATCTGTCATTTTGAGCGATATCTCAACAACGGTTAGAGAGACAAAATCGGCCATTTTCATGATTTTTGTTTGATACAAGATACGACTTATACTGTTTAACATGTTAAAAGATACTGAATGAATATGTGAAAATATATATATTCGAACCGGGTTCAGACATGATAATTGAAAGTATCGTGAGAATGAATAAGTGGTCGTGACCGTGACAGAAAATTTAAATTCACTGGCAAATTTTAGTGTTTATCTATATTTATATTTAGTTCATATCTCATTTTATCTTTTGTCCGTTCAGAATTAATCAATGGATGAAAGGAAATAGTGTTAGGAAAACATGTTACAGCGGGGTTAGATTCTCATATAAAATTAATTTAACAGTTTAACTCTTTCGCGTATCTGATTTATTTATTATTGTATTTCATTTTAGTCGCTCGGGATTCAACCTTCTGCACAGACTTTCGGCGATGCAGGAAGTGGAACTCCGGTATACACTCGGTATCGCATTCCATCCAAAGACAAGCCACTATTCACTTTATGGGATGTCCCTGGTCAAACCACTAATGCTTTTCCAAGGGATAAACTCAAAGCCACCATACTAAGTATTCTCAGGGGTAGAGAGCCGGAGAATGTTCACATAGGGTGTGGAACAAATTGGTTCAGCAAAAACTACCGAAAAATCCACGCGATTATTTCCATACAAAGTGGGACTGCAGCCATGACCAACTTGCACTCCATATTCCTTGAAGCCGCAACAAGCGTAGGTAGGTTAATTGACTTGCACTAAGGGTTCTATCAAGCATTCATTCTGTCGTTCGTTCGTTCGCTCGGTTATTTATTCCGAACTCCATTCATTACTCTATCCATTGATCTCTGTCTCCATTTTACAGGAAACACTTTTTAATAAATCACTGATAAATGAACAGCGTGCATTGTATGAATTTTATAAGCATCTCTTATTTACTTAAACAATCAAGCAGATATTCATAACAGCAGTAAACTACACATCAGTTAAAACTTGTATGAAGGAGAAGGTATCAATGCAATTTTATATTGATTCTTTAAATGTTTTCTATTTTCCTATCGCCATTTAACAATTGTTCTGTTATATCAAATACCGAAAAAGTCTGACATTTCTTAGATTTTAGAATTGTCCATAAATTGTTCCCACGCCGTTTGGTGCTCATGCACAATACTTTGCCATTGTGTGATTTCCAAAAATGCAATGTGCTGCTACTGCTCTGAGGGCCAAGACATTGGCAGGATAGATAGTGACAGCATATGCATGATACTGACAGAGAATGTAGTCATTTGATCCAAAGACAGTGTCAGAACAGCTATATTTCTGTACCCAGACCCTCGGATTTCTGGGCTTATAATCAAGCGCAAAAAATAAATTTTGAAACATTTGCAGTCAACGAATCCAATGATTATCAATTCTTGTCTGAAATTAAATACAATTATGGAAACTTGTATCAGACGTATCACATGCCTGAAATATTAATCTAGTAGAATCGTTGTTTGAGATAAAGTAGATCCATAAGGATCAGCGAAAGCGCTTTGTAATTGATCATTCATGGTCTCAACACATGGGATTGGCTGACTTACTTGATAGTAAAAACACGCATGAGGCACTTTTAACATATGGTGTCGAGATAAATCTAAGCTCAAGAAACTATAGATTGAAAATAGCACTGAAGTTATCTTCCAGATAATGAATTCGACTTACTTTATTGAAGGATTTCAGAAAATTAGTCCCTTATGAGTTATCGAAACTCAAGGAACTATAGATTGAAGATAGCACTGAAGTTATCTTCAAGATAATAAATTCGACTTACTACATTGAAGGATTTCAGAAATGTAATCCCATTAAGGGTTTTGTTTCTAGTTCGTTTTGCCATTTCTCTTTTGATAGGTCGTACCATACCGATGTTCATTGTAATGACATGCATCGATAAAATGACTCTGAGTGAGATGAAATCCAAAGAGACATCTATGGCTCGTCAAGTTGGTATTGACCCCAGTTGTATTTTCAAGATAGCAAACTATGATCAATACTGTGAAATAGCCATCAGAACGAAAGAAGATCCCCAGAGAGATTTTCACACTCGTTCTATCTTGATGAAGATACTTGCAGCGTCAAAATCGTACAAAGAGGAAACAAAAGATTCTGGAGACTGTAGCATTATTTGAATTGCCAGTCTTTCGAGAGAGGTGTGTTTCATTTTCACTCCGCGCGCTTACAAATCAATTCTTTTGAAGAAATATATTTAGAGTGATGGATTAGAAATAGTGACCTCTTGAGACCTACTTTCTCAGGACTAGTACTGTAACATGTGTTTATTCTCAAATTTGTCAGTATTTTTGTCGAAATGAAAAAAAAATCATTATTTCTGTCTCTCTTTTTTGTAACTGGATAAGGCAGTCAGTAAACCCTTAATTCACCCTGCCTATAGACAAAAAACATAATTGTTATGGTAACATACTTTCTCAAATTAATCTTTTCAATCCAACGTCCGAAAGATACAGTAATACACTCGATATGCAAAGGTGTTCACATTTTGCATAAGTCACCTCAGTTTATCGCAAACGGTTTAAGTATTCAAGCTAATTTCAATTATAAAGGCAATCAAGATAGAAATGTCTTTGATTCTCATGTCTAGACTTTTAATTGAAATTTCCGAAATATTAAAGTATTTAGATTACTGTTGCCAGATGAAAACGATAAAGAAAAATATGCTAAAGGGTCTTTGCCTTACTGTATGTGACTTTCAGTTTGACTGTGGTAGTGCCAATTTCAATTCATATATTAATCAAATCGCCAAGTAAAGACGAATAATCTGAATATATTTCTCTTGACTTCCAAGAACGCTCTCTACTTTCAAACATGTGCTTCTGTCATTTACTATGAATAACATGAATAAAATGATGATATAAATGCTCCGTGACTGTATCCAATGCCGTATTTTACTCTTCACAATAGCAGACCTTCATGGACGATCTATCATATTATGTGCCATAATTTGGTTTTGAATAAGACTTCCTCACTGAGATACTGGCCCTATCTTTGACATTCCTCTTTCGACACTTTTATTTAATGTTTGGCGAGACGCATACATCTCTCTTCATGTTATGCATTCCACAAAGAATATGACAGCAAAGGAGGCATTTCTACTTATATAGAAATGTAATAGTCGAAACGAGAACGGAACTTCACTGCGGGCCCAAAGGCCCTCCATTTGGTTCGTATTAGCGTGTCACTTTTTTCGCCACACATTAGTCATGTACGCGTACAGTGAGTCAAATCCACCTTTGACGCTATGTATTAATTAACAGCTTAATATTGATGGAAGAGTTGCAGATTCAATTTCCTCATATGTTGACCTTTCCATTATGATACTTTGGCAATAATTTCATGAAGGAATTGTGAAAATACAGATGCGATAATTATTCATACGCAAAACTAGGTGAAAACACAGTCAACAGCCAAACGATCGTTAACTTTTCATTTCATAAAAATAAGAGGGAAACTCAAAAAAGTAAAACGATAGAGTTTTAGTTAACCTTCATGAGATGTGCTATTTTAAATATCGTGAGAAATTACAGCGAAATGAAAAAGTTAAACCAACGGTTTTTTTCAGATATATTTTTCATTTTACGAAGCGGCGAATAAGCTCGATTACCCGTACAAAACATGGCGTGTAATATACCGAACAGATTGCACACTTCTCGTCGGTTCAAATTCGTCAATTTTGAAAGAGTAATGATGAAAGTTGACATGTTGATCCTTTGGTTAATATACAAAATT
Organism: Ptychodera flava; assembly: GCF_041260155.1. NCBI lineage: Eukaryota > Metazoa > Hemichordata > Enteropneusta > Ptychoderidae > Ptychodera > Ptychodera flava. The sequence goes on along the minus strand of NC_091929.1, from coordinate 39,022,742 downwards.
CCTATCGTTTAAGATTTTTGAATTTCTTCATGAAAATTGCTTTATTTGAATTTTATTTATTCCGATCACTGAAATATACTGTTGCCGTCAATAATGGCGAGTTGACGGCGTGTACATATGCAGAACACGGGCCTTAAATTGACGCATTTTAATCAGTATGCGTCTCGTAAGGTGTACAGACCAAATGCATGTCATGTTGTTGTAATTTATACCGAATTTTTTTGCGAAAATCAACGATGAAAATTCCAGTAAATTTGAAAAAAAACACAGAACGAAGGCGAACGGGTGCAGACTCTCCACTGTAATCGTACAGTAAACGTTATCGATCGATATTCTTTTAACGGAAATTGATACATTGTTGTCGCGCTCACTCGCAGGTCCAGCTCACAATGGCGCCAAGCTTGCAAAGAGCGCCAAAATGTGCTGAAACATGAACGCATCGACAAACTGTAAAAAAAAAGTGTCGACGATTCAATCTAAGTACAAGACACCAACGGATACGTTGATTTATGCTATCTAAGTCAATATATACGGGTTATGTGGACATATAAATGATTTGACCTCGACACATGAGCCCGTACACCACCAGATTTCGATCTATATTCTATTGAAAATAAATTGGTACAATGTTCGCTGTCGTCACTAGCAACCGGCCGAAAGCATTCTCAGGTAGAATATATGCTTCGCGGAATACGAACAATCAGGCATACGTTCGTCCCGCAGTGTTAGAAAATGGCGGAATCAGGGCTCTTTTTTGATGATGTTTAGCGCAAGGATCAACGTCGATCCTGTGCCTAAAGATTCACTTGATCACACGACCTCTGCTTCAATCACTGATAGGCTGCTTCCATCGAGATAACTGGCAGAACAAAGTGTTTAACGTACTTGTAACAGTTTTCTCACATGAGACATTTTTCGCATGCTTTAATAATGCGTAATCTTTCCCTTTTCTATAAACTATCATATCATGTTTATTTACCCATTTAATAAGTTACAGTTTGACCCGGAGGACAGAGAATAGAAACCAGACAATACTTATTTTCGTTTAAGTTCTGTTTTACAAGTTGCCGTTGCAAGGGATAATTCTACAATGTCAACATAACAATGTCGTTATTTTGCGTCCAAAATTTCAAAGGGAAACTTAAAATTTGGTATGCACTAAATGTGTATTTATTTACTTTGTGAACGTAAACAATGAATAAGGTTGTTGCAAAAATTCACCTCATTGTTGAAAAAAACGCCAAATTAAAAGGTATAACAATCTAAAGTTTTATCAGTTGGAGAAGTGTTGTGGTACGATAACCTTTTATACCCACCTTAAGGAGTCGTACTAGGGATATGTTTATCATTAAAGCCGTAAATATCAATCCCAAGTTTTCCTCCCAGTGAAACAATTGGCCAGTATCATGTTGATTTCTATAACATTAATTTGCACAAACTGATCTTACCCTTTGTCACTTTTGCTAATCCTGCAAACAGATTTATACATTCGCGTTTGATTGATAGTCGGTTTAAAATCTTCAACGGTCGTTGATTCCCCACCACCAACACTAGAATTCCTAAAAAATTTCTTCCATTTGCATTAGAAGTTGAACATAACCACAGAGTTCGATCGGCAGCAGCTTTGCGCTGACTGTTTGCCAGTCTCTCTGCCTTTTTGCGGCCGGAAAAAAACCCTAAAAAGTGGCATTTTCTCGAGCGCGTGTCCGCGTGTTGCCTGTTTGGTGTCCACTTACACAATGAACGCCGACATAGCTTCACATCCTTTAAAGCGAGGTTCCGCCTTTAACTGTATTTGTGCTGTGTCGCATTTCGAAGACAAGACCTGGTCCAGGAAACTTTATAATATCGTCCAAGTTCGTTTGTGTAAAGAAACGATGAGTTTTCTTGTTTCCTTTGTTTATTGTGTTTATGTTTTTACGGATTAATTTGCTGTAATCTTTGTTCGTTCGCATAAACCTGTATCAAACATGAAAACCCTGCATTGGTCATTTAGATGTACAGCAAATACGGATAGTTTTCAATCGGATTCGAACCCACAACATACGGCATCAGTCGCCTAGCTGAGAGGCCACAGACAGAACCAATCAGCTAAATCTCCACTCCCAAAAAAGAGTGGTTCAATAGCCGGCTAAGTTGTTACATTTTTCTGACTGAGACCGCTCAACATGTTGTAGAGTTCGTGAAGCACTCACGCACGCATGCTCACTATCATACATTGCACATACACACTTTATCGAAGCGAAGAAACGAATTTCATCGCTTTAACTGGGCGAACGATAACCTCGGGGACAATTCTGTCCACCAGCAGTGTTACCAACCCAGGGTAGAAAATACGGATAGTTTTCAATCGGATTCGAACCCACAACATACGGCATCAGTCGCCTAGCTGAGAGGCCACAGACAGAACCACTCGGCTAAATCTCCACTCCCAAAAAAGAGTGGTTCAATAGCCGGCTAAGTTGTTACATTTTTCTGACTGAGACCGCTCAACACGTTGTAGAGTTCGTGAAGCACTCACGCACGCATGCTCACTATCATACATCGCACATACACACTTTATCGAAGCGAAGAAACGAATTTTATCGCTTTAACTGGGCGAACGATAACCTCGGGACAATTAGGGTGTCACACTCACTGTTAAGAACGTCCTATGCGGACGGTATTCATACTGACATAGTACCACCAGGCCGTATGTACTTTCATAGGTTATATTTAATATTTTCCTTTCTTTTTTTGATAAACAAGACTGCTAAATAAACGCTCAGAAATATCTCCGACCGATAGTTCCAATAATAAAAAATGGGGAAGTATGCAAAAAAGGTTCTTCAATCGGCTTGGATTAAATGTCAGTATAGACACCTGCTCGAATTGGCAAAGTATATTTGAACGGAAACTCCCTAGCCCCGTTTGAGCATCATGACAAAGAGTAAGTTGTATATCTTATCAAAGGAACAGCCATCACCGTCAATATTTGTACATTCTTTTGTCTTTAACAAATAGACCTTAAAAGAGTCCTATGAGATTAGACTTAAAAGCCTAAGCTACAGTGTTAACATCATGGGATTGAACAAGACGAGAGGTATGCGACCAAATCCACACGAAGACTATAAGTCCCAAGTGATTAATATCGTAGGTACAAAAGTGACAAATGATTTTAGTTTTTAGGTACTGCAGTTTTTATATTCTATACTATTTCAATCATTGATGTTAATATCATTTACTGGTGAAAGCTATGGTTAGATAAAACTGCGTCAATAATTCTGAAGCCGCAGTAACAGTAACAGTAACAGTATCAGAAGCATCAATAGCAAAAGTTCTATACATATAAGTAGTAATAAATAGTTCCTATTTGTGATAATTTTTCACCATTTTATTCGAAAATAGCTACAGTTGAGGGAAGGAAATTCCACTCCTCTGTAGCCCTACTGAGTCGCTTACTCTGTGCATCCATAGCAACCCTACGGAGTCCTTTGGAACGCATTGACATGCGCGTAGCAGATTGCACAAGCATGGGCAGTGAGTCATAGCCAGAGTGACATATATATCTGACTCAGCAGGTAAATCCCCTATCAGGTATTGCAACTAGAATAAGTATTACATCAGTCGTCATTTTTCATGCTACCCCTAAATTAGTATAGACTTTAATCTACTATTCTCAATAGAGACCATTGCATCGTTTATAATGTAAACCCAACCACATATGTTATCATTGCGAGCGTCATCGGAACTCTTCACTGATGTATTCATTTTTCTGATTTCAAGTTGTATACCATCTTGTGTGTTCATGACTCTTAAACAATTTCCACGAAATTCAATATCTTTAAAGCTACGCAGATCAGTAAACTGACAGAATTTACTCTTCAAATAATCAACCTCATCCATGTCAATTTCACACCAATCTTATTATCAGCAAAAATACCGCCGTTTTTCTGTCCAAAATTGTCTTGGTAACATCTTCTAGCGTATATTTTATTTGAAATGCCCACATTCGTTACAGACACAGATTCAATGGATTCATTAAAGAAAAGTTCACTATTCAGTTGTGACTGATTCTGTTTTTAGTGAAGAGTATCAGAATACATCTTATGCTACGACGTGGTATATTAATATTGTCATTGATAACCGTGGTCGATTCTTTCAATGGTATTGGTCTTACAAAATGTAATTGCTCGTAAAGAAAACTTTTACCTTTGTTGTAATACCCAGTAGTATCTCTCCCGAGGGTGAGATCTTTGATCGTTTCATATTCCAACTGAATGTTTTTCAATTTATTATTGGGTGTAATAGCATGATTACTGACAAGTAATTGTGAGACGGGTGCAAGAGTAATTTCCCATTCTATATGACTACCTAAGGCTGATGGATATGCAACCCCATGACCCTTATTAGAAGATAAGTCAGACAAATAGCTTTTATGTTTTATATGTGTTAAGAAGTAAACAATCGTCCACAATGGCGGGATCTGCATCAGCCGCCAACTTCTTAATTTTCTCAGATTTTCGCTCTGAATTCCTTAAATCGCTATGTTCGTTCTTTCCTTTTTATGTTTGAAGAGATCACAAAAGCATTCAATAAAGTTTTATTTACTCAAATCGAAAAGTTTCTGCCCCTCAAATCTGAGCACCATACGCTCCACCAAATTTTTTGCAACATTTTGCACTACTCGGTTATTTTCATGTCCCGTTACTTCAAGATCAAAAACTAAATCTAAGTATCTTGAACTAGGACTACTCCGCTTTCTAACTTTGGACACCGTATGATAATGTCTCACCTGGCTATGCCTGACTTGGATTATGAGTAACCACATGAGGGTCCTTTCTGCCTTCGTTGCCATTGGTGTTCAGTTGTTGAAATTTGGTAATAATGATATATCGTATCCAATTTTCACTTCATGTATTGTATATAGTAACATAGAAAAAAAATTCACAGTCAAAATAAAATAAATCACATCTTCACATAAATATTTCCATCTGACTGAAATATAAAACGATTTGCCGTGTTGCGAATCAGTCGAAGACAAAAAATTCTTGGAGTGGTGAGCCTCAGGGTCAGCCTCAGCATCCTGGAAAACAGATATGAATTCTAGACGCTTAAAGAAGTTAGTCTTTTGACATTCCTTCACAAAAGCTAATTTGTCATGATATAGATTATCATCTTTGAGTCTCACAACCTGGATTTGCGCGAAGGATATGACGATTTAGCCGCGGAGTTTACACCATTCCAATGCAAAAGAGAAACCAAAGAGGTCTTAATTTTTAGAAAGAAACTTTGTAATATTCTCTTTGCAAAACATGCCGACTACGTAAGACCATATATCAATACATAATTGTATTTAGTATGACTAATAGTTATTTATTATTTCTAAAACCTGGTGAAAATCATTTCGCGACACCAATCGATTATGTCTTTTGGAGAGCAACCTAAGCCCGAACCTGACATGCCCCTTGTTTGATGCTTTAGGTAGTTAAGTATAAGTATTGATAAAATAATGTATCAAAATATACACAGATTCACTTGACTGAACGATCATATTCTTGGCAGCTATATGGCGTTTTTATTGCCGAGAGCGCGAAAGTCTTAGAACCAAGCGAGCATAAGCATTATGTAGTACATTGCATGCTTTCTAAGAGGGAAAAGCCGGTTTCCTTAGCTGCCATGCAAACCCGAGTTTGACTAATGTACCCGTCCTGTTTCCGAGCATAAATTTCGAGTTGCGTATATAGCTAGTAATGTTGAGGTCAAGATTTCCGAATCGTTTGTTTTTGAAATGCTTCTTGCAGAGAGAAAACTCGACTTCTTGTTTGTGTTTTAACTTAGCATATGCGGTCAATTGAAAAATTAAAAGCAAAATACTGTGGTGTATAAAATCTGCAGGCACACAGTCACCAAACGACAAGCCCGCTTGTATTGTAGAGCACACAATCGGTCGTATGTAAAACATGTCTCTTGTTATTTGAAAAAAAAGACTAATTCGAAAGTGTACGTATTGCAAGGACAAGGGTTTTAGTTGAAGGCGAGCGCAAACGTCGAGTTAATAATTCTTTTTCCGTTTTTGTTCTTGACTTACATGGAATTGTTCAGTATACCCATGACGTCTGGTTCAGTTTGATGCGGTGTTAGGCGCGTCGGCCAACGTGGTTTTTGCCAGGCCAGCCAGAAGAGTATAAACACATCTCCGATATGTTACCAAGGTGTGTTGAACATACACCACGCATTCCTGGGAGGCCCTCCTTTCCGACCTGTTCGTTTGCAAATGAACATTCAAGTTTGTTTTGCCTTCAGTTTGTTTCTGAATACATAAATATAAAGTGTCCACTTGTTTTACGGACCACATCTGGACACTGCTTTTGAGAGTGTTAGCCCTTTCTTGTGTTATACCTTGCTGGTGCGTTCGTTGTTGACTTTGTCAAAGTTAATCGGTGATAATCTGGTGACAACGTCTACAGATTAGTAATTTACCTTGCTTACTTTGGCAAATTAGGCACTCAAACTCATCAGATAATAGACTAATTACTACAACCTTTGCTTGCCTTGGCGAATTAGGCAATCAAACTGGTAAGATTATAGATGCAACATAGTGACAAAACTTTGCTAAAACAATCGTTACAAAACCAGCACTAACATAAGACAAAGACACCAAAGCTGCAAAGAAAGGTTGGTAGTATAACTCTTTATTGGCAATATATATCTTAGTCAAACGTATAAAAATAAATGAACCATAGCAAGAAGAATGTTGTCCTGAGGTCCTGTGGACGGACTTTGGAGTTCCCTATGCTCAAAGTTTCATAGATCTAGGAGCCCGCGCAATAAGTCAGGTAGTTCCAATCGATGACCGAGATAACTATGCCTCTGATCTTAAAAAGGATTTTATTCTAAACAGTGAAATAAAACAATTATCAGGACGGATAGCGTACACATGGGGGCCAATGCTGGCTCTAGTTACCACTGGTTTAATAACGGGTAAACATGTAGATTTTAAAAAAATCGGGCTTAATATAATACCCGAAATAAATGGATTCAACTTCGCCACCGACTCAGCAAAAAGAAACGGCTCTGACGGCTCCGCCACCACAAGCCCCTTCGATGGCTACGCCGCAGTGCAACATAGAGAAAATTACACTCCCAACGAAACATCCAGGGAGATAGGCTGCAGGGAAGATATTAGCAGAATGGAACAGACAGAGAAGAAGCAGCACCAAACAATAGCGGAAAGGAAGTTTTCCCAAAGAGGTTCCTCTGCATTGCATGAGATGGATCAATACGTGCATTGACCCCGTAGACCTTTCAGAGCAAAATTATTTTTATTTTATTTTCTATTATATCCGTGTCAGCAATCATGGATAGTAAAACAGTTGTACACACAATGTATGATGGTATTGTAACCGCTGGGCTTACTATGGGATATCTAATGATCTCCAGCAAATTTCTGAAATGGATATGGGCGATCAAAGCCGACCAAATCTCACTCAATGGGCAAAATTAGGGGAGCGACTGCTGTTGTGGTTGCGACAAAAGATCTCCTTGAACAGAAAAATATTATTCCTGCAGAACCTTATACTTTGTAATGTATATACGTACAGTTACAGAAAATATGACGACTGATGTAATACTTATTCTAGTATATGTTGCAATACCTGATAGGGGATTCCCCACAGAGTCAAATATATAGGTCACTCTGGCTATGACTCACTGCGTGCGCTTGCGCAAGCCATTAATGTGTCAATGACAGTAGCTATGGATGCCCAGTTTAAGCGACTCCGTAGGGGCTACAGGGACGGGAATTTCCTTTCCCTCCCCTGTAGCTATTTTCGAATAAAATGGTGAAAAAATTATCACAAATAGGAACTATTTATACTACTCATATACTCTAACTTCAGAACGTTGATAATTTTTATTCTATTAAGAAATATGGTTTAATACTATATTGCAGAAACAATTGCTATACTAAAATTTAACATTTTAAAGCAAAACATCATATACCTTGGAGCTCCATGTCATTGAAAATCATCATTCAGTAACACTGTATCAAAGGTAAGCAATAATCTGGTTTCTTGCAGTTTTCAATATGCACAAATCATGTTACACATTAACTGAGTATACAAAATTACATGACACTCCATCATTCCCGCAAAATAGAAGTAAAATATATAAAAATATCTGCTTCAAAAGAGGCAAGTATATCGATCGAAGTTCAACATTGTCTTCGAATTTGAAGAGTTTTCGAAAACCGCCAAGCTCACATACGTTTAGAGTTGGGGTAGCTCAACCGCCTTGAACTACAGCAGAAAATGTTCACACCATGGGATGTGCTCAGTGCTGCCGACAAAGCCATACAGGAAGACCAGCTGTAAAGTACCGTTGGAAATATTTTCAAAGGCAAACAACAACCAGATGTGAAGATAGAAAGGGGAACCTAATGGTGCGAAACTGAAAACCAAGAGATACATACAGTTCTGGCAGTTGAAAACGAACTTGTGAGACTGACAAAATGCAAAGTTGATTTTATGATAGTTGCATGGAGATCTGGTTGTTTGATCACATTAGAAAATCACCTATGCTTATTTCTAGGTTCATAAAAGCGTTTTGCATCCTAATTAGTACTAATCTTCTCTCATTTCCTTAGGTTATCTCTTGTTTTCTTATCACATTATGACATCCGCACACCCTCTTACGTTCTTGTATTTTCCAAAACAGAGGGAGGTACATCTCCTTATTAGAATATTTATTTTGCATTCATGTCAACAGGTCGTGCAATACCAGTTTTCATGATATTAACACGTATTGACAACATGAAACATAGGTAAATAAACCCTCGGCAAGATAAGATTTCCTGAAGTCTTGATATCGACCTTGGAGACATCTTCCGAATAGCAAACTGCATCGATGACCAAAGTGACACATCAAATGAAGACCTATAACGGGATTTCTACGTTTGTAAAGTTCTCCTGAAAGTGTTAGGAGCATCGAAGTCTCACACAGAAAATATGACAGAGCAATCGTCAACTTGTAGTGTATTGTCAATGGTTTCAACTTTTTAACAAAGATATAATTTCATCCTAGAATGACTCTTCGAGGTAAAATTAACTTCCTCAGACAGCAGTTTTCATTCCAAATTTTTCCTTCCGAAGTTAAATCGTTTATCATTACCTTGATACCCTTAAAGTGTAATATGTGTTTTTAACAGAAAGCTATTTTTGAACTTTTCACACCGTTCCTTCAAGCTCCTTAATAACTATCAGCTGTCAACTTCTTCCCTCTAAATTCCTCTCAGCCTATGAGCTCCTCATCTGCAAATGGCACAGAGCCAAAGCAGTCTTGTCCTTACCCATTTTCATTCATTCATCTCTCACTGTTCGCCGTATGTAGACTGCTGTCATCTTTGAGGAGTCTTTTAATTTTAACTAACTCCCAAAACACACAGCATGTTTTCACATCACCCCCATCATGGCATTTCGACGTGACTCCAACATCAAAGACCTTTCGTACGTTCCAGTTTACTGAATCACGATTGCGCAACAGGAACATCATCATGTGGCCGTCGGGTTTGTAACACCTGCCCGCATACTTTCACTACCAATTCCATTCAGGGCCCACCTGGTAGAGTCAAGGTTTCCTGCGTGTTTACATGCATATTGGATAATATCATTTACTGCATCAATGTTGACGCTGCGGCATGTTATATATTGGCGAAACAAAATCTCGCCTAGGCGATCGCTTTGTTGAACATCTTCGCAACAAAAATTGCATACCTGGTGGCGAAATATTTCTGTACACCACCCAACTGCAGTTGGTCTGACATGGCAGTGTCTGCTATCATCTTCACCACCAACGACTCTACCCGCCATAAACTAGAACAGGCCACCATTTTTAAACTTGGAACTCTGGAACCAGCCGGAATGAACACATATTTTAATGCATTCGACCGTTCCCTTCTTTGATTTGCTGTTTTTTATCTTATATGTTTCCACGTTTTTCTAGCCAGTTTTAGTACTGACGAACGGGCGAACCCGAAACGTCTGCGTTTTTATTCTCTGAGCTTTGCAAGTGTTTTAATTCCCACTGGTCGTTCAGTATTTTTCTGTATTTGTTTTAACTTGTTGCAGCATTTATCCTCTGCTTTTATCTCTCGCTGGTGAACCAAACATTTTACTGTATTATTTTTCACTTGCTGCAGTTTTAGCCCTCTTTTGAGGTGGTTTGTAATTTTCTGCTGTCAATTACTCACCTCTGTCATCTCTGTACGATTATCCGAAGTTTTTGTTGGAAGCTTGCACCATTCTATTTTCCCAGTGCATACTATCCAACAAGCATGCCAGCCAAAGGACTACGCCCACAAAAGTTGGTGAAGACATCAGCGAAATTGGTTAGTCTTCGAGTTCAACCCTACACAGCCTCAGTCTTGGGCACAATCCCATTCGAATACTATGCTGGCACTACGGCCCAAAGGCGCCCCATTTTGTACGGTAATAGCGTCCCGAATTGTTGCCACACATATACGTGGAGTGCGCGTTCAGAGAGTCAATTTCACCTCCCGCGTCATGTTGAAAATGTTGCCGTATTTCCTTGCTGTACGGCTAAATATTGATGAAAGAGTAACCGGTACTATTTTCCGTATATGCTGCCCTTACAATTATAATATTTGGAAGAATTGTACATAGGAATTCGAAAATCCGTAAGCGATAACAGCCATATGCAAAACTAAGTAAAACGACAGTCAACAGCAAACGATCTTCAACTGATTTCATAAAATAAGAGGGAACAAAAAATAAACCATAGAGTTTTAGTTACCCCTCATGATATGTGTCGTACCAAATATTATAAAAAATAACAGCGAAATGAAAAATTTAAACCAACGGTTTTTTTCCAGATGTATTTTTCATTTTACGATGTGCTAATCAGCTCGATTTCCCGTAGAAAACAATGGCGTTTAATGTACTGAATATACTGTACAACTCTCGCTCGTTCAAATATCTCAATCCTAAACTGATAGTGAAAGGTGGCACGGTGTTTCTTTCTTTGATTGATATACAAAATTCCTGTTGTTTTAGTTTTTTGAATTTCTTGACGAAACTTGTTTTATTTCCATTTATTTTTCCAATCTTACAGCGTTTGCATATGCAGAATAGGGGTCTTATATTGACGCATTTTAATCGGTTAGCATCTCTTAAATTGCACAGACCAAATACTTGTGAGGTTGTTGTAATTTATACCAAAGTTTGGCGAATATCAACTATGAAAATTCCAGTAAACTGCAAAAATAACACAGACCAGAGGTGAACGGGCGTAGAGTCTCCACTGTAATCATGAAGTGAACGTTATTGATCGATATTCTTTTGTCCGAAATTGATACATTGTTGTCTCGTTAGGGTAGACTGGTCTCACCTTGATATCTCCATCTGTTGCCAGATTTTCTCCTGTCTTTTAGCCCTGCCATGTAATTTGCACAACGTACTAACACGATACTGATGTTTGTCCTCAACAAGCATCTAGTACAAAGACAACCCCCAACACCTTGTATCTCGCTCGGCCATCAACACAAGATAGAATAGGGCAAACATGTGTCTTTTACCAGGGTAAAGAACTATGTACAATTACAATTCTCCTACCGGCTTCAAGAAGGGTAATTTCCCTTTCACTCATTCCTGTCCCAAATGTTTCTCCAGCGCTCACTCCAAAGCGTATGCAATATGTTCCACCAAGCAGCTTGCCATCCAACAGCAGCCAACAAACATAATACTAGCATATGCTTCTTCAGCTATTGACATTTCTAGTCTGACCAAGCCCAGACCAAGCCTAGCCTTACATCAAGACATTACCTGCTCTCAGCCATTGAAATGGTTTCAAATGGTTTTCAAACATAGACACAAACTTCTTTCTGTTCACTCGCGGCTGGACATTTCCATTGAACTCATTGATAGAGGCGAAAAATTGCTATGTCTTCAAAATAAGGGACTGGTCAGTTTCTTCGGCCCGGGGGGGGGGGCGTGGATTCTTGGGGGGTTCGTCCTGTTTTTGACTTTGGTGATAGGGAGAGTCAACATGTTTTCGAAATGCACAATAGGGGGCTGACAGTCGATCTTTTTCTGCCATGCAACGACCCAAACATTTCACGCATCGATGATCTCATTGATAAAAATGCATTCAGCATCTCGTACATCAAAATTGACCATGGTATTTCTACAATTCTCCACTGAGGGCAGGAATCCTGGCTCTGTAAAAGTGACGTTGTCGACGCCTTTAACCCTTTCCTCCAAGTCCATATTTCACCATCAGGTCCAGATGGTTGAAATTAATAAAACACAACATATTCCATCTGATGTACTTTAACATGATACTGTACATTAAAAAGCTGTTGAAAGCATAATTACTGTACACTCGATAGGGGGGGGGGTAAAAATGCTATAACATACCAAGCCAAGTGGATGAAAATACGTCATAATTTGGCTCAATACCTCTCTTTACTGACTTGGCTGATCGGAAAGTGATACTGTCTAGCAGGAAAGGGGTTAAGTTGATATGGCACCACTGCAGCATACAGAATGGTTGCTCCTACTTTTTCAAGTGACTTCCCATTTGGTCGCTCCAGCACAAAAGTTTTTGATTAGCTCTCTTTCACCATTTCTTGGATTGCCCATAATGTATATGGTATCAGCACTATTTTCCACCTTTGATCGTGGACAGATTCGATTTGACGTATGTAGCACAGTGCATATATGTCCATCTCCTTCCATATGGGAGACAGGCGAGTTGAGTCCGCAGTGCCTGATAGTGCTGTAAATTGTAACCACACATGTGCCTCTACTTATGTTTTGACTTTTCTATTATGATATTTTGGCATAGATTTAATGGAAGAATTTTCAAAATACTGTTGCAGAATTTCCCTGCTGAACAGGGACCCCATACTAACTCATTGGACAAAGAAATTTAACCGCGTTCATCAGCATTGTCGATCGCCATTTGGCCAAAGCTTTCTCAGTTCCTCTGCCATACCCCTGACCAAGTCGATCTGGCCTCCGATCACTCACGGCCACCGTGCACAGGAACTCAGTCGATAGAACTCAATCGTACGAGCGATTTTTACCAGGGATCATAAGAAGTGCAAGCCATGCTGCCTTCAGCAGTCCTTCCTCGCCGAGACAAGAACAACTTTAGTTGGCATGCATAATGCATCTGTGTGCACCCAGAGTCAAATAACTCAAACACAAGTTTCAAGTATCAATGCAACTTAAGGTTATACCTTAACCTACAAGGCTACACTTCCAGGATCAGTCCTGCTTTTACTCGTGAGGTCTGCCTGATTACAAGGGCATTTCTAATCATACCAGTAAATCCATAACACTGAGCAGTTTTCCTCTCTCTCATAGGGTAATGATTAGTGTTCTTTTTATCAGTATTCACAGGCTGATCATTAAAATCATGAGATTTCTCAACACTTGAACTACCCTACTTACGTATCTTGTCAATGACGTCCAACTCTGGGACCGATAGATCACCATATCAAGACAAGGCAGAATGGGACAATTGGCCCAAGGGTTGGAATTTCAAGACAACTAGTCATTTTGAATGGTGCTGTTTTCACTGTCTATTCCCACATAGGTTTCAACAAAAGACTTAATGGAATCGTGTCCACTCTCCTTGATCCCAACACAAGCACTTTCATCTGGCTTACCAATCTGTCATGTAGAGCTGACAACTTCTAAGTTCTTGAATAACAACAGCCATGTCAACAAAGAATGATCAGTGCAGTCAACAATGGTCTCCCTAGCAAATGATGTTTAAAATGACTGACATATGTCACGACTACTAACAATTCCCTGCAAGTAACACAGTAGTTTTTCTCACTTCTACTCAGTACATGACTCGCATGCAAAACAGGCCTCTCAACCCTGTCGTGAATCTGACTCAACACAGCTCTCATACCAGTCAAACTGGCATCAGTATCCAAGACAATGGTCCTTCCAATGGAGGGAACGCAAACACAGTCACATTTGTCAGAGCCTCTTTCAACTGTTTAAAGGCTAACTGGCCATCCCCAGACCACTGAATCACAGCATTCTTTTTTTAATCAAGCAAAGGCTGGGCCAACTCAGCAAAACTTTGCACACACCGTCTGTAATTAGAAGCCAACCCCACAAAGCTAGGCACTTCATTTGAAGACTTTGGCACTGGCAATCCTTTACATACTCTAGCCCCAGAAACTCAACTTTCTGTGCAAATAGAACACATTTCTTTGGCTTTAACTTAAGGTTAGCTTCCTTCAGGCTCTGAAACACTATGTACAGCAATTCCCGTCCAGATTCAAAAGAATCGGCGAAAACAATTATATCATCTAAGTACAACAACAAAATATTCCACAGGAGCCCTAAAAACACTTTCTCCATTAACCTCTTGAAATCGCCGGTGCTTTGCAGAACCGTATTGGATATACTGTCCACCCTAATGTCGATAAGCCAATCTCACATTAGCAGTTTGCTACCATATTTTTTGCCCACGAAGACCAAGGAGATTCAGATTCAACTACCGACCCTTAATCCATCATATACTTTACCTGTTGCTCTATTTCTTCCAACAAGGAGCTCTAAAAGGAGCAACCTTAATTCGCTTCACATCCCCTGTGTCAATGTGATGAGTCATCAAATCTGTACTGCCAACATCCAAAGAGTTGTTACTCAATACATCTGAATGTTTAACTAACAATACAGCCATTTATTCCTTTGTTCTACACTCTCTAAATTCTTAGCAGTGCGACCAAACAAGTCTTTCAAATGCGCTGGCACCTGTAGTACGTCACAACCCCATGGTACACTTTCTCTTGCCACAGTCTCCTGCAAGCAACTGGCATTGCCTCCGGAGGGCGTACTCTCCGACCCATGCCTGTCAATGTTATCATCAAAGGGGGACAGTCGTACAGTGCCTATCTGACAATACGTGCTTATCTGACAAAACCCTTTTTTTAGAAATAGCTTGGGGAGTCACTTAGCTAGCGCACTTCTCCACTGTAATTAATGAATCACACTGCATGCGCGCGGTATATGTCACTCTTTGTATGATGCTGCGTATCCTCGGCACCAGGAACACATGTACTTTAGCAGTGCTATAGTACACGTACAAGGAGTGTGTGCCACTAAAACGTTTATACAAAGTCTTCTATAGAAGAGATTTTGTTTCTGTAAACCACTCTCAAATTGTTTACATGTACTTAAAGGGCCTATGACATGCCCATTACAACCAAACGCAAAATCACTCTTTGGGTCTTGGGGTTAGCTTACGTCACTGTCTTACATTGCGTATCGCCCGCTTTGTCCATATAAAACGCAAGTAAAAGTTACAGGTGGGCGTGTACCTCTAGACAAACTCGTTCGACTTTTTTGACTTTTTGAAGTTGAGCCGACGAAGCTTTCTTTGTTTTTCTTCATCAAAACATGTACAAAATCGGCCTAACACATCACTTTTACCCGATTCATTGGTTCTGAAAATGCACGGGAACATTGGTCGACTGCACCAGTTGTCTTGTGCTCCAAGAAATAATAGTTCTGTACCGTACCTTTTGAAACTGTTTTTGTGTTTATCCTCAAACTCTTAACATGCAATGCATTGAATTGAAACACTCAGGCGTGGGATTGTTCCCCTTTTTATAAAATTAATTCGACCATGAAAAGTTCAAACTGAGACCGATACTCTCTCATTTCACACAAAGAAATGAAACATAGCCTCATCGTACTTTCAAATCTGTCCCGAGCATTCTATTGCTTTGCCCACTCGTACATTGTTCTTCAGAGTCAGAATCCGACTCTGATTTGGAACCATTCGTCCTGCATGCCTTGGGTTGCCCATGAGCCTTCAAGCTTATTCCCCTTGAAACCACTTTCTGAATTCTGGTCAACAATGTCCTCGCTGAAAGCAACTTTATAAGTCCCTGCAACTTGGCCATCGGTGTGGCTTCCTTGCCAGTGTTTACTGGCGTCTGTGACCACTGTTCATATAGCTGACGTTATTTGTGGTCTAATTTATGCAAGAACTGCTAAATACACTTTCATGACAATAGCGTGATAAAAATGACGTCAATTGTACCTGTTGGTCAATATGCAAAAACCGATGCCTGGCCCAGAAGCGAAGGAGTCAAAATTCGCCCTTCGCGCACATCTTTCCGAACTGACAGAATATGCAATCCAGAGACAGGTCCCCTAGCTGAGTTTTTGAAGGGAAAAAAAATAAAAACTTTGGTAATCATGTCAATAGGCCCTTTAACTTTTTACGATGCTGCGTTCACAAAAATGGTTAAGGGGACGAAGAATTAAGGGGATTCCAAAATTTCGGGGTAGTATAGGGGACTTGAACATTTTGCTGTGCGTCCAGGGAAGACTGGAATTTTTTTTGGTTCCCTTCTATGTTTTATATTTTCCAATTCTAAGATTTTGTAGGCAATTCAATGAAAATGAATACCATATTTATGTCATCCAATCGATGTAACGTTAGTAATCATTTAACAAAATCTTGAACCATTTTATCACATTTCATGACTTTTATCTCGAAAGTATCTAAACATGTGTGATAAATATGTATTAGATGATAATTTAATCAGTAACGATCAGTTGTCAGTGATACAAATGTATGGTACACATACACAGGCTGTGTTGGCAGGCTGAATACTGGACAGTTCAACATGCTGTAGGGAGCAGAACAAGAACGCAGTTGTGTAAACTGAACAAAAATATTGTCAAAATTATCAAAGTTAATACAGCTACTGCCTACGGGCGGAGTCACTATAAGATACTGCCCTGGTACTGCAGTGTCACTGTCACTTCATACCTCGCAGGCGGTAGAGGTTGCAACTGAAAAATGACCTGAGGGCAGCGCTGCCCTCAGAGCAGCTCCAACATCTGCACAACATTCAATGACGTCACAAATTATTTGAAAAACAGTCCCTGTCCGCGTAAGCGCGGAAAGTCATGGAAGTGCCAACGAACGCTGCAGAGAGCATACCTGTAGTCGTACATTATGCCGCACTGTGTCAGAACAATCTTAGCTTGCTCATGGATGTAACACCCATGGCTTGCTGGTGTGTTATTTTAAAAGGATGAAGCGTAAAGGTAAGTCAAATTTTCCAAGACAAGTTGAAAATACATAATATATCAACACGTTTGCCATGATCACACGGTCAACTTGCAAAACGTAGTGATGCAAGGTGGTGTTACTCCGTCATACCTCCATGGTCGATTGTACGTACCCTAATCGTGGATAGCTGCAATCATTGTTGCGGCGGTCGCTAGCAAGGCTTGATGATTTTGTACACGACTTGGTACGCTTTGTACGCTGAAGGGTCGTGTACGAAGTCATGCTGACTAGCGACCGCCGCTACCGGTACATTAGCGGAGTGCCCTGATGCAAATGGCATCACACAAGCACCTCCCAGTGAGTGCAAACAAACTTTTCAAAAATTGCATGATGTATATTCGCCTACGTCCATAGTGAATATCTACCAATCTGCCCAGAGAGCAGCGATATATCTGCTCTGCCCTCAGGGCAGACATACATTTTGTATCTTCATAGCATTGCGTAGTGTCTAGCATCTTCCTATCTGCCCCAAGGGCAGCAATATGTCAGAGCTGCCCTCAGGGCAAACATATATTTCCTATCATTACAGCATTGCATAGTGTAACTCTACAAATCTGCCCTGAGGGCAGCAATGTATCACAGCTGCCCTCAGGGCAGACATATTTCCTGTCCTTACAGCATTGCATAATGTACATTTACCAATCTGCCCCGAGGGCACCAATGTATCAGAGCTGCCCTTGGGACAGACATAATTCTCTATGCTATCAATCTATCTGTCCTAAGGGCAGCAATATATCAGAGCTGCCCTTTGGGCAGACGTATACATTCTCTATGCTATCTACCAATCTGCCCTTAGGGCAGCAATGTATCGGAGCTGCCCTCTGGGCAGACATATTCATTCGCTATGCTATCTACAAATCTGCCCTAAGGGCAGCAATATATCACAGCTGCCCTTTGGGCAGATATATACATTCTCTATGCTATCTACCAATCTGCCCTGGGGGCAGCAATATATCAGAGCTGCTCTTTGGGCAGACATACATTTTCTATGCCATCTACAAATCTGTCCTGAGGGCAGCAATATATCAGACCTGCCCTTGGGAAGACTTAAACATTCTCAATGCTATCTACCAATCTACCCTAAGGGCAACAATTTGTCAGAGATGCCCTCAGGGCAGACTTGTGTACATACCCTATGCTATTCCCTATGCTATGCCGATCTGCCCTGAGGGCTACAATTTATCAGAGTTCCCCTTAGGGCAGACATACATTTCTTATCCTATCTACCAATCTGCCCTGAGGGCACCAATGTTTTAGAGCTGCCGTCGGGGCAGACATATTTCCTATCCTTACAGCATTGCATAGTGAACATCTACCAATCTGCCCTGAGGCAGCAATGTATCAGAGCTGCCCTTGGGACAGACATAATTCTCTATGCTATCAAGCTATCGGCCCTAAGGGCAGCAATATATCAAAGCTGCCCTTTGGGTAGACATATACATTCTCTATGGTATCTACCAATCTGCTCTGAGGGCAGCAATGTATCGGAGCTGCCCTTGGGGCAGACAAATTCATTCTCTATGCTATCTACAAATCTGCCCTAAGGGCAGCAATATATCACAGCTGCCCTTTGGGCAGATATATACATTCTCTATGCTATCTACCAATCTGCCCTGAGGGCAGCAATATATCAGAGCTGCCCTTTGGGCAGACGTACATTTTCTATGCCATCTACAAATCTGTCCTGAGGGCAGCAATATATCAGACCTGCCCTTTGGGAAGACTTAAACATTCTCAATGCTATCTACCAATCTACCCTAAGGGCAACAATTTGTCAGAGATGCCCTCAGGGCAGACTTGTGTACATTCCCTATGCTATTCCCTATGCTATGCCGATCTGCCCTGAGGGCTACAATTTATCAGAGCTGCCCTAAGGGCAGACACACATTTCTTATCCTATCTACCAATCTGCCCTGAGGGCATCAATGTTTTAGAGCTGCCGTCGGGGCAGACATATTTCCTATCCTTTCAGCATTGCATAGTGAACATCTACCAATCTGCCCTGAGGCAGCAATGTATCAGAGCTGCCCTTGGGACAGACATAATTCTCTATGCTATCAAGCTATCGGCCCTAGGGCAGCAATATATCAAAGCTGCCCTTTGGGTAGACATATACATTCTCTATGGTATCTACAAATCTGCTCTGAGGGCAGCAATGTATCAGAACTGCCCTCAGGGCAAACATACATTTCCTAACCTTACAGCACTGGGTAAACACTCGCCCCGATCGCCAAATATGGAAACATTAATGAATATTCATTATAGAACGTTTCTATGGACACGGTAGAAATGGAGCCAATCGTATTCGCAATTCCATTGCATCCATGTGATGAACATAGCAGTCTTGCAGTATTTTTTTCACCACCCAATAAATAAACTGTGAAAATTACAGTCCATTTCAGAAAATTATGAAAATTTGGAAATAAAATATACAGTAGTGGAGCTGTCATGTAACTTACGATCAGTGCTGCCTATTCCCGATTGACGTCATACATCACCCTTGACGACGGATCATCAGTGAGCAGACGACACTTTTCAAACAGATTTTTTTAACCCTCAAAGAGCTTGAAGCAAACATGCACACCAGGGAACTTTTCTATTTAATTTCAGCGTTTATACCGCATGCTCTCTGCAGCGTGCTTGGATTCTTGCCGCGCTTACGCGGATGGGTACAATTTTTAAATAATTTGTGACATCATTGAATGTTGTGCACATGTTTACTCGGCTCTGAGCTGCCCCAAGGGCAGCGCTGCCCTCAAGCCATTTTTCAGTTGCAACTTTTACCGCCTGCTCATAGCTCAGCAGTGATAGAGTTAGCTCTGACTCTGATGTACATGGTAGTTGAAGAAGAGTTTGTGTAAAATGACGCTCATGACAGGGAAACCTATTTAATTTGTACACAAGATTAGGCCAGAGAGCAACACATGGAGGACCAGGAGATCTTCTGGCATATTAGAATAATATTACGGAAAAAAGACAGGGTCACCATGTTCAATTTTCTAAATTTCCATTATCAAGTCATAAAATAAATAAGACAAAAGTAAAACTTGAACAGTAAAGAATAAATGAAAAAAACTATGTGACAAAATGGAATTATTTCTTTTTAACCAAATTTGCCATTATTACATCCAACATTTCAGATATTAAAGATTTATTTGTTGGAATAGTTTAGCCTGCCAATATTGTCAATTTTGAGTAACATTTAATTCATATATGCCTTGTACTTTTGAAACAAATTTTTGATGGGTCACTGTGCTCAGTTTTTTACAATATGGCAATTAGCAAGAATTCACAATTTGTATACTCTCTGATGATCGTCATTTTGTGTGCCCCTCGGCAGGAGCCATTGACCTGGCCAGATTTGGATTAACTCAAGTTAGCTTAGACTGATAAAGCCAAAAAGTTTCAAAATAAATTAATTTAAGAACTTGCCTTTGAAATATGATTGGGGCATTTGAAAATTTATTGTACTGCATGAGGAATCAAACAATATAAGATTTCACTCGCGATTCCTCCAGCCTTCCCCAAATTGTTATTGGTCATTGCAGCCTTATGGTTCTTCTTGCATTGGCCCTGCTCGCTCAGTGCACATGTAGTTGAGACGATGGAGATAGCTCCATGTTGCAACATGTTGGTGCTTTTCTTAAGGAGCTGTCATTATTTATGGCCTGGGGGTTGGAGGAATGTGAAAGGGGGTCACTCAAAAAACAATGAAAGGTACAAGGGGAGGTTGCTCAACAGTGGAGACCAAGAAAGGGGGGGGCTATTCATTTTGTTGATATGTACTGAAGCATTTCGTGAAGTTATGAATTAATACAACAATAATAGTAAAGAACAGCAATATGTATGCTTGAGATATGTTCTTTCATACCCAGTATATGTACACAAACATATAATACACACATATAATACACACACACACACACACACACACACACACACACACACACACACACACACACACATATATATATATATATATATATATATATATATATATATATATATATATATATATGGTACTGCAGGAGGAATCTATTGTGATCCTCAGAAGACAATGAGCAGCTATTCGATGTGGCAAGCCTTATGTTAGAGGCTAGTACTGAGTACATTTTACAAGATTGATATACTTCCCTGATCATTCATGAGAAATGTCTGTTTTTTACATTCTGCATTGTATAGTTACCGGTAGGGGAAAATGTGTATAGCAAGCCAATTCTGATTCTATACAGTTTTAAACCAGTGGAATGCCTTGACAACAAACCAGTCTTTTATTGCAGGAAAATAATAATAAATAATAAATGCGAATAAATGTATGTGTGTCACTATTTTTTTCATTTTCAAAAAATGTAATCTTCATTGAAATCAGTAATATGGAATATAAGTTTTTTAATACAGTCTCAGGTTCTCAGGGTTGATAGCTCTGCTGGTGGACAAAATTGTCCCCGAAGCTATCATTTGCGCAGTTAAATCGATGTATTCGTTGCTTCGCTTCGATAAAGTTTGTATGTGTGATGTGTGATAGTGAGCGTGCGTGTGTGAGTGCTTCACGAACTCTACAACGTGTGGAGCGGTCTCAGTCAGAAAAATGTAACAACTTAGCCGCTATTGAACCACTCTTTTTTGGGAGTGGAGATTTAGCCGAGCGGTTCTGTCTGTTGCCTCCCTGCTAGGCGACTGATGCTGTATGTTGTGGGTTTGAACCTGATTGAAAACTAGCCGTATTCTCAGATTTCTGTTCCTTTAAGATTTTCATGCAAAAAAATCGGATAAAATACTCCATAAGTGCCACCAAATGACACCATCTTAATCTCTATTTTTCAAAAGCTCCAATTGCAGGAGGGGGAAACACCACCTCCTGACCTCCCCCCACAAGTGCTTGCACAGTCGCTTGTGGTGCTTTTCCACGTTAAAATCATACGGAGAACACCGCATGTCATCAGAGCTCTGGATATAGACCTGTACATCAGCCCCTGTCACAGCAATGGAACCTCTGGCCGACACAGACCTGTACCACAGGGTTTAATCAGGATATGTACTCATTGTGATGATTTTGATACTTCCGTCACCGAGACAGCAGATGACCGAATATGATTTTGGTGCGTTCTCCTCTACCCCTCGGGACAGCAACTATGTGTTAATCGTGGGATGCATTGTGATTATTATCCGATAAGCTCACTCTGCACGTACGCATTCATAGTGTGTTGAACGCGTCCCGTTGTATCCAGGAACATTGCTCATACTCCGCGGCCCCAGTTACTTCAATGAATTTGTAATGTTGTCTTTGATTGGAGATCGCAGTCCCAGTTTTTGGTCTACAGCCAATGAAAATAGTTCTTTTTAAAGCTCATGAGCAGCACAATAAAACTAGGGGGTCTGCATTTGTTGTCGACGCCATCTTCCGTAAGTTTGATGTTGTTGAACAGGCGGAAGTTTTAATTCGAAGATATTTTAGCAAGACCTTAGAAATTCACGCTGCAGCTACTACGATTTAAACATTTTGTTTATATACTCCATTTTTGGCAAGTTTTTAGTCATTCTGTGCAAAATTGTATGCGCGACTTGAAGTTGAACGATGTACTGAAGGTCAGCGATTGGAGCGAGTCTCACTGACACTGGCACTGGGCATGCAGTGAACCGAGCGATGTGCTGCAGAAGCGTGGCTTCATGAACGATGCGTCACGGTGAGTTGTGGTTCATTGGACACGATTTCAGTGCGTTTCTAGAAAGTTTGAAGAACTAAATTCTTCTCATTTGCTCAATTTGTGAATATTTCCATAGAAACTTTGGACAGATAGCGATCAATTCAGTTTTTGCGGGACGGTCACGTCCGCGATCGGCAAATAATTCATTCATGACTACGCCATTCATGGTGAAACGTTTGACGTGCGAACAGTGTGACCTTGTGTTCAGAGGGAGTGTCGTCCCGGTTACATCGAATTTCCGTGTGTCTGTTGTGATTTGTGTAACCTAGAGTTTTATCCAAGACAAATAAATGATAGTTTCGCGTTCACAAATCATCGTTTCAATTATACGATAGTTTAGAGCTGCACGGTATGACATGGCATTGGTGGCGCTGTTGAAGCTGACTTTCCTATGTGATTTTTGAGTTTTAAATTTAAAAAAAATTAACGTGTTTTTGAAAAATAAGCCATTTTTAATTCAAAGAGGACATAAAAAGGTCATTTTTATAGTTTTTTTTTAAAGTCAATCATAGTTATTGGTGTGCTTGAATTGTATAGTTGTGATTTTAGTAATTAATCCATTTAATTTTCACATTATGTAGTTTAGGCTTTTATTTTGCACCCATATGCATTTGCATTGAATTAATGCAGCTGAAGTAATACAAAAGAATTACTAGTTGTGTTTATGATGCATCAAATAATCGTACAGTTTGTTGGTTTACGTTCAGAATTTTTACCTGAACAGAGCTTGAATATATTTTATTTAAAGTAATCAAAAGTATATTAAGCATTTTAGGGGTCACCTTGTTTCAATTGTATATGTCAACAAAATTACAATATTATTTATCATCAATTGTGGTATTTGTAAGTAAACATATTATTGGGTCACTTCTTCTGGGTGTATATATTTGCCATGTAGTTAGTTGCTTTAAACTTAAATCACTGTAAATAAGTACTGACTGAATTTTTATTTGTTGCATTTCAGGTCAGTTAGTGCTGTGAACCTGTCAACAACTTCCCAGCAACCACTCATGCACTGTGATTTTCTTCATCTCCACTACGCTAGTATACAATTTGAAAAATATAGTCAGGATGTTGAGTGGCTCATCTGAGAAGATCTCCAAACTGTCTTATAGATTTGGTGTAGCAGTTATTGACTATGCATGTGTAGGTTTTTAACCCTTCAAGCCTGACAATGTATTGCATACATGTATATTGATAATATTTAGCAATGCTCCCAGAAAGTCAAATAAGAACTTTAATATTGCAATTAGGTTTATTTCTTTGTCAGACTCAAAATTTTGCTGCATGTGGATGGATTTAGTCATAAACAAATGAGATCCCTGGCTGAAATCTCTACAAACCTCTGGCATTGTCTTGGTATCCTGGCTTGGTCAGCTCTGCCTATGACAGACATGTAAGTTCATTGTAGAAATTTCAGTCAGGGTCAAATGAACTGACAGACACCCAAGTCAGTTTGCCTGTACTTGTTAGTTTATCATCCAATCAATTATACAGTGTTCTGTACAAACAATAGGGATTAACTTTCATGCAATATTAAATCCTTTGCATGACTTTCTGAGAGCATTGCTAAAGTTTATACAGAAGTCAAAGTCCAAGGAAATTCAGGCCTAAAAGGGTTAATGTGCCAACCAGTAATGTGACAACAGTCGCGATGTGTGCTGCCATGAATGGCATGTTTGATTTTGGAATGTTCAAAACATTTATGGTCAACAATATCTGTGCTATTACCAGATGAGAATACGTTTTTGATATAAAATATACCTTATCATTATCCTGTAAAATAGAAAGTGCAGAAACATCTGAATGTGACATCATGTGCACAGAGAACGCAAAAGATTGTATGACTCATTCGTCGCCATGCCCAGCGGGGTGCTGCACTCTGACTATGCCTGCAAATGGCTGGCTGCTGCTTATTGCCAGTTGACAGTTATATTTTATTGAAGTGTTAACTCTGCACAATAAAATTTCTAATCTTTATCTGCTGTGCAACTTCAAGGGCTAAGCCCTATATAATAATATTTGGTGTGTTGTAATATCGGTAGAAGATTGACTGATTCCACCTTTCGTTGTCAAATTACCTGAAACTTGCATCAAGGAAAATAAAGCATGAAATTTTGCATTAATTGACCAAATTTTGATCACTTTTACACTTTGTGTATGTGTGTGTATGTATATATATATATATATATATATATATATATATATATATATATATATATATATATATATATATATATATATATATATATATATATATATATTTATCATACATGCTATGCCTGTATTGCCATTCTTCTATTGTTCAGACGGTACTGATATGAGCCCATATTTTAACTAGTGAAAATATGGATTATATTTTCACTGTAACCGAACTACTTACAGCGACGCGTACGCGTGACCTTCACTGTATGCATGACCATCGTTGGTATATGTACATATAAAACAGCTGAGCGAATAAGACAAATGACAATCCGAAATGTCATTATGATTATGGTCAAAATTATGTTGTTTGTAGTCACTTTATGGGCATTACACTTAGGCACAAGTACAGTTGTACCAAAATCATACAAACAAACGTATTGAAATTTGTATAATTTGCCGACACCTGTCAATTCACGGCCGGTCCCGTGGCGGTGCACGATGCAGTGTTTTCGTGTCGTCTACGCTGCTGAAGATTACACCATGGATGTATGATTACACGTAAAGATATCGGTTGACAGAGCATCATGATAGAATCGCTTTACGACAAGTTCCTGTTGATGAGCTTGAATTACAAGCGGTGAATTACATCGTTTACAGTCGTAAATGGGCCACGAAAATCCAATCGCACGAAAATACTCGCGACAGACAAGGTTGAAGGTGCACATGATATTTGATATTTGTACCTGTCAGTGCACAGGTCATGTTCGTGTCTGGTGGCACCGATGCGGTGCGGGTTTCAGATACAATGTACCATCTTGGGAAAGTAAAACTTTCGCTTAGGTTGTTAAAGGAAGTTTAGTTCTATTTAGGCAAGCCAGGAACGAAAATATACGAGCAGACGACGGAAATACCTTTGAAATGTTTTATTCGTACAGCAACCGCAAATAAAAATCACGAACGAGTTACGACACTACACACGTATGTTTAGAAAGGCTGAAAGCGATAACTGAGTTGTGCGCATGCTCATAAAATTAGCATAATTCATTAGGGTCACGACCTCAATTTATCATGTGATCGTATGTAAATACAAGGCACTGCCGTGCACTTACCGTCTGCTCATCTCACGTTTCGATGGACTTTTAACCAATAAAATCGACTAAATCCATGTCAATAAAGGATAAAACCCTCCCCATGATGTAATTTTATGAATACTAATTTGATTTGAGTCGGGAGAAATGAAAAACCCGCGAAAATTTGACTGGGTTGTCAAGGAGCCAGACGACGCTACCATATCGAGCTCTGTCAGCTGTTCTGGTGTTGCCGGCATCGAGGTCAAATTTTGACGGCAAATTTTCACATTTTTTTGAGTTTGTCATCACTTTTCATCCACATAGTAAGTTACTTTAGGTTTTCTTCTTGACTTTGGTGCACCGTTTCTCTGAGGCTAATTTTTTTAAAAGGTGCTTTCAATTTTTTTTTTTTGCTGTACGAACGGGCCCTGGTCCCAGGGGAGTCTAGCGTCCTGCCATAGTTTTGTATTGGGTTTCATCTCTACTACTTTTACGTTAGTTCTTTTCAAGGTTTTTTTCCAATCTCTTTCAAAGTGACCTTTTAGATAACAATTCCAAGTATGTCTGATTTTGATTTTCATAAGTTTTGCCTTGATAAATTATGCCGCATTTGTGGTTCAAGGGCCAAAAGTCAGTTGATGCCATCAGAGAAAAGAGCCCAAAGTTATGTAAACAGTATGTTGATCAAATTTCTTTTACATTTGGGATTGATGTTAGTTGTGATTATGTTGATGTACACCCGACACACATGTGTTATTTGTGTTACAGACGTTTATTTAATCAGGCTACTTTTTCTGCTGAAGCTTTTCTTAATTTATGGGCCCTCATCCACGGGTAGGGGAATGCAATATCTGTTGTCATTTAGAATCAAAGCAAAGGGGGGCGTCCAAAAAGAGTTAAAGGGGGAGACCTGTGACAAAAAAACAGGATACATGTCTGAGTGGCATTGATTCAATGCTGACTGAGGAGGGAAAAGCTCATCTCATATTGGAACAGGCCCTGAAAGTTTGGATTGGTCTGAACAATTTTCAGCCATGCCAGAGAGAGACACTAAGTGACGTATTTGTCTGTCGATGTTTACTAACCCTATAGAAACACCATGTGAACACATCTTTTGTGGCAAATGTCTTACTGACACCTTTGTTACTGAAAACAGTTCATGTGTTCATTGTCCATTCTGTTACCAATCTGTTTCATGTTTTTCTGTTCGTCCAGCTAAACGTTATTTTCTCAATGTTTTAAGTTCATTGCCATTAATGTAATCAAGTCTGTCCATCGTACATTTGCCAATATTGATCAGCATGTCTGTCAGCATCAGAATAAGCCTGAAAGTCCAATAAATAAAACAACTATAAATGAAATCTTGGAGCATCTTCTGGAGTTGCCACTTACTCCAGAACTAGAAAAAGTTGCAACTCATTTATTGGCAACAAAACTTGCACAAGAAGATGATGGAAAAACAGCAGTGTACAAAACTGGTGGACCAGTAATAAGTGACCACTTTTATTGGTCTTGATAAACTGATAGATACAATAGTAATTCCATTAAATATTCATGAAAGGGCTTTTGTGCCGTATTCTATTTAAAAGGCTGTCACTAGCATGTGTGTTCAGGTTAAGATTGTTTATTTCAGCATAATTGTACATTATCAAGGTGTGTTGATATGCTTCTTCCACTTTGATTGCCACAGTGAATCTCAAATGATTTTTCTGGATTTGTTTTCCTTCAGAAACTTGTTGTTGTTCATAGGCCACAGCCGCGAGTATCCACTGATGTAGCAGCCAGGGCAACCATTAGGAAACGATCACAGTACCTGGAAGATCAAATGCAAACTATAAGAAAGAGATCAGCTGATACTCAGCAGTGTGATGAGTTACGTGTAACATCAAAACAACGTAGAATTGATCAGCTGTTTCAGAAAACTTCCAAAAGTTGCCATCAGTGGAGAGGAAATGTTGGCAGTAAAAGCTGACCTTGGGATGTCCTGGAATAGTAACAGAAAACTGAAAAGGTTAGTCAAAACACACTAGCATTTTATACCTGCAAAAAATCACCTAGTTATTACATGTGTCAGAGCTTTGTGCCGTAGTGTTGTAACTGTGACAAATTAAAACGATTTGTGTTATGTCAATAACACTGCAGGTGGTTCAACCATTGGGGCATCAAAAGTGGTGGAGAGCTGAGAATGAGGAAAGAAAAAGAAACTATCATTGGTGACAATCTGGTGGCAGAAAGGTTACCATTTATATTTCAAGAAGAAAAGGGAAAAGTGGTGAAACTTGCTCCATGTGTCTATGCCAATAACTTGATTCAGAAAGTCCTACAGCAGCTGGAAGAAAATGATGCGTAAGTAATTTCATAAAACTACATTTATATGGTTAATATAAAACACTTCGAATCACATATACATGTAAGTAGTTTATAGTTACAATACACTGCACATTATTAACAGTGTATTTTTGCTATCTGCTATTTTCCTAGGTTAACCTCCTATCTTGGCATGATGGAAAGATTCCACAGAGTGAGATATGGTTGAAAGTGGGTGAGACAAGGGTGGTGGCAGCTTCAAAGCAGTCTTCCAGATTGGTAATGTGGCCCATCCAAATGCTAAGCAAAATACCGTAGTATTTTGCCCATTTGAAAGTGGTGATTCAGTTACCAATCTGATGACAGCACTATCAAGATACCGTGAGCAACTGCAGAATCTAGAAAGCCTCACCTGGAAGTAAGTAGAAACTTTAGATATAGATGACGATGAAATACTGACTGGCATAAAGTTGACTAAAGTTAAGGACAAATATTTCTTTTCCTATTCGCCTCTTTTTTGTAACAGAGGGAAGACCTTCAGACTGTTCTCATTGGCGATTATGAGTACCTGGTAAAATGTATGGGCTCAGTGGAGCGAGTGGCAGACATTTTTGCCTATGGTGTCTTGTTACCCAGGAGGACTCACAGCAGCCAAGGAAACAGAGATTCTCTCAGCCAAGATCACTGCAAGGACTGTCGAAGGACCACAATGAATTCATGACAACTGGACATGGCAAACTATCAAATGCAAAGCACTACAATAATGTGATTAATGAAGTAATATTCAATATCCCAATAACACAGGTAATTATTTATACATGATACACTGGTTGACTTCTACTCAATATAATAGCAAAATGAACAAACATGCCCGTACCCTGATCAGCACTATCTGATCACTTAGTATATGGACAGACTTGCTTTAATAATAGCTTTATGAAAAATCTTTTGTGAAAAAATCTTTCAATATTAATACATTACCTATATAAAATCCTGCTCCACTGGATATGGAAAGTGCAAGCTTCAGTGCTGCCTGACATCACACCTGGAAAAAGATTATTGATACTGAAGTCAGCATAATTATTCATATTTATCAGAGTCAGACAGTGATTGGCTTACATTGTTTTCCACACTATACTATCCACATCACCACTGTCTTATTTCATGTTTCTTTATCAATACATAGGTGTGCGTACCAAGCCTACACCTCGATCTTGGCATCTATCTGAGGTTTTACAACATGTTTGAAAACACAGTGGATGACCTGGACAAGAAGATTAATGCCAATGGTCAGCTGGTAAAAGTGCTTGATGAAACACTGCAAAAGATTAATGTACATCGTCAAGCGTACCACGGAAGATCTTTTGTCGGAAATCATGTTCACAAATGTTTGCAGGTTAGATAACTATCTAGGAACATTATACTAAGACTAATGTAAAGAGATTTCCAGGACTGTTGTCTGCCTGTCTATTGCAAAAACATATATATATACTGTAATTACATACTATACATCAATAATACCACAACACCACGAGTTAGCATTGGTGAGGGAACACTGAGACACACAAATTGAGGATGAAAGAGGCGATAGAATGAAAAAGTAACTGAAAAGGTCAATTATGACAGATCAATACAAAGATAAACAGATGCAGTGGAATGAGAAATAGTGATTGATGGGACAGGAGAGGCTTAATGGATGCACAACGTAAGAAAGCTACAGAGTGAGATATTTACTTACCTGACACAACACAGCACCAGATGATTGAAAGGGGAAATTCACCAAGGCTGATTTTTACATATGTGCTAGCTTTAGAGTCACTTCTTCCAGAAAACCCATTTACACCTTTATAACTCGCAAGATGGTTTTACAAAGTGGATAAAAATAGTGGTGGCAGTTGCAGTTAAGGGCTTCATCAGCTTATTGTACTTTGAATCGTGGGAAAAGGTGCCAACCTTGGTGCTTTCATCACCTGATATGGCAAGGACCATCTTCAGATAGGTATGGCATTGTCATTCACATTCACACCAGGTTGTATGTACCGGTATTTGCATAACTATTGTTTATGTTATGCAAATAGGCACAGCCTTGTGTGAGCATGAGTGAGGAGACAATGCCATACGCATCAGCTAATCAGAGGGTCCCTGCCACATCATTTGATGAAAGTGCCAAGCTTGTCGCTTTCTCCCCAATATTCAAACTGCAACACCTGCCATTATTTTGTCCATTTTTGTGAAAAAACATGCAAGTTATGAATGATGAAAACGGCTTTTCCGGATAAGCGATCCCAAAGCTAGCACATATGTAAAAATCAGCCTTGGTGAACTTCTCATTGAAGCTTGAATAACTCTAGTCTAACCCTTTTCTCCATAACCAAATCTCTTCTTATGCAGGATGGTAACATAGATGCCCTCACTACTTCTGTAATAGACAAAGTGGAAAGCATTAGTCCTGAATTCTCCTCAGAAGCCACCATCATCTGTGATAAGTTTAATAGTTTGTTCAAACTATTTGCCAAGTGCCATGTAGGATATAGCAGATCTGATTACATGGATACTGAAGAGATAGATGAATTAGGTGTGTTAATATGGAATGAAACATAGCTGAAGCACACAGGTTCAGACAAATGTCATTCCAAATTTTTTAGATTGTACATGTATTTGATACCTCATCCAAGTAGTACTACAAATTTAGACTTAACTGCTTTTCACTTTCAAGTTCCCACAAACATATAACTGTAAATTGTAGGATGTTTAGCCTGTTTAATCACTCTCATAGATTTCAATTTAACAGAAATCACACAAACAATATTAATATTAACCCTAGAAAAAACTACACCTGCTCAAAATATAAACCAATGAAATTCTCATTTTTTTCAGAAACAAATATTGACAAGCTGATGGAATTCTACAGACACGAGTTTCCAAACGCAAAGGTTTCTCCAAAGATGCACATCCTCGAGGACCACACTGTTCCCTGGATCCGTACATGGGGGTTTTGGGTGTGGTTTCCATGGAGAACAGGGAGGGGAGCATGTACATGCTGATCTCAACAACATCAGTTCAATATCAGGGGGCTAAAAGATGACTTTAGACATTGCAAAAAGTGTCATGAAAGAGCACTGGGGAAGTTTCACCTGCAACATACAAACACAAGCCAGAACCAGTACACCGGAAATCAGCAGCCAGATAAAAGAAAAGACACCAGCTTGTTCTGTTTTGTATAGGCGGACAGATACTGTAAATTTAAATAAAATCTTTAACATTTTGTTCTTTGTATCAACTCTATTTTTTCATTATGGTCCTCAAACGATGTTGGATTACTAAATATTCGACAACACAAATGTGAGTAAAGAACATTGTAATCGTTGACAACTGAATTACAGTTGGATTAAAATCAATTTTATAAAAATACCTTCTATGTGCAAATTTATTGACAAACTCGATGTATTATATTAAAAGAAGAAACTAAGGATCATACATTTGGCAAAAATATCAATAAAAATCATCAAAATTGCAGCTGCTGTCCCTTTAAGAGTTTTGGATCTTGAAATATGGTTTTACTGTAAATAATAATGACTTACCTTTCCCGTGCATATGTCTTCCTAGTAGATGTCTTCCCAGTAGATGTCTTCCCAGTAGATGTCTTCCAGTAGATGTCTTCCTAGTAGATGTCTTCCCAGTAGATGTCTTCCTAGTAGATTTCATCTACATGTCATTCTATGGATTAGAAAATTAAATCGGTATATCATATCCAAATTGGTGTTACATGTACAAATTCACATACAAAGTATTTAACCCTATCATTATCATTGTCAACTTTTCACACCTTCCACAGTATAGTCTGCTAATCATCTGCTGTACTTTAAATTAGATATGAATAACAACTTATCAATAACTTTTTATGGTAATCTAAATTCAGTGTCATATTACATATCTTGTGTCCAGGGAAAGTCAATGTTAGTTAAAATGACAGAAAATATGAAGCAAAATGCATGGAAATTTAGGTGGGGAAATGTGCCACTGGCTGCCAAATTTAAAGATGAAGTCAGTAACTTCAATCAACTTAGACCCGCGATTTGCATAACAATCCTTCCTAAGAGAGCAAAATTCCGACCAGTTGTTCAAAGCTGTTAGGTTCACACTGAAATGTACTCGTGTATCAAACCCTTTGTGTATAACTTATAACAAAAATAATCACAAATTCACTACCATACTCGCTACGATCTATCATGAAGTTAATGTTTCATCGTGCACACGCAGCCTCGATTGCTACCATGTACGTGGGATATGATCGATCATGGAGGTAGTAGCCATCACAAGCCAAACATTGCATTGGCGACGGCTGTACTGCATTTTGAGCGCCAATAAACCATAACAGTGATAAAACGACTAATTTTAATTTTCAAACGCTGAGTAGAGTACAAAGTAATGCTACACAATCTTAATGACAGGCACCTTTCACTGAATCCTTCACAGTTTTTTCCGTTACCGTTGAAAGTTCACTTCCGGTTTGGTTCGGTATGTACGAGAACGTCGATGTCGTGACCCCGTGTCGATCATGTGTCGATGACGACGTCATTGGCCTCGATCATGATAACTACATGCGATAAAGAACTATTCTGTAC
Organism: Ptychodera flava; assembly: GCF_041260155.1. Lineage (NCBI taxonomy): Eukaryota > Metazoa > Hemichordata > Enteropneusta > Ptychoderidae > Ptychodera > Ptychodera flava. Next base: position 38,989,772 of record NC_091929.1, on the reverse strand, counting down.
CAAAATAGGAGGCCGATATGCTTTAAATCTATAAAAATCAACCGTCTAACGAGATAAGGTGAAGCACGAACGTTCAGAAAAGACTTCAGACCCACCAACTTACCTGAATTATACGCCAACTTCGACAAGTTGATACGGCGAAGAAAAAATTAGCCGTGCATTTGGCTGGTTGAGGCATAAACAGTCGGATATACACTTCCAAAATCACGGCAAGTCAGTCTTCAAAAAACTCAAGAATATAATATACTCATGTAAGAATTCGTAGAATTTCCAAAAATTCGAAATAAACCATTGTTGCTCGGTAAAATCGATATCAAACGCGATTTTTCCTCCGTTTTCTCTCGACAGCAAGCGAACATGTGTGTCGACATGATTATGTATTCTAATAACCTTTGACATGTACAGAAAGTTTTATTTCATTGGATAAAGTAAGGGGAGGGAAGCGTTGCTAAGGATGGTTGTTAAGCTATTTGCATATGATGGAAGGCTTGAAACGCGCATCAGCTTGCGCATGCGCACAACTCAATTCACGCTCAAAACATACGTGTACAGCTTACAGTGTACTCACTTCATGTTTTCACTAATCCGCTTACTGAGATGGTAAATTCGGCATATTTGACGTCTGGGAACATGTATAATTCTTCGAGATAAACTGACTGGTACGGGTATTATATCCACTGTATGTGCATTCATAGATGACGCAGAGCTGCTTGCTCTGTGCTCTCAGCTGTTCATACTCGATAGAGTTTGAGCGTGGCGCGAGTATTTTGACCCGATTTTGGCGGCCTCATAACTTTCATGCAGGGATGAAATTATGTATCAAAACACGAAAACACACCCATTTTACAAACTCCCGCCTATGTTTTACATCCACCGTCATTTTCAAGTAAAAATAAATCTTCTTCAAATTGTGAAAACCTGCGTCAACATCGTAATATTTAAATTGTTTGCTTTAAAAGTGCTCCATAAACCCTCCTTTGAAGTGGAATGGCCCAATAGCGGAATAATATCAAGAAGTGATACGGTTGCCATCACTCCTTAGCAACCAACTTTTTATAAGTACAGCCTGGAGGAAGCAAGGTCGATTTCAAGTTGATTTCGTCGCTAATTTCGGAGCGTCTGTAGGAAAACAGTCATAACCAAAGCATGCATGTATGATAAAGGGGTTATTACACGAAGTTTGGGCGATACCACGTCGTATTCTCGTGATGTGTCCGTATTTTGACTCGTTGCTGCGCAACTCGTCAAAATACGGACACATCACTCGAATACGACGCGGTATCGCCCAAACTTCGTGTAATAACCCCTAAATATATATATATATATATATATATATATATATATATATATATATATATATATATATGTGTGTGTGTGTGTATATTGAAATCTTTTGTGTTCTGTATATATATATATATATATATATATATATATATATATATATATATATATATATATATATATATATATATATATATATATATTGTAAAATCTACCCATCTGACAATCGCGTGTATGCCTGAAACTCGAGTAATAGGTACCAAACATACTTGATATGTTCTCATACTTATTTTATATATATATATATATATATATATATATATATATATATATATATATATATATATATATATATATATATATATATATATATATATCAGTATTATAGAACACACACATTATATATGTGTGTTCTATAATATAGATACATTTCAACAGAGTTTGTTTTGCATTGATGACCCTTCGAACATGAATGGTATGATGTGTAAAATGTTGCCATAACTTATGTAAAATTAATAAATTTGGCATTTTGTTACCCAAAATTGAACACTTAGGATTAATACATATTGGTTGGATTGATGAAATGTTACAGAACAGTAATGGTAGAACCGATAATCCATATATTTCAAAACGGGAATTCAAATATATGGATTTTGTAGTTGCCCTAAACTTTGCAATTTCTCCAGTTTTTGTGTTGAAAATTGGCTTTTTTGTCAACTTGTAGGCCCAATTTTACCAGCTTTCTTGGTGTCAAGTATTCTAAAAGTGAGCTTTTTACTTGTCTTTGGTAAAATCAGACTTAATTTATTAGGTTTTAAACTAGCAGGAGCTAAAAGTTGACAAATTTCACACGAGAATATCATTTTTTTGACAACTAATTTGCATAAATTTACATAATTGGCCATGTGACAGGATTTTTTTGCGTGTGTGATTCATTTCAACCAAAATGTCACACTTTCTGAGAGTTTCAGCATTCTAGCTCACTTAATTAAAAAAAATCAAATTTTGCCCATTTTTTACAATTTACAATGTACAAAATAGCAAAATTGGTGGATTTTGCCCCAATTTTAAGTAAAATCTAAGCGTTTGTCATTTTCACTGACCAAATGACTCTCTTAACATGACACCAGAGATTCTGCCAACAGAAAATAATTACTATAAATCCATTCCTTTAAATGTTATGACCTTTTTAAAAGTCAGATTTATTCCATTTGACACTATTATTATACCATGGGCCTCCCTATACAAGTCGGAAATGTTAAGCTCAAATGGAGCACCTTCCTTTTTGTGTATCACCTCACCGTCTATACACATAAAACAAACCATGAATGAATAAATATATGTCCAAGCATAAAGATACACTAAAACATATTATATATGAAAGGCAACATTAATCTATAGTAATAGAAGTATTCAGCTTGTGCATCTGTAAACGTCCAATTTACTGTCTAGGTTGACAACTGACAGGCACAATTTATATTGAAAATCATACATAGTGTGCAACCTGATTTTTATAAAATACTAGCAAAATAAATTTACAACTGTAATGTTTAGATCAGCTATAAAAGAGTTTAGGGAAATGAAACCAAACTGCCAACATGATTATCCATTTCAAGTTTATGTGATTCGTGATCAACTTCAAAAATATCTTTTAAAATTTTCAACTCATGATGTAAAAGGGACAAAGTCGGCCACTTTTCATAAATTTTTGTTTGATACGAGATACTATTTATATTGTTTGACATGTTGAAAGATAGCAGATTCGGACGCTAGACGCGTATTACGCATTCCAAATGTAGATGTCGGTATTCAAATTTGAACAGCTAGTGTTCATATGTTAACAATAGTGTTCATATTATGAATAATGATGTTCTAAACCTGAACACAGTGTGTTATTAACCTTCTCCTTCAGTGTTCAAAAACTCAGCATTACAGAAAGTTTACGATACAGTAAAACAATTAAGAATCTTTTTGTGTTTTAAAATGGCTATATAAAATTTACTACTGCCTGGCTGTCCTGAAACGTACATGGATTTTGATGTAATGAATTTCCCACTAAGTGAAAAATATCTCCGGTCTAAATTTGCTGAAAGCATGTTTTTTTTAAAGGGAAGTATACGGGGTGAAATATTGAAAAGAAAATTAGATAACCACCATGGAGGCATTCTACTCCTAAATACTTGGTGTTCAAGTTTCGTGCCTTTTCTTATCCCGTCATGCATCAAAACGAAACTTGCGACATTTTTCTTGTAAACGTACGCTGAAGACGTGATCGTGCGGAAGCTAGACCAGAAAGGGTAAGTTTTCTCTCCGAAATAGTAAAATGGTTAAATTTTGAAGTATCTATATTATTATCCTTTGAAACTATTTGTATAGTACTTTGGAATAGCTAAAATACACGAAGAAACCTTTTTTCTTGTATACCATACATTATAGCTGTGAATATGCAACGGTGATTTGAGCCATGGCGTATTGATCGCACTTGGGTCAAGAGTAATCACCATAGAACTCTGGCGATGATCCTTGACCCGAGCCCGATGGATATGCCACATTACCGCTGCGTAATCACAGCTAACACATGTCTTTTAGTAATCACAATCGCACGTAAAACATTGGTTAAATATCGCAGAGAGTACACTCTAGACTATTGTTTCAGCATATGAGAGTTGGCTTCACTTTTAGTGATTTTGGCCCTGTGGGCCCAAAGTACTAATGTGATGGCGCGGCCCAATATGCCCAATATAGCTGGTCGTATGCCGTGGACGCAAGTATCTCAGAAACGCTTCAGTAACTTTTTTCTGAAATTTGGTCTGATGGTCACTTGGGCATATATCTGAAACGGTCGTTTTTGTTTTTGTTTTTTTATTTGTTTTTTTGATTGAATCATTTTAAAGTCACCTTTTTAGTGTTTTTTTGTGAAAACCATTATTTTCAATTTTTCCTCAAAACCACTAATTTGATTATTTTGATGTTTGGCATGGGTGTTCGTATAGTTGAAATGCCTTCAGAAATGTTCAAAATTTGGTTATTCATGCCTGTATTATTTTTAAACAATATTTTAATCCATTTTATTTTATATTACTTGATTTTACTCACTTTTGCTAAAGCTACCGTCTGCCCATGCGCACAAATGTAGGACAAAATGTGAGTTGAAGGATCGAAACGGACGCCGTCTTGTTTACTTTTCATCAGCTGATGAAAAGAAGAAGCCAATGCTTCAAAGGCACTGTATACCAATGTCACCCTTTTCCTAAACCTAATAAGGACATCCTGTCTTTCATTTTTTTAAGTCTCATGTTGCCATATTACCTATTTTTGCATAATTTTCAGATATAAAAAGTTGGATTTACCTGGTAATCGAAGAGTTATTACAGAGCTGATGGCACTGAAACTGAATATGAGTGTACAGGTAGCTGTCAAGTAAAAGCTTGAGAACCCCAGTTGATCTCTTTAATGTAGAATTAAACTTTCTAGGGTCAATAACTAAAATTTGATATTAAGTTTCTGTATGTGTGTCTGAATTTATCTAAGCTCTGGTAGAATGCTATAATTAACTAAATATAACTGAAGGATAAGCTTTCAAATACGTGTTGTCTCCCTTATAACATGCAAGGGTGCAATGAAGAATTAAAGCAGAAAATGACAGAAAATTCAGAGTGAAAAGTGTTCACTCTTAATTTCTGAATTTTCTGTAATTTTCACTTTGAATTTTCTGTCGACTTCTCCTTCAATTCTTTGTTCCTTCGTTGAACCTGATGAAGGAGACTTCACGTCTTTAAAAGCTTATGCTCTATTAACATTTAGTTGATCATAGCCTACTACCAAATCTTAGATTATTTTGTATTGTAGATCAACATGTCTTTTGTTCTCGATTTGTTACTGGCTTTTTTAGCTTTGCTGTTAGCGACGCAGAGCTTATCTAATAGGTGAATGTGTGGCACCGTCCTCAAATTTTTACATCCCAAGCTTTTTCTTCAAAACGGCCAGTACGATTCCTTTAATATTTGGAGTACAGGTTCTCAGGGATTACCCTAATCATATATGTTCAAGTTATGATGAAATACGCAAATTTGTATTTTTGAGGCTAATTTTGCTATTTTTGGACTAAAATCTTGTTCTCCTTTACTTGTGGTTCAACGTTTTCAATATTTGGTAAACATGTCCCTTACAGTGATCATAATCAAATTTGGCTTGTTTTGATTAAATATTAAATTTTCATTTTTATGGCAATTTTTGTCATTTTTGGGTCAAAAACTCTTACAAATCTTCTTAAAAACAGCTTTTTGAACAGCTTTGATATTTGGGACAAAAGTCTCTGTGGGTAGCTTTTTCCACATTGATCAAATTATGCAGAAACCCGGGAATTTGTAATTTTGAGACATGAAAGACATTTCAGACAATTTTAAGACAAGGAATTATCAGAATGTGATATATCGAAGTTATGATGAAATAAGCAATTTAATATTTTGGGGGCAATTTCTACCATTTCTGATCAAAAAAAAAATTATATCATAAAATTACCTGTCTGATAGCTGTGATTTTGCTATACATGTTCTTTTGGGTGATCTCAATTTGATATTTCCAAGTCATAGTGAAATCTTCATTGCGTATTTTCCAGCTATTTCCCCGTTTTTTCGAGGCCATCCTGAAGTGAGCAGTCAGAGATTCTATACATAACACTGCAAGCCCCTTCGACGTCAAGTCGCTTGTCAGTTCCCACGGACATCGTCCGGGGATACTAAAGGTTTGGTCATGTCCATGCGTGCATGTGTGTGTGCGTCCGTCCGTGTGTGTGTGTGTACGTCCGTTCGCGCAGATATCTTACAGATGCCTGGAGCGATTTCATTCAAACTTGGTACAAGGATTACTTCATATGTCATACAGATGCACGTCGATTTATTTTCTGATACGATCAAATAAGGCCGTCACGCGCCATTTTATTACGAATTTTCAAGTACAGAGCCATAACTCAGACATGTTTCAACTGATTTTATTCAAAGTTGTTACAAGGAAATTGACCAATGTCATAGATATGCACGTCAATTTGTTTTGTGATACCATCCAATATGGCCGCCAGGCGGCCATTTTATTACGATTTTTTCATGTACAGATCCATAACTCAGGCATGTTCCGACCGATTTAATTCAAAGTTGGTAAAAAGGACATTGACCAATGTCATAGATATGCACGTCAATTTGCTTTGTGATACCATCCAATATGGCCGCCAGGCGGCCATTTTATTACGATTTTTTTATGTACAGATCCATAACTCAGGCATGTTCCGACCGATTTTATTCAAAGTTGGTATTTATCAAAGATGCCCTTATCACTAGATATTGTTGAGATGCGATACAATACAAAGGGCGATACAATACAGCGCTAAAGGCAAGAGGCTACACCGAACAAATTGAATTCAGCAAGACCAACCAATCAGCGAGGAGAAGCAATAACAGGAAGCGTCATATCACGTGGTTCAACCCCCCTTTCAGCAAGAACGTGGAAACAAACATCGGCAGGAAATTTCTCCAACTTGTCGATGAATATTTTCCAAAGGGGTCTAAACTTCACAAGATCTTCAACAGTGAGTTATAGCTGTATGAGGAATATGGCAAGTATAATCAATCGCACAATAAGAGGGTAATCTCCGGAGAACAGCGTAAGGACCAACCAGCTGATTGCAATTGCAGGGTTAAGTCAGCATGCCCCTTGAAGGGTAACTGTCAAGTCAAAGGCGTGGTGTACAAGGCCAACGTATCAATCGGAGGGCAACGGAGAGAGGGTTTACATTGGCCTCACTGATAACACCTTCAAGACGCGCTACACTAATCACATGAAGTCATTCCGCAACGAGAGAAACAAAAACGACACCGAGTTATCAAAATATGTATGGAACTTAAGAAATAAGGGACAAGACTTTGACATTTCACGGTCAATCATTGATAAAGCATTGAGCTAATCTAACATGAACAAGCGATGTAATCTTTGCATATCAGAAAAGCTGCATATTATCAATGCTGACAAATCTACACTGTTAAACAAACGCTCTGAGTTGGTTTCAAATGTCGCCACCAAAACAATATTATTTATCGAATTTTAACACTATCTACAAATAGAATGGTTCGTCCCGATCATATATGTAAGAGTGTCGAGCTGGTAATCCTTTCACTCTATCTGAGGATTGCAAGATGCATGAAACTTAAGTAATATATTTCATTACTTTGTACTTGAAGTAATCTGTTTATTTATAACGCTCTGCTTTTTGCATTGAGCACTGTAATTCCCTCGAGGACATCTGTATACTTCAGTATATATATATATATATATATATATATATATATATATATATATATATATATATATATATATATATATATATATATATATATATATATATATATATATATATATATATATATATATATATATATATTATATATATATATATATATATATATATATATATATATATATATATATATGAGGTCAACATATTGGAGGTTCATAAATAGTTTACTTTTTTATTTTTCTTGTCTGAGTTTAAAACATGTATGTATGTATTTTCCCCATTCACATAATGATGCTTTCGGGTCAGTCACAATCAGGGTGCTCTAGACAGATTTCGACATGTTACGCTCTAATATAAAAAAATGTTGACACAATTTAATGAAACATTGTTCTGATATCAAACAACCAGTAGACCCAAACGGCCCCACCGAAAAAATGGAGTTTTTTCATGATTTTGAGCTGAGAGTGAAAAAATTACCCTTTAAAATGGGTCAAAATGGGCGTTACGCTGTTTCATCTGAAAAAGCACATTTTAACTCACTTTTTGAAACTGTTAGATTAATTTTTCGATTATTCAGAATATTTAAAGTATCACATTGCATTTCTCCTCTCTTTTGCAAGTTAGTTCATCTTAATACATGGATTTGAATGGAAATGGCGTGATAACAAGTGAAATTGGTGTGTCGTTACGCTTTTTATATTTTGACAACAGCATTGATTTATCTCTCTATTATCACTTGGAAAACATTACCCCAGAATGTTTCCTAAAACATCTATTTGATTGGAAGACCAACTATGTTTAGTTGGTACTAAATTCGATAGGGTCAATGTATTGATTATGAATGACAAATCATGAAAGTTGCCCACATTTTTTTCCCAAAATTTTGTAGTGTCTGTGACACCCTCATAACTTTCAGCCATATGTAGATAGTAGAGATCTGATGTCATTAGCCAAAGTGGCCCTGTTTGCCTTCCTTATGTGTTATAAAATTATAATCCATTTACCACTTGTATTGTTTCAGTATATCAAAAAGGGACCAAATATAGTGTCCGTGACAGCCGCAGTGTCCGTGACAACTAATCCATACATTACTTGTTACAGTGATTTAAGCTGGTAATTCTATTGTTTACCAGCTGAAGTTACATTTTTATAAGAGAGTAACTTAGTTTTTGAGTAAGACATCAAATGAAATATATTAAACCAGTGAAAGATGTTTTTCTACCTTTTAAGATTGTAATGTTAAAAAACTGTCCTATGAAATAACGGTATAGGGGTTTAAAAAAGGAACAGAAATAGTGTTATCAGTTATTTCCCAATATAACTTTAAGATAGAAATGTTATTTATAGTGAAATTAAGGCATAACACTAAACAAACTAATTTACTTTCACATTAAACCACTTCCATTTGCATCTGGCTTCATGTCACGGACACTACACCTAACAAGTGGTTGACCATTTTGACTGCATTTACATTTAAATTCACCTGACATCTAAAGTAAACTTCATAGACCATAATAAATCCTTTAAAAACAAAATAAAATGTGTTTTTGAATTAATTAAGGGAGGGAAGTGGTTGCAAATCTGACTATTTATGATGATGCTGCAGTAGTGTTGGCTCCTGTACAGATCTCTATCAACAGTGATGCATATAGGGGAGGGTTTATGTCCCTTTAAATTATTTTCCTTCAAATATTTTTCTGTTTTAACCCTTTGTTTGCATTATAAGGCTGTATTATTAGTGTTTGATGAAATTTCAATCGTGTGTTGGTTGTTAAGGGAAAACTATGGTGAGACCTAGTCGGATCTATCATGTGGTGTCTATTGAATGCTGTGATCCTGATATCTGTTTCGAAACCCAAGTGTGTGGTTTCTCCCCAGTCGCAATGTTCTGTCTTTCTTAGTTGTTGTGTCAGATATTTTGTTGTTTTTGTTACACTTGTTGATGTTAATGTTTTCACGTATTATTGGCTTCAAATAATGACATCAATATTTTTATATTTTTATCTTGTGTTGAGATTATTGTTAACGTTTGTCTCTTTTTGTGAACTTTGTTTTGACAAGTGTGTCTTTTATGTTCTTGTTTCTTTTTGTGAGTTATTATTGGATGGTTTGGGAAAAGGATTTTTAATAGTTCGTCCTTTTCAAGTTCCTGCCAGTATTTTGCATGCAATACTTTCTTTCAAGTCTTTGGTCTATTCAACAATGAATTCTACCGCCAAATATGTGGCTGTTTAATTGGCTGAAATGCATTGCTGGAGATTGCCATGATTGCATTTCATAAACTGGAAATGGAAATCATCTCTGAATACCAAAATGTGATTCACTTTTGGAAAAGATTCAGAAATGACATTTTCATAATTTTTACTGGAACACAAAACCAACTGGCAGAGTTCAGCCATAGAATAAACAAAATGCACCCAACATTTAAATTACAGTTAAGAAATCACTATAAAAAAACTAACATTTCCAGACGTCAAATTTTGAAGGGCCCAAGGCACACCAAGAAAATATTTTGGATATTAAAACCCACACAAAACCTAATTGGAACATTCCAATACCTACACAGAGAATCATGTTACCCAAATCAAATTTTAAAGGACAAATTGAAGGTGAAATTCTCAGATTCTTCTGTACATGCAATGACTCAAACGATTTCAAGGAGATAGTTGATTTCTTTACAAGCAAATTAATTTACAGAGAATACACGGAAAAAGAAATAACTAGAATTACAACAGAAATCAAACACAGGAATTGAACTCAACAAAAAGTACAAGAAAAATAAAGAAGAAACAACAAATAATCAAATCTTAACAACAACATATAGGCCATGCATTAAAACAAAAGACTTGAAAGAAAGTCTTTTAAAATATTGAGAGGAACTTGAAAAGGACGAAACATTAAAAACCCTTTTCCCTGAACCTCCAATAACAGCCTACAAAATAAACAAAAATATAAAAGACACACTTGTCAAAAAAAGAATTCACAAAAAATCTCAACACAAGATAAAAATATTGGCTTTATTTTTTGAAGCCAATAACACATGAAAACGACAACAAGAACAAGCATATAAAAATCAAAATATCTGACACAACAACTTAGGAAAGACAGGACTTTGCGACTGAGGAGAAACCACACACTTGGGTTTTGAAACATTGATTTCAGGATCACAGCATTCAAAAGACACCACATGCTAGATCCGACTATGTCTCGCCATAGCTTTCCCTAAACAAACAACACACGACTGAAATTTTATCAAACACAAATAATACAACCTTATAATGCAAACGAGCGGGTAAAACAGAAAAATAACATTACGGGACATAAATCCTCCCTTATATACATCACTGTTGACAAAGATCCATAATGGAGCCCACACTACTGCAGTACCACCATAAATAGTCAGATTTATACACAATAGATGCTGACCAAATACTTAAAATACTCCAGTCAACTACAAATATCACTATGAGTGGCAAGAGAGTATATATTATACTCTTCATGACTTTAATTAGACTTCTGATATAGAGAATTTCTGCTTAATATTGTCTGTTCAAACTGATAAAGAAGTTGCCCCTTTAAGTATTCAAATGTGTAGAGTCGCTACTGAAATACAGATAACAATAATATGTTGGAAACCAAATGTTCAGTAAATCATTTATGATCACTATATAGTGTTATTCGGACAGTATTGCATTTATAGCATTTTCTACATGTATAACAATTATCATTGTCTACATACCAGTTATCTCAAGAATGTTCGCATTCAGTGTTGTATTTCTGATAAAATTTTCTTGTTATTGAAAAATACCAGTACTACAAATATTCTGTATGTCAAACTTCCTTAATAATATGTTTTTTGATTTGTTGGTATTAAAGTTTTGTCATAATTTTACTATTTTAACAGGTTTACTGGTTATAATAAACAATAGTTTGTTTCACACACATATTCCTGAATGTGTAGTGTCTGTGACGCTTTTACCACACTACAAAAGTGACTAGAAAACTAACAAAAAATAAGCAAAATTTTGCTGCAAATACTATTAATGTTTTCTAAAGACTTCAACAATTGCAGTAAATATAACTGAAATTTACTAAAGGGCAAATCTGTAAACTAGAGGAATCATAAGCTCATGGGAAAAAAAATGAAAAATTCTTTTTTTTGTAACAAATCATTTTGCAGGAAATCATGCGAAAGCTGGGTAAAATCCTGATACATTCACCTTATTTTCTACAACAGATGTATATATTTTCTGGTTAAACTTTTAAAAAGAATATTTGTACAAATGTTGTATAGTCTACTATGTTATTTCTCCATCAACTCATTATATTTTGTAGTGTCCCTGACGGAGTGTCAACACAATAAAGATCTGGTTGCCATGGAAATACTGAGAAAGTTTGGTTCACAACTTTTCAAGCAAATATGTACTCAACCTTAAGCTTTGTGAATTTAGTAAATTTAGATATGTGTCTACAAGATGAAATTTTGACAAAAGTGAAACACTCTAGAGCACCCTGATTGTGACTGAGCCGTTTATCTGTCCGGTGAAAAGATGCTTATAAGGTCTTGTGGGCCTCTGAATGCGTTTTATCAAATGTTTAGTTTACTGAAAAAATCATGTCTAATGTCTGTGTATCCTTTGCAATGAAAAAGAAAATTCATCTCATCTTCTACTTGTTTGTTTTGGCAAATTGGGCATGCTCTGTCTATGACATCAAGGTTTCTATATCTACCTGTTTCTATGTGTAGTATGTGTGCACTAATGCGTAACTTGCACATGGCTGATCTGTGATCTGGGTTTTTATAACATAAAGGTAGCTTTCGAGAGTGAAATATTATTTTTTTCAACTTTCTGTATGTGCGAAGTTTATTTTTATGGTGCCCTTGTCTGGTATCATCATGAATCAATTCAAATGCACATTTTTCAAATACCTGTTTCCCTTTACATTGAAATAATTTTAAACCGTCATTTTCTATTTTACGTTCATGGATCTCCAATATTTACGAGCAGCGACGATTGTTTAATGCCCAATTACACCCAATTACCTGTCTGTGCATTGTCCAGTTGACAGCCCAGATCATATGCCTTCACGAGTCAGTGTTGTATCTGCTTTCTTACTTATTTTTAACCAATATTTGACCATTTGTGTTATGCTTGAAACAATCAGAGGATATCTACCCGATCCATTAAACATGCTATGTTAGATGCTTTGTTATGCACTTTAAGTATGTGCTTGCAGAATTTAATGTCAATTTTTCCATTGTGTTTGTTAAGTTTTTGCATTTGTGTTTATGTCCGCAGTCCATACTTCTGTACAGTATAGCAGAATAGGTTTTATCATAGGATCAAACATCTGTAAATGGACCTTAATTAGAATACTTGATTCTGCAAAGAGTAACTGTCTTAATTTAAAACGTGCCTTCATAGCTCTGTTTTTCAAATAAATTTGTGCTTTTTTGAGTTTTCCTGTAATATTTAACTTTATGCCAAGGTAAGTAGATGGTTGACACATTTTCTAACTCATTACCATGTATTGTAAATTTAAATTTGTTGAAAAATTTCCCGATTTGTTGAAAACCAAAATTTTTGATTTGAGAATGTTTATGCCTAATGCCATTTTTCACAATAATGCCCTATTGAATTTATAGCATTCTGTAGCCCCGTAGGTGTCTCAGATAGTAGAAGTAAGTCATCGGCAAAAAGTAGACACGATAAAGTACTCCGTAATAAAGTTGTGGGCCATTTCTGACACAATTAAGCGAATCTTTTATGTCATTAATGCATAGGTTAAAAAGCAGTGGGTTTAAGCCACCACCTTACCTTATTCCTCTCTCCATGGGAAACTGTTCAGTGAGTCCGTCTTTCACCCTAATTCAACCTTTCGAATTAAAATAAGTTGACTTATGATGTTTAAAATTTCCCTGTGATATCATACTTTATTAATTTGTGTAGAAGCCCCACATGCCAAATTGAATCAAAGGCTTTCTGAAAGTCTATGAAACAGCCAAAAATATATTTCCCCTTACTCAGATACTTTGTAAGTAATTTTTTAAAACAAATATATGATCACATGTACTAAACTCTGGCATAAAGCCAATTTGTTCCCTAATATAAGGTTTTCATTTTTAATATGAATAATTAGTTCTTTGTTGCAGAACTGAAGTAAAAAGTGTACTAATTGTACTTAGCAATGTTATCCCTCTGTAATTTCTCGGGTCATTTTTGTCTCCTTTTAATGTATTGGTACAATAATGCCTGTTTCCATGCATCAGGAAAGTGACCGCTAGCTAAGAAGAGTTTTGATTTGTTTAATTAATACATGTCGACTTGCTTTCATCATTTCATTTGTTATTTTATTCATACCTGGGCTTTCCTGTTCTTTAAAGTACTGATGGCTTTTTGAATTTCTAATTCAGAGATGGGTTTATCCAAAGCTGAGATCTGTGTTCCCTGTTCCTGTCAATCTATCATGACATTCTCATCTATTAATGGCAAATCTACTTTTGTATTCAGTGACTTAAAATGGTTGTGGCACCTTTCTTTTTTCATTGGTGTGTGTTCACTGCTATTATTTTGTGAATCTGATTTCAACTCATTAATCAGCTCCAAGTACTTATTTGGGTTTGATTTCCCCAAGCTGTCTATTTTTTTTTAAATCAGTGTTTCAAATTCTCTTCTCTTTTTTTAACTAGACGTTTATATTGTTTCTTTAAATTGTAGCACGAGCTCCGTAATTCAGTATTATATGGGTCTCTGCTCAACTTAATTGATAATTTGTAAAAAATCATTTTTTAACTTACCAAGATCATTGCTACACCACTTTGGTTTCCTAGAGGTGCTTAACTTCTTGCCCTTTTGTTCCTTTTTTTCCTTATAATGCGTTTATGGAGACTAGCCCCTGCTGTTTGTAAGAATATGTTTGATAACATTGCAAAAGCTGTATTAACTGACTGTATTGTGGCATCAAAATGTTTTTGTTAAAATTATAATGAGTGATGCAATGTGTGGATTATGTAATGCGTCATAAAAGTAATACCTAGAGTCACTGTCCCTTACATGATTAAAATAATTTCTATGTCTATCTTGATCAATTTTTATATTAGTATCCACGTTATTTTAGTAGGCGTTAGTTTGTAACTGAAATTCAGTCTGACAATGATCTGATATAGAAATGTTAAGTGGTTGAACCTTAAAAGATAGAATTTTACAAAATAAGTTAGTACTGACGATACTATAGTTCACAGTACTGCTGCCATGCCTTTTCCAAGTACTGTCTCCGATACATCTACCATTAAAATTACCATATCGGTGGCCGTGATAGATCTAAAAGTTGGTCATCATAATAATTTTTCATTGAAATATCATGTGAATTTTCGTTTTTTGAAAGCAATGTCTGCATTTGATAAATGATAGTCGTCTTGTTCATAAAGTGCAACCTCCTGTATATTCTTAGTACGTGCATTGAAATCTCCAGTGAGAATAATTGCCCCCTTTTATGAAAATGTAGCAATATCTTGTTCCAACAGCTGAAAATGGTTTGATTCTTTCCAGCTAAAAATACTTGACCGTTGTGGACAAAAATATAGGGTACAATAAAGATATCATCATCTAAGTTAAAAAAGTTACTATCTAAACGAACCCAAATAAAATCTTCAGAACTACTTTCCATCTGCGTAATACCAGCACTAAATTATCTCTAAAATAAAATGCAACTCCTCCAGAGTTTGAGCGTGCCTTACTATGTTGTTTGGTTCTAACCGACTGAAAATAAATATATTTTGAATAATAATATTTGAGTCAACTCTTGTTTTTGTCTCTACTAGACTGAAAAAAATCGAACCTTTCTAAACTACTTAAAAATTGCTATTTCTTTCTGTTCTAAATTTCCATAAATATTCCCTGTAGTAAAGTTCAGTGTAGTTCTCGCTATTGAGGAACACGCCATGTTAAAAGTTCAAAAGTAGAGACAGTGAAGTTAAGTATTGTGACATAAAGATACCTGATTCAAGGTCCTCACATATCTAAAGGACGGATGTCAATGATGTATTCAATTGTTGATAAAATTCAATATGTCCGTCAAAAACTCCCTCACGAGGTGCTTTCCTATATCATTGTTGTTGTTGCTGTTGTGATTGTTGTTTGCATTTTACTTGTAATTCCATGAGCCATTAGTGTTATACTATCTCCCTCGATCAGTGTATTTCTTTGGAATGCACTCTTCTCCAAACCTTTGGATTTGGCAGATTTTTACCCATCTGTGTCAGAATAGCTTTGTAGATGCTTCTCTTCATGTTTGCCACCAGAAAAGCAGTGCCTTTGTAATTTGGATGTACTTTATCTTCAAACAACTCCAATCTAATATATTCACTCTGTCTTGACATTGTTTTGTATCAATTGTAGGTTTGTGAATTGTAACTCATGAAATGGAAAGTGTCATTAAATTCACTCCTGACGTGCTTGAAGGCATCATTGCCTAACCTTGGTAAAATGCTTGATAGAAACACTTTACTTTTTGGATAGATTGCTCTAGTTGTGTCGATTAGATCTTTATACTTTTTTTGGCACATGTCACGCTGTGTCCTTTTTGCAATGTCATTTCATCCAATGTGCAGCACAATGTTTTGTGGGTCTTTTAGTTTGGCAGCCTTGATAAAATCATGGGCTTCATCTATTCCTTTCCATTAAGTGTTTTCACAAACGTCTTTCTGATTGTAGAAAATTTCCGTGGGTTAATGTATTTAATGGTCGAATCACCTGTAATTACCGTGTTAAAGCTTCCTTTCCCGGAATAAGCCTTAGAGTCTGAATGGGCTGGCCCGATTGATGTGTACTGTGTTGTGTTTGTACTTGCTCTGTTCACAGCTGAGGATGGTGTGGATATGCCTCACATTACAATTTGCTCTGTTGACAATGATGATGAACTATCTGAGTGTTCACTGAAGCCAGTAGGGTTCTCTGAATCATCTAAGATCTCATAGTAATTACTTACTGAAATATTAGCAGTAACTCTATCATCTGTGTCAACTGATGGAGTTCGGATCTCAAGCTCCATATTTTGCGAGTGACCTTTCTTCACCGCAATTTCAGTTTTATTGTTTGAGTTGAGACATCAACATTGTCTCTTTTCTTCTGTATATTTTCATTGACAGTGGCTTAAAGATGTCAAGAATAGTATTCTGGGTCTCCTGTATTTTCATAATGTTATTTTGACAAATGCGACATCTTTGTTGGTATTTTAATAGATGTCTGCAGTTTTGCAAGAGCTGCTGTCACATCAATCATTTCTCGCTGACATGCTGCTGTTAATTTATTCTGAGACACCCACTTTGTATGTAGATCAAGCTTGTCTTGTTGAATGGAATCTAGTCTATGTGAGAGCTTGATGTAGTTTGATTCAATACCCTCTATCGTTTCCATGAGGAAGATTCTTTCCGCAAAGCTACACTTCTTGCTTCTAAGAGCACTGACTTGTTTGGCGAGAGGCGTGAGCTGACAAGGTTTCAACACTTATTGGTTTAGGATCGAATTGATGTCTTTCCCTTCAGTCAAGGTACAAGTCTCTCCGTTATATTCCACTGAGTTGCTTGCCGAAATAGCGGTAGTGTCAGTTACTGATTGTTCAGAATATCCGTTTCTGAAGTGGCGCCATTTCCAACGGCATACTGCTTACACTCTGATGGCCTCCATCTTGTGAAATTTGTTTTGATTTATCAAAAGCACCATTCAAAAGACACTCGTGTTTACATTCACAGTTTTCTCCTACCTTCTCAGCAATTAAACTATCCACTTCAGCTTTTACTTTTGGTACTCGTGATCACGCCATTTCTGGATATATTTACCCTGAATGAAAATTACGCCTGAGGTTGAATAGAAGCACACTGTAACTTGTTTACTGCCGTCTCCGCTGTGCCCTTGATGTAGATCAACCCATTTCATTTGCGTGCAACCCGGTATGCTGCTCCACTGAACTTCGATCTTGTTATTTGCAGCAAAAGTTTTATGGTATCTCAACTTGGCAGCTTCTACCCAGACCTTGATTCTCGCCTGTGTGGTTCTAAAACAAATGTCGTTGACCTCATGAGGGAAAATGCCAAGAGGATTTGACCGGTTAAGAAGGGCTTGACTACGCAGTTTCTGCGTAGTGAAGCGTCATTACGTATTCATGGTGACCCCTGGCCAGCTGTCAATATCTTTGGGGCTTTTGTCTTTTGGCCTGCTTTGCATATGCGTCGTTAGACACGACCTGCCAATCACCCAGGTAGTCAATTAAACTATTAATTGACTGTTTACCGACCCAATTAACACTATCCAGCAGTATCAGTCATATTTTAATCGCGTGGCCCGGGTGGGCACAACGTAGGAACGCGTGTATTTCTATATGTGTACGTTTCACTTGTGGTGTTGTTTGTACCATCGTGCGTTTGAAGTCCTTGTTTCACCTACAGCATTACCTTTAAGGTTCCAAGACAAGAAATGTGACCTTTTTAATCTAACAATTTTCTTACGGTTAATAAACTCAGAACCCCCGTAATGTACACATTTTGTGAAAGCCTACATATATGGGAACATTTTGGTAACGACAGTGTCACCATTGTTTACATAACTATCACGTGACAAGATAATTTGCATAACCTTTCAAAAATCGGTTTTCCCTATGTTTTGTCTCAATACTTTAAAATATCTGACTCAAACTTGCTGGAATGCAAGCTGTCACAACGCTCTTTCAAAGTGTGTCTCAGATTTTTTATATCTTGCTTAGTTTTTTTCGGAGCACAATTTTAAAGAAATCAACTACGGTTAAATTCACTGCTCTGGAAGTTTTTCTGGCATAAAAACTGTTTAAGAAGGTTTAAAAAAATTCTGAGACACACTTTGGAAGACCTGTAGGATAGCTTGCATTCACATGAATTTCAGCCACATATCTCAAAGCATTGAAACAAAACATAGGGAAAACCGATTTTTGAAAGGTTATGCAAATTACCTGTCACGTGATAGTTATGTAAACAATGGTAAAACTATGGTAACCAAAATGTTCCCCTATATCTAGGCTTTCCGAAAATATACAATTTACGGGGGTTCTGAGCTTATTAAACACTAGAGAATTGTTAGTTTAAAATGGTCAATTTCTTGTCTTGGAACCTTAAGGTGGCAGGCTTACTATTAATGTTCAGTATCATTGCACCGAGTTCTGCCCACGGTGAAAACCACCTATTGTGCCTACTAATTACTGCCCGTCGCTGCCCGTCCTGAATGTAGCCTATCTATGGCTACAGTAATCAGTCAATATATAATACCCCGCGCCTTATACTTTTTATATAAACCACAGTCCCTCTATCCACGAGGGACTGTGTATAAACTTATAAAATCATAGTCCGAGCCGTAAAATTGTTGACTTTCGATCCGATATACAGGCTGATCGTTGAATCGCACCGGCGCATCCATGTTTACTTGCCCCATAAGCTTACTACTCTGCAAAGGGTGGGTAGATGGAATTCAAGGGCCAAAAATGAACACCGGGGCGAAACTTTTTGTGAACCCATGTGAAAACATAAATCATTTATTGTAAGTTTGATCAAAATCGAGACCACATTCAAGGGCTATGCAGACTGTCCATGTACGCACACACAGTGACAAGAAGGCGGCAAACACCTACTTACCAAGCACATCGAATCGGCGAAAAGAAGCATAAAAAAGCTAGGCTCATCGCCAAAACAAACGCGCCAAGCGCTAACAAAAACCCATACCAAGCGGCCCTTTTCAGGGCCACCAAATACTCCAAAAAGAGAACTACCAAAAAAACCATAAAATGACATAGAACACACAAACACTTAAAAGAAATAACAAAAATCGTACACATAACAAACAACTGAAACACAACATTAAATACAAAATAAACAATCACCGTAACGTAACAGAAAAAATGGCCGTGGAAATAAATCAGCTATTTCCAAAGAAAAGCCGACAACAACATGAAATTTAACAACAACCTATCATCGCTCAAACTATGAAACTCCGAAAAATAGTACTAGGCAAAAGCCTTAAAATTAATTCGGACACCAACAAAACCAGACAGAATAATACCACCTCAGGATTTCAACAAATAAAGTCGTAAAATGTGACTACGCTACATCGTGATTGTCAACACAAACGATTACGTATTTGAATGCGAAAGGCAATTACGCAACACTCAGTATTATACACAACAAGCCAGAACAAACAGTAAACAAAGTAAACGAACTATTAATCAAAATGTACGAGAACAAGCACATCAACCAGGATACTTGTAAGTATCTTGATCCAATAAACATAAAATCCGTACCCCCAGTGGTACTTATTGCCTAACAATTCACAAACCTCCGCAAAAATCTAAAAGAGACACCAGTACAAAACAAAATTACCGAAGTTAAAAACATAGAACAAACAAACCGAACCACCAAACGGACTCACAACGTGACCAAAAATTAATATACTTGCCTCGCTAATCGAAAAGCAAGACCACTAAAATGCATTAAAATAAATTTTCACAAACACAAACTAAGGAAAGAATCTACACTGCGACTGATGAGAAACCACACTCGGGTTTCGAAACGCGAGCGTCAAAGGGCGACTCTATCAACTTTTGTAACAACATAGGTCAGGCTGCGTCTCGCCAATATAAGCTTTCCCCACATAAACTAAACATTACCGTACACACTAATCCAAACTTCTCTACAAATATCCAAAGCGAAACAAACATTTTTATTAACACACACAATAAGAATGTAGGAACACATTTTCGAAACGAATCAAACACAAACTCGACACAAAAACATTTAGGATAGTTAGGTGGCGAGCCTCTTTCATGTTTTTTAAATTTCGCTATACTGTCTATGATTCTAAAAATAAAGTCATCTGCCACTTTTTCTGTATACGCGGTTTGGCAAAACCACGGTCCCTCCACAAAAAACTCATCTCTTCAATCGAAAGTCGGGTGATTTTATGGTTCTTTGGGGCACTTAAGTGTACGTCGAGCTTAAGGAATGTGGTTACATTCGCGATGTTTTATTCGAAATTATTTATTTCTTCTAGGGCAAATGCACGTAATTCATGCTGTTGGAAATACTGGCCGCTCATAAACAAGACAATAAACTCAATATCTGTGCATCTTTACTTTTATTGTCAAAGTACCACCGACACCCAAAAAAACCCAATGGTTCAGTCCAGGTATTTGCAACTCTGCCATCCGACTGGTCAACAGGAAATCAGGGTCTCTACTACCTCCATGAGGAAATCAACCATCGGTGTCTTTTGGCACGCGTATACGCCAGTCACCTAGGCGACGGTAATCCGCACCACTTATCACCATCGGGAAGGTACTCCTCCCCTATACCACTGGCGATCCCACCCTCAAGGTACTGCGTCATTCGACCAAGCATTGTTATTGTAATTTCCTGCATAAAATTAACAGCGAGGTCAACCGATCAAATTCTCTTGGGATTTTCTGGCATGCTCACGATGTTGACTGTTATTATTGTAGCGCCAATGGTGACACTGTCCTTTTCGTCGCTCAGGAGGTCCTTTGCTTTCGGTGTTGGTGGTTGCTCCGGCAGTCTCGTGATGTTTCTGAATGTTCCTGTTGATATCTGCTTCATATATAAAATCATCATTTTTGTAGAACGGGTCATACTCTTGGATTTTTCAACATGCTTTTGATCTGCAGCAGTTCCAATGTCCTTGAATTGCGTACAAGTAGCCATTTTGAACACTTCAAGTACCACAGCAAGGTAACGGGAAGACGTCGTAGTTCCGATGTTTTGTGATTGATAAATCGTCAATACATAAATAGAGTGAGTTGATCATGTATTACTAAGTTGTAAGTGATATTTTCAGACCTGAATCGGATCTTAAGTGCACAATATAACCTACTGAACACGGAGCGATTGGAACATGTGTGTTCAGTCAAGTTCCTATTTTAGTGTTGAATCGGCTAGCATTTAGGTTGTTGCCATTGGTTTCAGATTGCTGTTTCCTTTTACAAGTGAATATTAGTAAGGACTGAAATTTCCAGGTTTAACAGAAATAGCTTATTGATACACAGACTAAAACTAATGGAACAAAGTAAAAATTAGTGTATGTGTTTTTAATTTCTGAGAAGTAATGTTTTTTTTAAATACCACTGATTTACTTCAGGGTTTATCTAAAGATATTATAAACAAACAATCTTGTTTAGTTCATGAAGGATTTTGTTGGACAAGGAAATAGGTTTTACACTGCCAAGGACCCCTTTACCCACTTTCTGCATGTAGTGCCTTTGAGACACTTTGTGACAACTTGACAGGTTGTGTTTGCTTAAGTGTGGAGAGCTATGTACAATGTGCATCAGAGAAGCCTTGACGACTTTTTTCCAAGTTTACAATTGTCTATACAAATGGAAACCATCTTACAAAAATGGAGTAAACATTTCATACGAATACGTCTTTTCAACACAATAAGTAAGCAAAATTTAGAGTTTTTTCAAAACAAATATTTTGTACGTTTTTACAAGTATGAACATATAGCGTAATCCACAATATTTAAGTAAAACCTGTTTGTCATTACTTTGTTCATATTTTTTGAAACAATTCACAGTGTTTATAAGGATTTTCTTTTGTTTATGTTTTGATAGGCAGGTATTAACACGTCGGAGTTTTCCTCTGACAAACTTTACAAAGTTGCCATGTATATTTTCCATTGTTTCACTAAATTATTGTATTTTACTCAAGGAATTTTTGTGTATTTTTAGAATAAAATAAGCTAACTGAATATAACTGGTCCGTTTTTTTTATTTTCACACTTGAACACCTCCTGAACAGCTAAATTAAAGGTGTTCAACAAGTGCATATCATGTGTTCAATTCTTGAACACACCTATCGTTGAACGGCGCCCATGCGTTCAAAAAGTGTAACAGCCCTTTGACCGAGTTAATGCGTTCAATTTTTTGAGCACATTTCATATGCAATGTGTGTTCAGATATGGAACACCATGGTGTTAAATGTAATGTCTGGTGAACAAGGATTGTTCAAAATCTGCACACATGTGTTCAAAAATTGAACATTGATTGAACACGTAGTGATAAATTTCTGAACGTCTAGACGCGTTCAAAAAGTGTTACAAAAAGGCATTTAAATGGTGTTCTGACCAAGTGTTATTGGACTATGGATTGGTATGATTGCGATTATTTTACTCTGAACAGGTCGATGCTCCTGCTGATGGACATATTGTCCCCGAGGGCATCATCCACCTGGTACTTGTACATGATAATGGATGACTGTATAAAATAATATTTATACAGGCTGAGACGTCGCCCGGGTTAACAAGGTCCCGACCAGCTACACGGGACACAGTAACTCAAAAACCGTGTGTCCCTCGGATTTTCCTTCTGGATTTTACTACGACATCATACGTGCAATTAGAGGGCAATTTTTATCACAGAAATAGACAAAGCTACCTGACAATTAAAACATGCGATTGCTACTGACTGACTTTTTAAAGTCATCTCCAGCTTGTGATTATACAGGTTCCATTACAAAGTGTGGTATTTAAAACTTGCAGTATGCTCATAACTACAGAAAAGTTCAGTAGTAGTTTGACAGCGAAGACCTATTCTACCAAATGTCTACAACCTCTGAATCGCACTACCAAAAACGTAATTTATGGAATTGAGTGTCCCTTGTATGGGCTTGTTTATGTTGGTGAAACAGGAAACAGCTTACGATATAGAATGAACGGACATCGCAGTGGAGTGAATCGATCTTCGGACGTGCAACTTAATAAGCATTTTAACCAAGACGATCACTCCACTTTGTCTATGCGTGTCTGTAATCGTGAAAAATACCATCCAACCAACAGCGCAACACTTAGTTCACCATTACATAGACAGAGAGAATATCACTGGATTGGACAGTTATGTACCGCAATGCCTTATGGTTGAAATAACAACATCAAATATATAGGCAATCTCTCAAGTCTGGTTGTTCAGAAGTGAATGTGATGGGCCTCTTTGAGTCTTCTGTCTGTAGAAGACGTAGTCATGGACGTAGGCGTTATCATCGGCTTAAATTGAATACATCTACCTCCAACTGCCATGACAAGTTTCATAAGATGCTTCTTTTCTTACAGACGCCTTTAGGTCTCCATCACATTCGTACTTCATTATTTGCTCTTTCTATCGAGGACTTGAGAAGGTTGCATGCTTATGTATTGGGATTGTCTCTGACCAATCTCACTTTTGCCCTCATTCAGTAAGATTTTTGAGAAACTAGTGTACAATATCTTTTTAATCATGTTAAATATATCATATGTGAAAGCCAACATGGGTATGTCAGCGGCCGTTCGACCACGACAAATCTGATATCTTATATTAAGTATATCAGCTCAGTAATGGACAAAGGAGGGCAGGTTGACTCTATTTACTTGGATTTTTCAAAAGCTTTTGACCCGGTCGACCACACTTTATTAATTCATAAACTTCAGTCATATGTGTTAGGTGGTAGTCTGTTAACCTGGCTCTCCACATATCTTGAATGTCGTTTACAAAGGGTAGCTTTTGACGGGGAACTGTCATCATTGGGACATGTCACATCAGGTGTACCCCAAGGCTCTATTTTGGGTCCGCTCCTTTTTGTACTTTATATCAACGACATGTCTGAATGCATGAACCATGCAAGTTTATCTTTCTATGCTGACGATTCCAAGTTATTTATGGCCATTACTGATATGTCCAATTGCATCAAACTACGACAACATATCAACCAGGTTGTGAAGTGGACAAGCAAATGGAAGCTGTCATTAAATGTTAAAAAATGTTCATGAATTGCATTCACTTTGAACAAAAACGTCAAAATATTTCCTTACAGATGTGCTAAGCAAACTATCTCGACTGGCACCAACTTTGCAAAAGACCTTGGTGTATTTTTAATATGTAAACGTAACTGGAATATGCACATTAACCATGTTGTTTCAAAGGCTTTAAAATGCTTGGATTTATCAAGCGTTCTTGTAAATATTTTAATAGTATCAAGGTTTAAAAACATTGTATGTCTCCTACGTCAAAAGCCACGTTGAATACTGCTGACCCATCTGGTCCCCTCATCAATTACATTAAATAAAGAAATTAGAAAGAGTCAAATAAAATTTATCAAGTATCTTTGATTCCGTTCATCGATGGCTTATTCAAGGACTCTCTATAGTAGCCTTTATTATGAATTTCGCCTTCCACATTGAAGAACAGGCGAAAAAAGTCCTTCACTCAGTTTATAATGTTCCAGATGTTCTTGTGCAGATTCATTTTAACGTTACTACTTTTACCTTGCGTCGTGCTGTTCTCTTTTGACCAGTGTCAGTACGTACGAATATGTTGAAACACTCATTTTTATCACGTTCTCAGACATATTTTAATTCTATCTGTAACAAGCAAAATTTAGATATTTTTAATAACTACAGTGATTTTCGCCATGGATTACGTAAGATCTTTTTTCTGAATAATTACTTTTATCTGGATGTATTTATGTGTATCTTTCGCTGTCTTGCTGTTTTTTGGTTTTTTTTATGTGAATTCTCTTGTCTGTTTGTTTACTTTGTAACTGTTATATTTTTCGTTTTTGTATTATATTTTTATTTTGAAACGAACCTGTTCTTGGAGAATATGTTGGTTCGAGATTAAATTAAATTAAAATAAATAAATAAATAAAAAACAACATATAGACTTGTCAGTGTTATTGCTGATATTGTACTATACAGACTATACAAGCCTGTTCGTGCTGAAGCTATGACTGATAATCGTCTTCATTTCATACATTTTCCATTTATTAACAAAGGAATTTATACCATTAATATCAGCAATATACTTCACAGCAAAAAAGATTACATGAAATATACTTTTATTCTTTAGGAACCAGTCTGTACCTATTCTGTCATATCGGTACATCAAGACAATCTCCAATAAAATATTCAATTCAATAAGGCATTGCGGCACTTAAAAATGATTAATTCCTTCAAACACCAGCATCCTGTGACTGCTCTACATCTCCCTTCAAATACAATCCAGTTGGCAATGTCATCAGTGGTGATCTGAACCCGGTTGAACATCATCACCTTCGTCAGATATTATCTTGTGGACCAAAGTTCAGAGAACCTAACAGGATCAACTGGTACCATAATGTTAAAGAGGGCGCTGTTGACCGTAGCTATGTGAACCACGTGTGTGAGACCGCTCCATGAAAACCTCCAGTTTTCAGTCTCTTTTGTCAAGAGTTTCCAGTTTAAGACGGTCAAATAGTACTTGTGACCACTCAAGGTCCAGTGGCGGATAAAATGGGTGTTACATTGATGGTATGGCGGCAGAGAATTGGAAATTTCCTTCAACCCAGGCAAGCGAAGACGTGCAGTGGACGCCATATTGGAATCAAGGACAAAGTGACGGTGAGCGCCTTTATACGGCTTGCTTTGGTTCTGTGTCTTCTGTCATGCGGGGACATAGAGAGTAATCCTGGTCCAAGGGGACAAAACAGGCAACTATCTGGCACTATTCGAACGAGGCAAAGTAGATTAACCGAGGGACAGTTTGCTACAGCTAGTCCAGAATCCGACACTTCACCAACACACACGCAACGCCATGACTCGGACAGCGATAACATTGTGGATCAGCTGAAGACTTTCATCAATGCCAAAATCTCGTCACTCCACCAGTCACTTGATGAGAGATTCACAGAATTAGAAGAAAAGGCAGAAAGGAGGTCAAGTGAATTGAAAGAAGGACTCAGAGGCGTAGAAAAGGAACTAAGCGAAGCCAATAAACGTATCGCAGAGTTAGAGGCCGAGAACACAGAATTGAGAAACAAAATGGAAAGGATGGAATCACAACAGGACTATAATAGTGGTCAGCTTCGGCGAAACAATTTGATTATCCATGGGATTGAACAAGTTGACAACGAAACCTGGGACGATACAGAGACAAAGGTTCGAGATTTTATCACCCAGAAACTGGAAATTGAAGGTGAGTCGATGGAAATAGAAAGAGCTCATAGACTGAGTAAAGCGAGAACCAACCCGCAACCCATCGTCGTCAAATTTAATAAATACAAAGATAGAGAGAAGGTGTATCATGAGAGCAGGAACCTATCTCGGGACAGCGGATTCAGGGTATCAGAAGATTTGCCCCCTCTTGTTCGTGAGAAACGTAGGAAATTAGGACCATTCCTTGAAGCCGCAAGAAAAGACAATAAGAGAGCATCTCTGCGCTATGATAAACTAGTCATTGATGGGGACGTGTTCGTGTTGGACTCTACCAAGACACCACCACAGTTGAAACAACTTCAAAATAGATAGGGGTGTGGCCAAGGTCGTGAATCTAACTCATCCACAAGAAACAAAGTCGACACGGTTAAGGCATATAGTACGAACGAAAATGTATCACTGCAAGGTCAGCACAGTAATATTCCAGAGACAATTTCTGTATTGGACAATCACTTATCATTCATAGTTTGGAACATAAATGGGTTAAAAAATAAATGGAGCAATAGTGATTTTTTACAATTTTTACACAAATTTCATTTCATCTTTTTGACTGAAACATGGATTTCCACTGATCCTGGATTATCATTATTTGGCTATCAGAGCTATCATGTTAGTCGTAGCAAAAGAAAACATCTTGGGAGATTTTCCGGGGGAATTAGTATTTTCTACTATTCACAATTTTGCAAAAATGTGAAAATTTTGCCGAGTGAAAATACCGAGGATATTGTCTGGGTATTATTGGATATGAATAACCTCAAGATTGGGTTTGCAATTGTTTATTTTTCCCCATGTGGTTCAAGCAATTATGCTGACGATCATAATTTTACCTACCTTGAAGATGAACTTGCCATTATGTCAGGTAAATTTCCAGATTTTCAATTCATTGTGTGTGGCGACTTTAACGCCAGAACTGCTTGTGGTATTGATTATATTGAATCTGATGACACTACATTTATTCCTGTGAGTGATAACTATGTAACAGATGAAAACATTCCCCATAGAAGTTCTATGGACCATACTGTCAATTCTTATGGTTATTTATTGCTTGAATTTTGTAAACATACGGACTTGAGAATTGTAAACGGGAGATTATTTGATGACTGTAACAAAGGGAACTTTACATGTATAAAAGAGCAGGGGGGAGTGTAATTGATTATGTCATCACTAGCTATGTAAATTTTGAGAAGTTTTCCTACTTTTGTGTGTCAGATAGAATTGAATCAGACCACCAACCAATAATTTTCAATCTCAAGTATACATCTCCACAGACTCGGAGAGCTTCCAGTGAAATTGCCAATGAAAAAACATACTATTGTAAATATATGTGGAATGAAAGGCATAAAGATTTGTTTAATGCCTTCTGGGAGGGTAGACAGGGGGGAAACTGCTTGAAAGATATTGTTGATGCCCTCGATAGTAGTGATATTACAAAAGCTGCTACTGTGTTAATAACATCTATTCAGTCCTCTGTTGAGTGTATGAAAGTTAACGTTTCAAATGTATCTACCTCTTGTACAAGAAGATGTAATTTTACTGGGTGGTTTGATAACGATTGTCATCTTATGAAGAATACAGTTCGTCGAGCTCTAAATCGTTTTAGAAATAGTAGGTCCATAGACTCCCTCAATACTTACACCAATCTCAAGAAAGATTACCAGTTGCTTTTGAAAAGTAAGAAGAAGTGTTTTTATGACAGCGAGAAAATGAAAATGGAATTACTTAGCAAACAACCAAATTCCAAAGATTTTTGGAAGCTTATCAACCCAAGTAAGTCGGGTCCTTCTTCGAGTATTGAGGTTAAAGATTGGTATGACTATTTTTCAAACCTTTTCTCAGAAAATATTGTTCACTCTTCCACTGATGATAAGGACTTTTTTGAAGATGTACGTTCTTTTCTACAGAATTTAAACTTTACAGATACTGTTGATGATACTCATGTTGATATGGCTTTACTTGATGCTGAAATCACTTTGGAAGAACTGGAATGTGCTCTTTCTAGACTAAAAACAAACAAAGCCCCAGGGATTGATGGTATTACTCCAGAAATTTTAAAGCATTTACCACGACAACTCAAGAGTACTATTGTTCTTATTTTTAATAATATACTTAATACTGGTTGTTTTCCGAAAGAATGGGCTGAAGGATTTATTGTACCTTTACACAAGAAAGGATCAAAAGAGTGTGTAAATAATTATAGAGGTATAACACTTTTATCAACAATCAACAAAATTTTCAGTGACATCATTTATCAGAGATTACTTTCCTGGTCTGACACTTACCTTCCACTTATTGAAGAACAAGCAGGATTTCGTAAAAAATATTCCACAGTAGATAATATCTTTATTCTTGACACAATTGTCCAGAGATATCTAGCATTGAGTGGAAGATTGTATTGTGCTTTCATCAATTTTGAAAAAGCCTTTGATCGCGTAAATCATTGTTTATTGTTTTATAAACTGTATAAGGCTGGGTTCAAAGGCAAATTATTTTCTGTACTACGCTCCATGTATAGTAATGTAACAGCATGTATTCGTTCTCCTGCCGGTATCACTGAGTTTTTTAGGTGTGAGCTGGGAGTACAACAGGGTAGCATTTTGTCCCCCCTCTTGTTCACTTTGTTTATCAACGACATTGGCCAAGCTCTTCATCATGATCATGCTGGGGTACATATTGCTGCTATGAAATTGTTCTTTCTTCTTTTTGCCGATGATTTGACACTGTTTAGCTCGTCTCCCATTGGTTTACAGAGACTACTTAACACTTCTCCTATTTGTCTCGCTATGCAAACAAATGGAAATTAAAAATTAACACAGATAAGTCTAAGATCATTGTTTTTAGGAAAAAAGGTCGTCTAAAAAATTGTGAAAAATGGTTCATTGATGGACAACAAGTTGAAGTTGTACCAGCTTATAGTTACCTTGGTGTTTTGTTCTCCAGCTCAGGTCTGTGGACTCGTGCACAGAGGCAGTTAGCAACTCAGGCTAACAAAGCTCTTTTCATTGTCAAAAAGTCTCTCTGTAAATTTCATTCTATAGATATTTCAGTAGCCTTCAAAATATTTGATAGTAAAATTTTACCAGTGATGATGTATGGTAGCGAAATTTGGGGGCTACACTCAGGCGAACAGATTGAAATTGTACACAATAAATTCTGCCGTTTTATCTTAAATCTTTACCATAATGCACCTACCTTAGCTGTCAAAGGAGAACTTGGTCGTTATTCCATTCGTACAATCAGAATGACCAGAGTAATTCAGTACTGGTTCAGATTACTTTCAATGTCACACCAACGGATTGCACGTCATTGTTACGATTTTCAATTCACTCAAGCTGAATTAGATAAAAATTGTTGGGCTAGGGAGATCAAACAATTACTTTTTTCAATGGGAATGGGAGAAGCCTGGTTGAACCAGGGAGTTGGCTGTGTCAAAACATTTATAAATTTATTTAAACAGAGATGTAAAGATATTTATATTCAAGAATGGCAAGCTGGTCTTCCTACATTTCGCAAACTAGATACTTACTGTAGATTCAAATGTACTTTTGGTAGGGAACAGTATTTAGATATACTAGATAACAAATTCAGAAATTGCTTATGTCGCTTTAGAATTTCAGCACACTCGCTACGTATTGAAACTGACAGACATTTACACAATGAACGTTCAGAGAGGATCTGTAACTTTTGTGATGCAAAGAATGTAGAGGATGAATTTCATTTTTGTCTAGTATGTCCCTTTTACAAAGAGCTCAGAGAAAAATACCTACCTCGCAATATTTATCAATTTCCTCCTTTGAAAAATTTGTAATGTTATTGCAATCTAACAATGCTGCATTGTTGCGAAATTTATCAAAATACATTTTCTATGCAATGAAGAAACGTTTAAATGCATCTTCACAGTGATGTAAACATTTTTCAATTTATAGTCATGTAATATTCAATGGCTGATTTGCAAGATTTTCTTATACAGCTGCCTTTCCAAGAGAATTTTCGCTTATTTTCGTGTACATCAAGGCCGGTGGCCTACTGTATGTGAATAAAATGATTAATAATAATGTAAGATCTTTATGGACTCTCTTGAAGAATTTGCCAGAAAATGGGCTAAAAGGGAGGATGTCGAGCTAGACACACTGTCAGAATGGGTCAAATCTCTGGCCGTTTTGGTCGACTAAAATCAATATTTGCAGAAGACCCTTTTCTGTATTTAAAGATCCTGATGCTGTTAGCTGTTGAAAGATATCCATGAAAAATATGTTGTCGTCCCTGCTGATAAAGCTGCCAATAACATTGAATTTGTCTGTAAGAAGTATTATTTTGAATGTCGTATAGACAAATTTGGTGTAACTAAGAAAACTTACTCCTCCTACGGACAATCAATGTTCAAAAAATCTGAAATTTCGCATACTATAAGTCATTCATGGATAATTATTATATTACAACATAGGATGACCGTTATAAGTTGCCTAGCTTATACTGGATGCAAAAGCTCCAAAAAACACCTTACAAAGCTAGGTTTTTCACAGGATCTTCAGAAATTTTCAACAACAGAGTTATCGTAGATACTGGCTTCTGTTCTTTGTACTGTTAAACAGGGACATCAAGCATACTGTGACGTTGACTTTTCTCGGAGTGGTATAAATCAATGTGGATATTAAAAATTTCGAAGGAACTTTAGAAAAGTTGAAATCAAGATCAGTTTCAAAAATAACATCTATTGAAACTTTCGATTTTTCCGCATTATATACCACAATACCACATTATAAATTGAAAGAACGCTTGGAAAACATCATCAATCAAGCATTTTCCAACAAAACCAACAGTGTATAGGAATCCTATGGGCACTAACTGTGCTCCCTTACTTGCTGACATATTTCTGTTCTAATACGAGGCGAATTTATCCAGAACCTAATTAAAGAAAAATAGGTGTCTGTAGCTAAAATTTTCAACCTTACATTTAGATACATAAACTATGGTATTTCAATGAATAACTCTCAATTCAGTGACTATCTCGCGATTATTTATCATCCACAATTGGAGATTAAAGAAACTACAGAAACGGCCTCTTCTGCTTCATATCTGGACATTTTACTTGAATTTGAATCTAATGGTCACCTTTCTCTTAGGCTATATGACAAGAGAGATAATTTCAACTTTAGTATAATCAATTTTCCACACCTCATAAGTATTATTCCACTATCGCCAGCTTATGGGGTATACATTTCCAAGCTTATTCGATATCCAAGAGCATGCAGTTCATATAGTGATTTTGTAGAGAGACATGGCCATCTCTCTTACAAACTGTCAAATCACGTATACATCAAAGCAAGACTTGTCTCTACGTTCGAACGCTTTTTCTGCTCTTCGACAAATGATTGCTGATTGCATCGGTGACATCGGGCCTTAGTTAGTGACCCACTACCTGTCCGACTTAAAGATTGATATATGGCCGGTGCCACATTTGGGGCAGGATGCGCTTACTTTTTTCGGAACACCTGTTTTGGCCAGATGTCCATATAACTTTCTTTCATGAATTTGATTTTGTTTGTGTACCGTCTATTTACTGTCTGTTCTGTACTGTTTTGTGTCTATGTTTACAGCTATTGTCTTACGAATTCCGACCTAGTGTTATTGGAATATGAATTCGTATGATTGCGTTTATTATTCTATCCTTGACCGCTTTACATTACAGTGTAGGCGACCATGCAGATATTCGACCCCTGTTTAGACACAATAACTACAACCATTGCGAGAAAAAGTAAATTGTCATGACAATACACATGTAACTCCAGGTTGGGCCAAGAGGAACTTGCTGACATCTACGAAAGAGTTGACTGCAAGAATAAGGTTGCAATAAAAATGTTGATGGTACACCTGATAACATTCTCCTCAGTAATATTTCTACAATTGCATGACATCCTCTTTAAACTGATTTGCACCAGAGCCCTCAAGAAAAATGAAAATCGATGTTTGCACACAGAATATATGTTCTTTGGCTAAAAATGCATTTCCATTGCCAAACATTTTATGAACTTTTTGTTGCCGTTGGTTTTCTTTTGGATTTTATACATTGGGAAAAATCGAGAATATTTTGCTCAAATATATCATAACATTTGACAGTAAGGGGACATTTGCAAAGCATATACACAAAGGAAACAAAAAATTATACTATGATCACACCAACCTGTCATGAAGAGACCCTCAATAGTCTCTCTGCTCAACTTCATTATATTCTTCTCACTCTTGGTTTTGTTTTCAAGAGCTGCAACTCTTTCACCCCAGTTAGTCAAGTAGCCAAGAAATCTTCCTTCCACTACTGAAAAAAAAATTATTGCTGTTAGTATTTTATTTATATATTCAAAATGTATTTTCTATGTGGGTTTGCCCATTGACCCCCTAGTGTTCATTGGTACGACAGTGTGGGCAAAATGGCCTCTATTTTGTTGACTCACGTGTGACAACTTTTTGCCACACATACGCTGAATGAGCGTAAAGAGAGCCAAATCAAGCTTCCGCGTAATGTTGAAAACTTCGCCGAATTTCCTAGCCGCACAGCTAAATATTCAGGAAAGAGATGCAGATTCCATTTCCTCATATGTTCCTCTGTCCATTATGATATTTCTGCAATAATTCCATGAAGGAATTCTTAAAATACCGAAGCGAAAATATTCTAAGCAAAAATAGGTGAAAAAACGGCCAACAGCACAAACGATCGTAAACTCGTCAATTCATAAAAACAAGAGGGAAATTAAAAAAAATAAACAAGAGGTTTTGGTTAACCTTCACGAGATGCTTAATGTCAAATATTGTGAGAAACAAAGGCGAAATGAAAAATTTGGTCCGGCGGGCTTTTTCAGGTGTATTTTCATTTTACGATGTGCCGAATAAGCTCGATTTCCATAGAAAACAATGGCGTTTGTGCGTGTCCGATCGACCGAACAGATTACACACTTCTCGCTGGTTCAAATATTTCATTCTGAACCAATGATGATGAAAATTGACACGGTCATCCTCTGACTTATAAGCAAAAATCGTATCATTTTAGATTTTTGAAGTTCTTCGTAAAATTTGTTATATTGCCATTCTATTTATTCTGATCACTGAAATATACTGTTGCCGTCAATAATATGGCGATCTGACGGCGTTTACATGTGCAGAACAAGGGTCTGAAATTGACGCAAATTAATCAGCAAGTGTCTCTTAAATTGTACAGACCTAATACCTGTCAAGTTGTTGTCTTTTATACAAATTTGGGTAATATGAACCATGAACATTGCAGTAAATTGGTAAAAATAACACGAAACGGAAGCGAACTGGTGTAGAGTCTTCACTGTGAACGCGTAGTAAACGTTATCGATCGATATCCTTTTGTTGCAAATTGACACAATGTTGTGTTGCATACCCGCGGATCCCATGGCGCCAAACATGCCCAAAAAGTGCCAAAATATGCGCTGAGACATAAACGTATCACCAATACTAAACAAACTGTCTTCGATTCAATTTGAGCAGAACAAAACAACAGATACGTTGATTTGATGGTACATAAGTTAATATATACGGGCTGTCATGGAAAAATTCATGACGTAACCTGAAATACGAGCGACAGGCGAGCAGATTGCGATCGATATTTTATTGAAATGAACTTGATACAATGTTCGCTGTCGTCACTAGCAACCAGCCCCAAGCATTGTCCAGCTGGGGGCTGTACTGCACAATTCAGGGCCCTTTTTGCCCATGGTGCCGAGTATTCAATATGTTATCATAGACAACACACAGGACTTTGCAAAAAAATTGTTCACCACAGAACAACAAGTTTTAGGGAGGTTTGTTGACGACGGTTAAGTAGTAATGTCCCTTTTCATAACCAGGCCATAATTTCTACTTATAGAAACAATATTAGCACATAAGCCTAGTATTCAAATGTTATTGCCTATATTTACCTTTAACCTTGGGTCATCAGGTGACCTATACGGCACCATGTCTAGCTTTCTTCTTCTTCTTACACCCTCCATCATGCTTCTGGCATTCATGCAGTCAAACAAACGGTCAAAGTTCCTGATGAACTCAATGGTTGGCTCCATCTGTTGTCTGTTTTCACCGAACACTGACAAAGCATTTTCCACTGTTGAACTTTAAACCTGGTAAGGGGAATATAAGTATTGTATCATGCAGTAAGTGCCTTACAGCTTAATCAACAGTCTGTATTCAAAATTACTATCACGACACCATGTGGACTTGAATGTATGACATATCAAGACGTAAATTACATAGTGGTTATGAAAATGACAAACTGTTTTTTTGTTTTAACCAACAACATTACTTTTCTTCTGTTATCATTAGCTCCTTCCGTATGTTACTTGAGTTATGTTGTGTGAAACATTTAACATGAGATCAGGCATAGCAGAAGTTGCTGATTTGATAAGTGCTGACAGTTTCATGTTGAAAGATCTATATGGTGGTAGATACTTTTCGAAAAATATAATTATTAAGGTTCATGGTCCTCTTTGTTATTATTGATTTCCACACGACAAGTGGTTCATCATTCTTTTAAAGTGATATAACTAATTCAGTCTTGCCTGTGCTTGCATACTTGACCTTCTTGCGTGAAAATGATGTCAAGTGAATGTGCTCATATTAAGTTTGTGGCAGAGAAACAGTCCATTCCTTTCCAAATCCGCCTTTTACAAGTCACCAAGTGTCTTCCACACAATATGCGCCCCACTCTATAGTTAAGTGAAAATGACAAAAACAAAAACAAAAAAATAAAAACAAAACAATTAGTAAACACAGTTTAGAGAATCCACTCAACTTATTCATAAACACAAGTTTTTTGACATTCCTGTGTAAATGAATAAAATAAAACCCTTGGGAGAGTGGATCCCCCACTTTTCATAGATTTGGAGGTTTTTTAGAGCAAAACACTATTTGTGCAAGAACAATGCGACAACTAATCCATAGCAACCTCATCTTGTTATGTGATCCTGAGTTGGCCCAGCGGTTTCTGATATTTTGATGAAATGTGGTACATAAGATATGAAATACAGACGTCTATCTTCAATATCTGCACAATAATAGACGGTCTTGTAAGTTATGCCTGCTTCTAGATTGATTGAGTCATTGATTCGGTAGAAACGTCGGTTGGGCAATGTACCATCAGATGTGGATACCAGAAATTTGAAATCATATGTTCTAGAACACAAACAGCTTCCCAGACCAGTGGAAAGAGAAAATCAGATGTTATAGAAGACTTTGAAAAAGTGCCAGCGGATAGTTACACTGAGGCGACGGGTTCCCACAAGGGAGATCATCACTTTTCCATGTATGTCGGTCGGAAGCTCTCAGTTTGAGCAGTTATAATTTGAACTACACTGAGCTGACATGCGATCTTTACTGTCTTGATGTATTCGAGGTTCGTACAGCCTAGGGAGCCATATGTAAATGTCGAATACTATTTGCATAAAAAAATATTTTTATTACGCATTTAAGAGATCACAGACTGGGGAAATTGACTGTTAGCTACTCAGATGCATTTTTCATCGCACACCGGCTCGCTCTCTGCAAAACAGGAACTTCTCTGGCTGTGACCTCGTCTTGTGATCGTCAGATGCAATCATCCTTGTAACTCGATCTTTACCCCAATGCAAACGTGTTAGACTCAATCATTCACTTCACACAACCACACACAAAAGTACATCGTACTCACCGATAGTTTGCGAGTGAATGGGTTTTTCTTATTTCTATGTCGACTGTGTAATAAAGGGTTGTATACCAACAAATGTTTAGTTCGTGCATAGTCAAGTTCTGTGGTCCTCTGACATTCACACATTGTGCTCTCGCTAGCACGCTTGTCTGTACCGTGGGTGACACACTGGTAACTGGCAAGTGAGGCAACAGTTGATTGTCTGATGAACACGATTGGGACGAATTCCATGGCCTACTATCCGTCCTGCACATCGATACATCACGCAACTACGTCTTCCGTCCGGATTGCGACCCATTCGATGACCAACTCTGTCCACATTGCTGGGAATGAGACGAGGTGCCGTCACACTAGTTGCTCTTAGGAGACGTTGCCGTGATGAGAAATTACCGATCAGCTGTTTTGCTACTTGGGCCCAAAACATGAGCTGATGTCTGTATCTCGATCCACTTTGACCGTATCGATGAATTGATGCCATATTGTTGAAAGCGTTCATAAGTGCCTTGTTCAGCTTGTGGTAAAACACAGCTCTTTGCCATCGTGGTGATGATCGAACTGGTGTGCAGTAAGCAAGCTGTTTATCTGTCAAGTCAACACCTCTGAAGTACTGACTGTACATTACGGCAACATTCGGGCATATTACTTCAATTCGTTCAAAAGCACCGGTTCTTTTATCTTTACATCAACGCCTCACTAGCGCTTGATTCGGTCTTCGTGCAGAGATTGCCGTACTCATAAATTTCACCATTTTTGTGTCTTTCCAAGCACAAACTGTCATTGCATCGTATTGAAATACCGAGAAACTACCACGTGGCCATTGCTCTTCCTTGTCAGCATAAGGCGGTACGATTTGTGGATCATAGTTTCCAGCATTTTTTATTTCATCGGGTAAACCTAAGGTGTACATGTTGCAAGTTCCTGTGGCAGCAATATATATGCACGTAGAGAAGGTCAAACAATGGAACAGAAGTGTAATATGAGTCCATAATGACATGATGTCCTAACTCATAGTAAGGTCGAATCAGCCGGGAAACAACTTGCCCAGGTCTGTTTCCCCTGAAAACTTGGGGGTCGTCTGCATCATCGGGATCAAGCGGGTGATGTCAGTTATCAGCGACAGCTTGATGGACTTCGTCATTGAAAACGTAACCCGTGGCGGGCTCACTGAGAGTGTAAATTGTCATTCCAAATTTGTGCGGTTTTGCTGGATTGTAGAGAACATTTTTTGTACGGCCCTGGTAGGGGATGACTCCTTCGTCGATTGCCAGTTAGCACATCGTTCTTTGGTGCATTTGGCTGTTTGCATTCACTCAATGAATGACATTTCGTACTTTCAAAATTCTATCCCGTTTCTCACTTATATTTTGGACTGTATACATGGCTGTGTTACGAGCACAGTACGGCTGTGTGCCGTAGTATAAATATCGCATCAGTAGCTTGAAGCGGTCACGGGAAAAAGTTCTCTAGATGCAATTATGACCAAAGCAAACATGGTCAGACCAATGCAGATGCAGGCTGCCAGCACATTCCTAATAGCACCATCACTCCAATGAATGCTCTCATTTCGACAACCGTCATCGGTGTTCAGGCCAATCTTTGACGTTCCCTGTATTTGCCCTTCTCCTCTGTCTAGCGTAACAATTAGTGCATCTGGTAAGGAAGCTTATCAGATCCTTGTCGAATATTTGCAAAAACCATTCGACTTTTTAAGCATCGTCCGGCAACAGGTTGATAAGCCCCGGCTCAGGACCAATGAACTCTGGTAAAAGATCTAAATTACTAGTTCGTAGGTCTGTGAATAGTCTGTTCATGGTACCACCGTCAATGCTCGTTTTGTAGTATTGCTGTCTACGCTCTATTTCTTGTTGCATCATGGTTTCTCACTGCCTGTAATATACAAGGGAGAGAAAGAGATGAGCTTTATGAACCCATGTTTCACGTCAGCGGCAACAGATGTGTCGTCTGAAATTTCTAATGTTTGCATACAGTGTAAACACTTTCAGGTCACATGAATGAATGCATGTTTTCAGGCAGAGAAACAGCAAACACCACAACATTCACTCGCACGTCATATTTCATAATGTATTTCATGATTTTATTCAGCTAATAAATTCATAAAATGCCTTTTTTCTTTCTTATGTAAGTAACGAATACCCCAGGTTGCTACACATTGAGGTATTTTCTCACTTTGCCCAATATTTCATTGATCGTTCTTGAGAGAACAGATCATCTGGTTATTTATAAAAACCAGATGTTCGCGCGAACCGACGGCTGAGCGAGGTCAGTGCAAACCTTAGTAGAAAGGAAGCAGTGGCCGCAGTGTTAAACAGGAACTTCCCCTATAAAGGGGGATTATAGTAAGACGATGCAAATGTGAAAAAGCCACGCTACTGGCAAGACGCACGCGATGTGCTCCGAATTTTCCAGAATTTTGACGAGTGAACGGCGTTACTTTTCATCTAATCTCATATATGACATCTGTGAATATCTAGCGACTGGGTTCATGTCGAAAACGCATTGCAAAAACTGCTATTTAATTCAGAGAACGCGTATTTCCACGGAAGCGTGGTCCCAGAATGTCCGTTTGACCTTTGTTTTATGTGGTAATGTATGCCGTCAATCATGATTATGAAAATTCAAATTGCGGCCTGGGCGATCTTGATCCCTGCTGAGCACAACTAACAGAATGTACTGACTTATCATTAAAGTTACCGTTATGTACCTACACATACGCAAATACAGCAGATTACAAAACGGAAAGAGACATGTAATCAACAAGCAAGAAATGGTATTCTCTTTTTGGAGTAAGTGGTGGTCCTGAAAAGAACCGTTTTGTATGTGGTCCTAAAAAGGACTGTTTGTGTGGTTAGTACCACCTGTGTTCGACATAAGGGACACCAGGGGGGTTTGGATACAGTCGTCGAACTTTTGCAACAACGCACTCTGGCATTATTTCACGGCGCGTGAATACCATATTTTTATTTTGCATGGCATTTCGTTTTTACTGTAAATACCTTGCCGTTCCACCCCTGGTTCTGATCAATCAAACGCCAGAAATCTTTGTACATGGTTCTTCAAAGACCAGCCTTGTGACGTGAAGGGGCCTGGCCACATCCAAGTCACGTCTGTTGTCTTGCAGAAACGCAGGGCTGGCAAAAGCAGTGTGAACCTTCTTGTGAACCCTCGACTCGTGGCAGTGGTGGTGGGGTCTCTCCCTCTCTGTTGGCCTCTGGTTCATTCTGCACGATCGGTAACCGACGTTGATCAATGATACGCAAGTCCGCTCCCGAGTGTGCAAAGATTGCACTAAGCGTTTCCTTTGCCTCTTCAGGTACGATAATTGTAATCACGTACGTGGCCGACATGATGCTAGCTGCTGTTTCCGCAAACGCCAAGCAACGAATGATAATGTTTAGCATGTTTATACTGATTAATATGTATGACAGACATGACGACACCGTTGGTCTCCACGAAGGTGGTAAGAGCATAGTCACGTGTACGACTTTCTTTAAAATCATCCAACAATAGAACGTGTTCCCCTTGTGGTAAATTTCGCCTGCTTTTGTGAAACTTTACCCGTGCATGTTCACTGAAATCCGCTGGAAAAATTGCATCTCCAGTCTTGTAACATTTCTAAGAATATAGACGATAATCAACCATAGAAAACTTAATTTCCCAAACTGTCCGCGAGGCCACAGTCCCTCTATAGAAGGAGAGAAGGACTGTGGCGAGGCGTAGAAGGGGGGGCAGTCGGCAATTACATGGTAGCACTGTTTAGTGCCGAACCCACATCGGATCAATATACAAAGACAAAACTAGAACTGCAGCACTGCAGCTGAAGATGGTAGATATATCAGCCAATTGGCCACATTGTTATAAGAATACTTGAAATGACCGCATTGTTAGAAGTTGATTCATATTTCAAAATTTGTCTTGCAAGAATTCGCTACCTCTGCAATCGTGATGCCCGCAATAGCGTAAGGAGGAGACTCCCTGATACATGGAGGTCTCTTCCTACCTCCATGCTGAAAACGACCGTGTCTCTTATAAACTCTCCTTTTCAACAGAGTCTCTGCAACAGCCATATGAGTTTTATTTTTCATGACATGGTATTGTAAATAATAATCGTCTTTCTTGTCATCTTTGACTTTCTAAATTCGATGAAGATAGTTATGATGTTGTTTTCATCATGACATAAGTAAACCTCTCACTGGTCATTTGCCGGACATGTCACAGGAAAAACACCCAGCTTGTCCTCATTTCCATATTGGGCGTGCAGTACGTGTCCATATGCAGTATCGAGCTGCAAACACCCTCGCAGTTGTGTTGCGATTATAGAAATAATACAGAACATGTACTAAGCTTTTTTTACTGTCACGATTCGGGGTTCTAGAATTAAAAACTTACTATACCGTGAGTGGCCGGACAATTTGCGAATAAATGTAAGTGAAAAAGGCGGCATGTCAACATATCCTTTCACAGTGGTAACAACATGTCTTGGGTTATCATGACAGCCCTGCGCCCACACAGAACTTGACGGGGCTCAGAGTGTCGTTTGGGCCTGAAACGACGTTCTGGGCCCCGTCTATTAGTTATGCATAGTTTACTTTACTACTTTAATCGGAGGCGCACTTGACACCTTTTGATCGTCACAGCAAACGATCGGCTGTTCCAGTTATACGGTAACCACCCGACTAAAGACTTATCCAAGTGAAGCGCCACTGCCAGTCGCGACGCGTCGACGGCCACTTTCACCTAATGACATATTCATGACATCATCAGCAGATTTCATCAGTCGCTAGATGCTCATGCTTGTCTGTATAAAGTGTGAAAGAGGCTCCCCACCTAACTATCCAAAATGTTTTTGTGTCGAGTTTGTGTTTGGTTCGTTTCAAAAATGTGTTCCTACATTCTTATCCGATTGTTTGTGTTAATAAAAATGTTTGTTTCGCCTCGGATATTTGTAGGGAAGTTTGGATTAGTGTCTACGGTAATGTTTTGTGTGGGGAAAGCTTATGGCGAGACGCAGCCGGACCTATGGTGTTACAAAGTTGATAGAGTGGCCCTTTGACACTTGCGTTTCGAAACCCAAGTGTGGTTTCTCATCAGTCGCAATGTAGATTCTTTCCTTAGTTTGTGTTTGTGAATGTTTATTTTTATGTGTTTGTAAATATTTATTTTAATTTGTTTTAGTGATCTTGCTCATCGAATAGCGAGGCAAGAATATCAATGTTTGGGTCTCGTTGTGAGTCCATTTGGTGGTCTGGTTTGTTTGTTTTTTGTTTCTTTACTTCTGTGAATTTTGTTTTGACTAGTTTGGGGGACATTTGTTTTTTTCAATTTCTTGTATGAAGTTTGTTGTGTCTTTTAAATACGTTGGTTGTTGCTGGACCAATGGTTTTATGAAGTAATCCAAGAATTCTGAGATTCTGTTAATGGGACTAGAGCAGCCGCTTATTATTGGTCACCCTGCAAAAGTTGAGTTTTTGGGCGGCGGTTTGTGAATTTTAGGCAGTTAGTACCACTGCGGGGTACGGATGTTTATGTTTTTTGGATCGAGATACTTATAAGTATCATGGTCGATGTGTTTTTTCTCGTACATTTTGTTAATAGTTCGTGTACTTTGTTTACTGTTTTTTCTGTGTCGTCATTGTCTAGTTGTGTATAATACTGGGTGTTGCGTAATTGTCTTTCGCATTTGTGTACGTAATCTTTTGTGTTTACAATACGATGCCTCGACCCTTGTCGAAGGGTTTTATTGTAATTAGCCTATTGTTTGCAAGCTTGTTTATCGCGATTCTTTGAGCACGCGACATGTTCTGTTTCCTTGTTTGAAAGGGTATCTCTAGAAGTGCGAGTTTTGTCGCTTCTAGATAGCTTTCGAGTTTTGTGTTTTTGTTGTTCGAGGAGTCCAGTTTGACTTTTTTTGCCGACCAGCCATCAAACCCAACTAGATACGTGCATGTCCTTCGTTTTGAATCACTTCCTTCACAATGCCTTTGGACCACCAGTTACCATCGTCAAGAGCTTCTACCTTACAGCCAAGCGCGAAACCTTCCATGGTGTCTCAACCGATGCTATGCAGTTGTAATACTGATCGCTTGTGTATAGCTGAGACTATACTACTGTTAAAAAGAAGTTTAACACCTCACCAGCACGAGGGGTCATAAAAATTATCGGAACAGCCCTTTAGACCAACCAGGTACAAGTTTCCCGAAAGGTGTCAAGTACATAGGACTAACCAAACATTTAAGGAAAAACAGCAGGAACAATGAAATTGGTTGATAAGCCATAATCCCAAATTGGTCAATTTTTGTGTGGGCGCGGGGCTGGAATGTAGACCGTACGGTAAACATTGATATTATTACATCTCATTTTGATGATATATATTTTAAGACTTCCAGTAACGTTTATCACATGCAGTGGTCTAGCATAGTGGAAACGAAAATGTTTTTTTTTCTTATGAAAACATTATATTATATTTTGGCTGAGGTCCGTCGAAAACAGCACATGGACATATCTGTGATTAGTGAACACCCAGTTTGCGAATACTTCTGGAAGCCTTTCTCCCAAAGATAAACAATTAGATCACCCTTGTCCAGGCTAATCAAGACAACCTGTTTTTCTCCAGATTAGCTCCATTTCCCATTCCATTGCAGACCTGGACGATGGCACGCTCGTTGACACTTATTTGTCAACTGTTGTAGCCCTGGTCAATCTGCCTGAAAGAGGCTATTTTTTGCAGCCTTGTGTCATTTTTAAGAATATAGACGATGATAAACCACAGGGAACGTGTACCACATTTTCCAAGCTATCCGTGAAGTCTAGAACAGTGGGTAGTCGGCAATTACATATTAAAATGGTGTATCAGCAATGCTGCAGCTCTCGTATTTTCGCCGAACCCACATACAAAGACAAAAACTCGAGCTACAGCACTGCAGCTAAAGATGATAGCTATATCTGCTAGTACGCCCTATTGTTATTAGAACACTTGCAATAACCATATTCTTTGAAGTTTACATTTATTTTTCAAAATTTATCTTGCGAGAAATCGCTATAGGTTGGCAATCGTGACGCCCGCAAAAGGTAAGGGAGAAGACTCCCTTTCAATGACCGCGGCTGTTCACATGTAAACGTTATCAACTCTCCTTTGCCGTTTTCAACCGCGTCTTTTCTACAGACATACATACAATTTATATCTCACATGGGTATAATTTGTCATGACATGGTGTTTAAAAATCTTTTACCTCGTCATCATTGTTTTTTATAACATCGATGAAAGTCATAATGGTTTTTTCCTCATGACACAATGTAAACCTCTCACTATACGTGATGTCGGCCAGTGAAGAGCCCGAACAAATCTATTGGTATCATCATTTTCGATGATTTCACCTTATGTAAATGATATGCAACTCAATGTTTTTGAAAAATTGGGAGATAGGGGACCAATCTTTTTCTTTACGCAGTTGCGGGTAGTGCCTTTCACTGGCCGGACATGTCACAGGAAAACACATAATTGGCATCATTTCCATATTTGGCGTGCGGTGTCCTTGCAGTCTCGAGCTGCAAACACCTTCGCAGTTGTATTGCAGTTATAGAAATGATGCAGATCATAGACAAAGTTTTTTTATTTGTCACGATTCAGGATTCTAGAATTAAAAACTTACTAAAGCACTGACAGTGGCCCAGTGCAATCGAAGTGGTTACTTCAACGAAGCTGGGGCAGAATTAGCCCTAATACGACGTTGTCTAGTGGGAGGCCGTATAACGCCGGGAACAAACAGCATGGTATGCAGGGATAGGACAGCATCAACCGAACAAACATGGCAGCATGTAGCTCAATATAAATCAGATAAATTGCTACCATCGTTATTGCCAGTCTACACCTTATCCTTATTATTCGGTGCCACCGTCATCACCGTACGTCTATTAGAAACGTCCGGATGAAATTCCGATGAGAGCGAGCACACCGTCATCGACTATGTGACCGACTCCTCTGCCCCTCCCTCCCCAACACACACCCCCAGCGACTATCCATATTGTTTTTCAATAGACAATATCAGTGTTTAGCGTCAAAAAGACGGAAAACCATCACTTCAGTTTCCGAGTTAGATGAAACCACTGATAATATTTAAATTTCACTTTTTCAATTTTTTTTTGTTCAAGAAATGGATATCTTTGTCTTACACGTCCATGAT
Organism: Ptychodera flava; assembly: GCF_041260155.1. Classification (NCBI taxonomy): domain Eukaryota; kingdom Metazoa; phylum Hemichordata; class Enteropneusta; family Ptychoderidae; genus Ptychodera; species Ptychodera flava. The sequence goes on along the minus strand of NC_091929.1, from coordinate 38,945,282 downwards.
GAAATCAACACGTTCAAAAAAAGTCAGTCCCGGTAACGTCATCATACTGCAGTATCATCATGACATTTGTCTGTGTGTTTTGTCTGTAGAAAACGCCAGTGGCAGTAAAATGTGGACCATCTTTTCAAATTGGGTTGGAGTCGCCTCAGTTTACTCCAGTTGTCGTTCATTCATCAGAATAAACATTCAGGAAAAATTGTCCGGCTAGCGGAAAATTAGAAATCATGGCTCCACATCAGTCTTTGTTGCTCCATGCTCGCTGTTCATCAGCGTTTAGATTGCACACGTTTTATTGCAAGATGTGACAGCAAGTCTTACCATGTCGTTACTAGATAAAAGTTATAGAGGTATAGCATGACAAAAACGTAAGGCCTAGAAAATTAAAATAAAAAAACAATATATAAGTGCTACTTCACTGTATTCTCGTACCATAACTTGAAATTATGGAGGACATTGCCAGCTGATGCTATTGGGCATTCGGCTTTTCCGTTCACGTCCAATTTTCTCACGGTCTATTAGTCTAAGACAACAAATTACACCTGTGTACCCTAATCAAGACACAGATGTAAACATGTGAGCTGTGGATACGCTTTACATGAGGTATGTTTTTACCACTGTGTCTCAATTCATAGAGGCAGCTTGAATCAATAAGTCCTCTGCGTGAATTCCTTTGTATTCAATATAATTTTTTTCTTTTATGACTTGTGTTTCTTTAATTCAACTATGTATACAAGTGTCAATTAGATAAATTTATGATCGAAGTCGTGAAAGTTCAGTAAACATGTATATATCATTTTCAGGAAATCGCAAGCACAGATCGGGAGAATAACCCTGGTATTGATATTATGTCAGACGCAAGACACGGCACACGTAGAAATGCTCGGCAAACGGATGTCGTCTTCATCGGTCATCAGTAGGTAGAGTTTATATACATGTGTTGTTGATGTTGGTTTCAGAGTTTTCATTCCAGATCCCTCAATGCCATCTTTCAAGAAACGTAATTCTGCCGATGGGATGTTTGGATTTTATTACCTCACTAAAAACGTCCTTGCCTCAACGAAAGCACTATAGGCAAATGTTTACCTAATGTGAGACTTCCTATTTTGTGTCCCCCTTTCCTTGTCTTTGTGCAGGCATCCATGCCACCAATAACGCTTTCTGCATTTCTTATTAATGTAAATAAATATATATATATATATATATATATATATATATATATATATATATATATATATATATATAATCTCTGTTTCATATAATCATATATCCACAGGACTCATAAAGTAATCCGTATTGAGGAGGTGAACAAGTAAGATGATCCATGTACGCAAAGACACGAAATACTTCGTGTTCGCCGTTTTTGTGAATGGACGGAAGAAGAAGGTAAATGAAACTAGAATTATAGAAAATATTACACACAAAGTGAAGCAACAAATGAAGGTAATAAATGAATCATATCCACGGGAAGTGCACATGGTTGTAAAGGATTGCTGTTGTTGACGCGAACTGGATATTTATAAAAAATTAAATGCGATATTATACAGTAGGAAGTTGCATTGCCCAGTCATGGTAATTTCATACCTTTGGTAAACGATATACATTTTTCATTCTTGAAATAGGTGAGCCAATCCACATTCACGCGCATGACAGGAATGCGTCGGTAATGAAATTTATTCGGGAGGAAAGAGCTGGCACAACAAGTAGCAACGATACATGGCATGGTATGTCAGCCTTCAAAATCATTTCAAAATAGCCATCTGAGTTTCGAAACCACGCTACAACAACACTGGGGAGTCAGCTTGCCTGTCATACACAGTCACACAGATACAGACACGCCTCCAACCCATCTCTCTCTCTCTCTCTCTCTCTCTCTCTCTCTCTCTCTCTCTCTCTCTCTCTCTCTCTCTCTCTCTCTCTCTCTCTCTCTCCATATATAATAGCACAATCAGTGACAATTACTATTATTGTCTTACAGTAACAAAGGAAATCGGGAACAAACTCAAAAAGATTTGTTCTGGTACAAGAAGAATGAGTGGAATCACTTGGCACCCTGAACTGTGTGACAAAGGTGATAAGATTATTAAATTACTGTATAACGACGATAATGTTAATTATTATAACAATAATACAAGATATAATGAACTGTGGCTTGAGAAGTAACATGCATTCACACCAGGCGTTTCAATGACTGCAATATACTAGACAAACTTAGCAGACAGTAGTTTTATTAAGAACATTACAACACACAGTTACCAATACTATGCCATTTAATTTATTTCAGCCTCACCAATTAGGACACACTGTTATTGGGCAATGATACATGCCAGAGATTCTATGAGAGGTGAAGTCATGGAACCAGATCGACGGAAGCGGCGTGTGTTATTCTACGTCAAAATTTAGATAATATTGTACAACATTACAGGGTAAGTGTTGATTTATAATAGTATTTATCAACTCCCAGCCCTCAAGGATTCTGTCACACAACTAGGTCGCAAATACTCTCTTTATCTCTGTATGTCAGGAACACTGTTGCATTCATATTAGATATTTCACACGTTCACAAACTTGTTACCCTCTCTGACAGGATGATCACACCAACTGCTATCCACAATCAAGATGTAGAGCAGATCCTAACTACATTCCCAGACGGATTGAACTACGTAGTCCTGTTGCCATACAACTTCTCACCAAATTTGTAAGAAAAATGCCGTTGTATAGAAACCCGGAATCGTATATTCACGTAAGTCTACTTGAGGGGCACAACTTATTTGCTTGTTATTAAATAGTCGGGCAGTTGGCTTAGTGCTTATAACAATGATTATAAATATTTACTCAGATGATTCATGTAATTGAATTTAGTTTTTGAATATTTTATTTTATTCTATCTCAAAGCGTAAAAATTGTGAAATATTTAGCAAAATGTGTGTATTTCAATATCCATGCCAAGAATTTGAGGTATTTCATTGGCAGGAAAAGAACTTTATTTTGTGATACATGTCTAACATTAACTCAATGTTACGCTACATTTTTATTTTCCAGTGTCGAGACACCCATTATGTAGAGAGTTTTAACAACTGCACCCTTCAATATCATGACAAAAGAATCGCTTTTGAAGATGAAGACTATCAAATGAGGACAAATCTTGCATGCTTAGACTGGGTAAGTATTCCAATATTTTATTAACCTTGAAACTTCACAGTCTGAATGCTAAATTGTAAAATCTATGTCAACGGGAAAAACGCAGGAAAGTAACATGCACAACATAACTTGAGACATCGAATTACAATAAACAGAAAGCCATACAATATGGCGTACCTCTCATAATTAATTAGCTTTGGCGTAAATAATCATTTTGGGAACGTAACTACGGTAATTTTGCTATGGCTTCCCCATGTATGTGCGATTAGTGTTAGACTTTAATATTCTATATTTGCTTCGCTTTGCAGAATGAAAACGTGGATCGCCCCTTTACATCTGAGTCAATGGTGAGGGACTGGAGGTGTCAGAGAAGACTGCGAGCGAAAAAGATCTTGAAAAAGAAAACCAACACATGGCGAGAGAATTTATGGGAACGCGAGATGGACAAAATCTATCGCTGAGCCGTTTCTTGTCAAAATTCAAATGCAGTTCTCACGTTTTATTTCGTGAAGTGACAATAATATTTACCGGACAATGTCAGTTGTTTGTCATATAAATTAGTGCAGGCTGTAGTGACAGAGAGCTTGGGCCTGATGTCAGACCGAGTTGTAAATTTGTATATATTGATTTGTTATAATAAAAATACTGTAATTTCGAGATTTGTCCTGCCATCTTTAACTTTTCCAGCTTCACACATTCACAACACTTCTTTCTCTAAATCATGGTTGACATTACAAGTGTTGCAAACCTGCTTTTCTCAGTATGTTTGGCAGTGCACATGTAGTGTGCAGATAAAGAAGTAGATGCTACTTGGTAAAATCGTAAATACACGGGACTCCGAATGTAATAAGATCAATTATAAATTTTAGAAGTATTTTGGCACTGTACGGGGAACAAATGGCAAAAATTGTCATAGTAGTCTGACCTGTCGTGGAACTTTCTCGACCTAAATTTCAGAAAGCATGGATTATATTATCAAAAGTTTTACTTTTTCTTGTCCTAGACAAAGAGGTCCCCTTCTAATTTCTCTTTCTTTCTGTACTCATGCTAGCGTGCGGTCCCAATTTGGACCGCGCACGGTAAACTACTTTCGACCGAAATCAACTCGATTCCTCTCTATGTCCACCAGAATAAATAACCCCATATAGACTGCAGAAACAAAACTGGCCGACCACTGGGCCCTTGACAATGCATACTATTAGCTTTTAAACTATGGGTTTCGGACGTCACAAGAGCTATTTTTTTTCAGTCTGTGAGCGTTTGAGTTATCCTGGCCGGCATAGATCAGAATCGAGTTGATTTCGGCCTAAAGTAGTTCGAAAAGTACTTATTCGTGCGCGAGCCAAATTTGGATCGTATGTAGCCGGTTTTGTCAACGGCGATCGGCAGGGTAGCCTAGGCCTTACGTCTTCGCTTGTGCCTCCGAACACAGAGGTACGGAGGCCAAAGCAAAGACATAAGGCCTAGGTTATCAGCAGGTCTGTGGTGGGAGGCCGTATATACGATAGAACTCCTAGAACACACACCATCGTACGAAGCTCCACGGCTATACTCGGAGTCATGCCTACACCATGGCGGGGTTGACCTTTTCATGACCCGCATAGACGCACGCCACAAAAGCTGCGTTCCACAGCTAGCCTAGCCTACACCATGGACACCTCCATGCCTACACCGAAAGATCATTTTCGGCAAGTATATTAAACGTGATCGTATCGTCAGTCGCGTCTTCGATATTGCCCCAGAGAATCCTTTAGACATCATTCTATTTTGAATTTAGTTTTAGTGTTTTATTTCCTGAACCCAAAAGTAAATGGCAAATTGGTTTCTGTTACCGTATATTTGAGACCATGTGCACTATTGTTACTATTGGCACATCGTTGAAATTCAGTAGTGCAGCACTGCTTTTCTAGTCATTTGCGTCTGTCACAGCCAGTCGATCCGTGTCGACAAATGTTACTAGTGATTGACGAAAAGCGGGCAAATACGCATCTGTCTTTTCATTTTCGACAGTGTCGAAAGGTTATCAGGCTTCGGAACTTAAGTCACCAGATAAACGAAAAATGCAAAAACTGCATGGGCAGACAAGCGTCATTCGTGATAGACAACTCTTGACGGCGATGTATCCGAACAAGCTTACTCGCGCGATCGCGGCGAACTACACCACGGCATCATGAAAATTGAAATATCAACGCTCGGATTTACAGTATTCAAAGTCTAAGTTTCAATGTCAATGGAAAACTTTGAGTTCTGTTTGTCACAAAATTTATGCATCGTGCGAATTCCTGTAGGCCTATCGTATCGTATGCAGTCAAAGTTTACGTTACCTCAACGTACATTTCACCTCAATTACGTCACCCCGGGGTCAAAATCCTGCCAGTGATATTCACGCTTCACTTCGTTATGGTCGGTGTTGTGTCCCATTGTTTGTGAATTTGCGGCAGTTGTCGGACGCTGCCAGCGCTGTTTTGTTTTCAAATAGAAGGCGAAAATGTTGCCTTTGATTCATTCCTTATAACAACTGAATTAGTTATACATAAGATGTCATCATGCTGTAGCATACAACGAAGTTTTAGTCGACGTTCACTCTGACTGCAGTTAGGCAGACCTCAAGTTGGACGGGGTTTACTGCGGCCGTAAAATGATCGCATTCAGTGTATTTTACCCGTGGAGACAAATTCCTTGTTCAGGTTTCCATTACATTTAGACAGAAGGTGATAATTGAATGCTCTAAATCCCTCTTAATCGGTAACAGATAGTGTTTACCCCTCCATTAACCATCGTCCACACGTGACTTCGAAAAATCCCGCCCAGTGTATGTACATTATGAGTGTCATGAATAATCACTTGATTGTGTGCCCACGGTCCTGTAAGTTCCTGTTTAAGATGGATACAAATCCCCTTACCATGAAGACTAGCATATACCGAGCCACATCAGGTCTGACCGGTCCCTCCTGCAGATTTTTCTCAAACTGGATGAGTGAGTTGTTGAACTGCCAAGATCAACAACCCAAACCAATTCTCCAGAACTCTTTTCATACACCAAGTCTGCATGTATCTTAAGTTCATCTAAACCAAAACAACATACTTCTGGTGCTCAGACAGGTTTCAAAGTTGCGTTCTCTTTATAGTTGCTACATCACATCTGCTGAGAACCCATTACCAACTTTGGTCCAGTTTGTGTAGTCGAGGAGAGGTCGCTTGTTTGGTAGGTGAATGACGCCACAGTCTTTCAAGGTTTGGTAAGCAGCTGAAGATCGAAGTTTGATATACACTGGATGTCATCGCACACCACGAGTGTCAGAGCATTTCATTACTTTCATTTGCTGCTCCAAAAAGAGTCTCTGAAATGTACCTTTTTTCAAAGTCCTTCTTTACAGTTGCATCATATTCATTAGCAAGGCTACAAAAAGTCTCAGCTAGAGTAGTGTTTAAGGTGATGCCATTTTGTTTGATATTGGCCGCAAGTTTCTGTTGCAGTCTTTTTTTTCTACTTAAACTCTCTGCTTTACTTTGATTATTTTTGTGTCCGTCATATAATTCATCATGAGACAGACGGGACATTGGAACCTTGCTAAAGTTTTCTGTCTTCTGTGGTTTGTCACTTGTTTTCTTGCCATTATTTGGGATGGCAAACAAGGAGTTTCGGAATATACAGCATGCACTGGATCTCTCCTTGTCTTTCACGAATATCTGGCATTGTTGTGATCTTAGTGTAGAAAGAACTAACTCCCCTCTGACAGTCTTGAAGGTTGTGGCATCTTCAAACACTGTATTCTCATTTCCCTTGGACTGGAAGACACCATTTCTTGACTTGGCAATGTCATGAAATTCGCTGTTAGGGTTTCCCGTAAACACTGTAGCAGCATGAACCTTGTCAAGAATATCTAATGCCATAGATACTCAAGTGATGGTACCTGACATTGTTGTAAACATATTCTTCTTTTCACATGGTGCATTACGTACACCGACGAACAATTGAAAATCTCTATAGGTGGATATTTGCTTGGTTATGAAAGGTTGCATTGTGAAATCTTTTACAACAAACAATAGTTTGATGCATTCTTCATCTGCCTGGTACAGCCATCCAGGAGGTAGGTGGCACTTCCCCAAGCCTTGTATGATCCTCATATATGGAAGTGTAAAGAAACAGAACCTAAAATCTCTAAACATATGTAAATCACGCTCAACAAGACGTGGTACAACTGCTGGTACAAATCGTTACATTCCTGTTCATTTGACATCTAGATCATCTAGATATCTGCAGAGAACTGTATGTTATCAGAACTTGATTAACGTTCAGTTGTGCAACAAATTTCCTTCTCAAAGCTACAAGAACGTTAACATTACTGCCTGCTTATTAAATCCTTGTTCCATCAACAATAAAACTACCCTCGTTCATGATTTTATTATCTCTCACAATCTTGACATTTTGATGCTAACTGAGACCTGGCTAAGTGGTGATTGCCATGATGTTCTGGTCATAGCCAAGATCTTGCTCCCGCTCATAAAATACAGGAGAAGTTGAGGCAAGGTCGTGGTGGAGGTACAGCCATTATCTACAAGGATAGTATTGGTGTTTCAAGGAGAAATCAACAGCTACACTTGCTAAATCCTTTGAAGCTTTGTCTGTTGAGTTACGTATCATATCGGACTATGTTATGGTGCATACCATCTATCGTCCACCTCCATCCAAAAACAATGGTTGCTCTTTTGCGATGTTTATAGAGGAATTTAAATTCTTCCTTCATGAAATCCAGTTCAACCGATTCATTCTATGCGGTGATTTGAATATTCACTTGGATGACCCATCGTCCTCATAGGGTAAGTGTTTCCTGGATCTACTTAATTCATTCGACCTCGTCCAGCTACTCAATGGCGTAACACATCGCAAAGGCCATACACTGGACGTGATTATTGCTCGCTCTATCGATGCTGACCTTTTGACAAATGTACGACCAATAGGCATAGGAGGCATCATGGGCCAGTGGCTAGAGCAGTGGACTCACGATCAAAGGATGGTGAGTTCGAGCCCCGGCATGGCTGTGGTGTTGTGTCCTTGGGCAAGGCACTTTATTCCTCATTGCTTCTCCCCACCCAGGAGTGATGGGTACCTGGTAGGACAGAGGTTGTTATGTGTGCGTTTAGCTCTGCTGCGCTTATTGGCTGCACATGTGAGCTGTTGTCTGCTCCCCAGGGAGTTGAGTGGGTATAATATTAGGTCCAGTGACCAGGGGTAATAATAATTGTAAAGCGCCTTGATCACATCTACTTGTGGATATGTGCGCTATATAAGAACCAAATATTATTATAATATTATATGTTTTCACGATCACTATCCAGTATTCTTCATCATCAATTTATCAAGACCAACCAGAGTAATTGGCAAAGAAATATCGTATTGTCAGATTCGGAAAATAACTGATGACCTTATCACCTTGTGTCTGAATACACAATGTCCATGACGAACATTGTTGACAAACATGCCCCAGTGAAGACCCGTGTTATTAATCATAAAAGTGAGGCGCCGTGGTATAATGATGATATCAGGGCTGCCAAGCAAGTACGGAGACGAAATGAAAAATTATGGAGAGATTCTGTACTTATGGTTCACCGTCAGATGTTTGTGATCAGCGTGATAATGTGAATTCTATGATTGATGATGCAAAACCGAAGTTCTACACGGGCATGATTGAGGACAGTACCTCTTATTCGAGACGTCTATTTCGCGTCGTATCGAATTTATTAGGGTCGGACACTCGTTTTGATCCCTTATCGGATACAACCCCATCTGAGAAGGTTGAGGTTTTTGCCAAATTCTTCTCGGATAAAATCAAGAAAATTCAGCTTGGATTCCCGGCCATTGACACTGACATTATCACTGTCTCCGAGAGCTATGGCTTTGATCTTGACATTAAATGGGGCGACTTTGAACCTGCTACGGCTGATGAGGTGTGTAACATTGTGATGAACTGCCCAAACAAGTCGAGTTTTATGGATCCATTGCCAACTAAATTGATCAAAGCCTGTATTTCTTCACTGCTCCCTGTTTTTCTCAAAATTATCAATCTTTCGTTGTCGACAGGGAAATTTCCTGATAGTTTGAAACTGGCAATGGTCACTCCAATTCTGAAGGAGGCATCATTTGATCAGGATGTTTTAAACAATTATAGACCAGTGTCAAATATATCATTTACATCAAAGATTACAGAGAAAGTTGTAGCGGCCTTATTACAGAGCCATCTTAATGTCAATATTTTACATGTACCTCGTCAATCTGCGTACAGAAAATATCATAGTACTGAGACCGCTCTACTCCGCTTACATAATGATATCGCTTGTGCTATTGGTCAACAGAAAGTTGTTTTGCTTGTCATGCTTGATTTATCGGCAGCCTTCGATACTGTTAGTCATGATCTTTTGTTACACAAACTTCGTTCAATTGGCATTACTGGAAATGTGCTATCATGGTTTTCTTCCTATCTCTCGAACTGTGATCAATGCGGCATTCTCAATGGTGCTGTGTCCGCCACCAAAAATTGGAATGTGGGGTTCCCCAGGGAAGTGTTCTTGGTCCCATTTTATTTACATTATACAGATCATCATTAGCTGAATTGCCCACTGATCGCGGTGTTTCACATCCATTGCATGCGGATGATACGGGGATTTACATCTCGTTTCAGGTCGATGACTCTGCACCCGCCATTGCTCAAATTTCTGATTGCAGTTTTGGATGCTGAGTCACCGTTTGAAGATGAATGACAGTAAGACGGAGGTCATCTACTTTAGAAAGAGGCATTCCCTCTCCCGTCTCGGGCCTGTGGATGTTGCAATAGGCAGCTCCCTCGTGAATTTGGCGCAAGTTGTCAAAAATCCTGGTATTCTTCTTGATAGCCAATAGACGATTGAGCGGCATGTGACATCCACATGCAGGAGTGCATATTTCCATTTACGGAATTTAGCTCGCATCTGTAAATTTCTCCCATGTTTGTCACTCGAAAGGCTCATTCATGCTTTCAGTTTTTTCTAAGTTGGACTATTGCAATGCATTGTTTTTTGGGCTTCCTTTATGTTTACTACGGAAACTACAGCTAGTTCAAAATAGCTCTGCTCGCCTATTGTCTGGCTGCCGCAAGTATGATCACATATCTCCTGTTTTAAGATCACTTCACTGGCTCCCAATCAAGCGTAGAATTGAATTCAGAGTCTTATTACTGGTTTTTAAGGCACTTCATGGTCTTGCGCCTATCTATATTATTGACCTCCTAATAGCCAGGAATAATACGCGCCTTCTGCGTACTTCATATTCGGGCTTGCTTGAAGTTCCGTTTACGAGGTCTTCATTCATATACAAACGGGCCTTCAGCCATGTAGCTCCGTGTTTATGGAACGATTTACCGGCTGATATTAGAATGTGCAATACCGTCGATTGTTTTAAGAAACGTCTAAAAACGCATCTTTTCCGCAAAGCTTTTAATTAATTGTCTCTTTAAGATTTTAAACATTTCCTGTGCCTGTTTTTTTTTTGGTTTTTTGTGTCAAAGGTTTGTTTATTTTTTTACATTTGTGAACCGTTTAGAGCATTTTATGGATTTACGGTATAGAAAAATAAAAATTATTTATTTTATTATTATTATTATTATGGAACAGTTCAATGGCTTTGAAGCCGTCATTGTTGTGTGAAGTGAAGACTGTCCTTGTAACTCTGCCAATGCTAATAGGTTGATCTTGAACTGTGTGGTTTTCTCTGAACACCGTACTGATAATCGGCTATAGTAGATCAGAGATATCGCTAGTTTCAAGGGAGAGTGGTTTGCACTTCTGCAGTGGATGGCACATGTGATGTTTTTTTCGTAGCTCTGTCATCTAGTGTCTCAGCTTGCTTTACTTCTACAACTGGTGGCACATGCAATGAAATTTGTGTAGCTATGTCATCTAGTGTCTCAGCTTGCTGTACTTCTACAACTGGTGGCATATGCAATGAATTTTGTGAAGCTGTGTCATCTAGTGTCTCAGCTTGCTGTACTTCTACAACTGGTGACACATGTAATGCTTTTTGTATAGCTATGTCATCTTGTGTCTCAGCTTGCTGTACTTCTACAATTGCAACATCTAAGTCGGTTACTGTGACCAACTCTTTTTGGTTGGAAGCAGTGGCCGACTGATTTTGTGTGAGGCCTAGCAGCTAGGTGATGTTGCCGTGGGTGTGTGGTGGTTCGAATCCTGTTTGGGTTATAGTAAAATTTATATTTTTATAACCTGAGGGACAGTCTTGCTGGTTGATATTTACTTGTCTCCGAGTCTGTCTGATAGTTCAGTAAAAAGCTTTGTGCTTTTCCGATTACTTTATGTGTGTGTACTGTGTCTGTGTGTCGTCTGCTCCACGCACACCGTGTTGCTCGGTCGCGCACAGAATTGCAACATCTAAGTCAGTTACTGTGACCAACACGTTTTGGTTGGAAGCAGTGGCCGACTGTTTTTGTGTGAGGCCTAGCAGCTAGGCAATGTTGCCGTGAGTGTGTTGGGGTTCGAATCCCGTTTGGGTTATAGTAAAATTTATATGTGCATAGCTATGTCATCTTGTTGGTCAGCTTGCTTACCTTCTGAATAAATGACAGCAATTTCAGCGAAGTCTGAAAGGACGTTATAAACTTGAGAACTATTTTGATTGTTTCTTATGCATCGGAACATAGCATGGAGTCATCAAGAGAAGGAACATATGTTTCTGCTGCTGCTGCATTGCTTGCCTTGACACTATCTTTTGTTGGTTAGCTGTGAGATTTGTGACAATGACTGCAAACTCTGCAAAGACATCATAATCAGCCAAATCTGATCTCAATGAACATTGCTTGGCTTTATGATGTAGTAACTGTTCCTGTTTTTTTCAATTTTGAAGCCAGCAGTTTCTTTGTGACTTTATATTTGAACTGCCGACCAATCCTTTATTTGTATGGCATTTTACAGATATCTAATAAAAAATTTAAAAAAATGTGTACAGTATACAGCCAGGTGCTCTTAGGCCAAAAAGAATATTAGCTTTTGATAACATAACTACCCCCACCTTTCTAGAGTCAAATAAATGCAGAAGTTGAACATTTTTGTTCAGTGAGACACTAATCAACTCAATCTGACAAAGCGTTTTAGAATTTCATTCCTGTGTTACAGTCTTAAAATCCACCTTACTATATTTAAGGCATTGAAATTTGAGTGAGTTTCTAAGAATTCCCTGTTCGCCTCAAACGAAAAAAAGCAAACATAAATACATACATGTAACTTGTCACTGTTGTGACAATGACTCAAAACACAATCTTTGACATGTTATACCGACTCTCCCGCCATGGGAAATCACGTATACATAACACTAAATTTCCACCATCAGGTATCATTTCATTGATCACTTGGGTGTAGAATTAGATCCACACAAAAAGTACGGAATATTCTAATTACTGCAATTTGATAACATTTGTCGAAAGATACCAATGTCGAAACACCATTGAGGGAAAACACATCTCTGAGACTTCCAAAAGTTAATTAATGACAAACCTTCCAATATCAAAAAACAAAATCAAACCACCTTTATTACAGGCTGACAAGAATTACAATAGACCACCAGAATAAATAAGGATTGGTAATCAAAGTGTAACGCTGCTGTTCCAGGCAAGGGTCTACGGCAACATCATGTCATGTGAAAGCGTTTTCAATCGGCGCAAAAGAAAACATACGCACTGAAAATTTACCTATGTGTACACTTTCTGAACAATGAAAAACAAAATCTAGCCATCATTGTATACAAAATTGATGAAAAACCAGGGCATAGACTTTGATATACAAAAACTACAGTGTAACACTACTTCTCTGAGCTGATCATATGCCTTAATGCATGTCATGTGAAAGTGTCAGTTTTTCTCTAGGCTCTGTGGTTTCCTCCAGTGCAAAATCATGACGGAAAACCCACTCACCAAAATTTATAACGGTTAACACTCCTTAAACTACAATAAACTGAAACTTTACCACATTTATCGATGTCACCACACAAAAAAAGATAAAACAGGGTACAGACTTTACAAAGCAATGCTAACGTATTGTACGCAAGCCAATGCTCTTCCGAGCTGAACAAGTTTGTCATGAATACATGTACCATTTCCGTCCGAGCTAAATCGTAAACAAAAACACATTCACCGAAATTGACAAATGTTTACATTCCTTAAACAACAGCGAAACAGAAACTTTACCACCTTTATCGATGTCACACATAAAATAATTATAAAGCAATGTACAGACTTTACAAAGCAACTGCTAATGTAGTGTACGCAAGCCATTGCTCTTCCGAGCTGAACAAGTTTGCCATGAATACATTCACCATTTCCGTCCGCTCTAAATCGTAAAGAAAAACACATTCATCGAAAATTTACAAACGTTTACACTCCCTAAACACATAAAAACAAAATTTAACCACATTTACCGCTGTCATGAAAAAACGACAGTAAACCAGAGTTTGAACTTTGAGAACCAAAACCATACCCGTAAACACAATCGCTATTCCGCGCTGAAAACCATTGTTATGTGAAGACATATATGTCCTCCGAAAAAGTATCTATGTACATACATACCTTACTATATAACAGGAAAATTATCCAAAGGATCTTCTTCAGACATTCAAAAGGGCAGACACGAGAGAATCTCCGAAGATGCATGGACACCTTCTCACAGTGAGCAGACTTCAAGGTGGCGACTGTTGTTATGGATCGACACAGATTCAGACCACATTGGATGTCGGATGATCATGCATGCTATGGTAGCGTGACATACTGGACTGGCTCACTATACACTTTAATGCGTGTCAACCTTTTTACTTATAAATACTTAAAAATCCAATATTGCACTCTTCTTCAAGTTCTTTCTCACAGACATAGCTTTTCCAAGGAGATTTGAAAAAATATTTGAAATGATTTGTAGTCTGAAAAGGCTAACACATAGACCTCTGGCATCGGATATCGTTCAAGGACTACAGGAAATGCACTGATGCCACCCAAGCCATTAACATATTTTAATTATTCCAAGAAGGATCGCACGCTGCTAATCCTATTGACCCTTTGTTCTCTCTCGGAGTTGCCGGTCCCGTTTTTCTCGAAGATCTATGATTCAAGGGGCATTTAAGAAAAAAATATTTTCCTGAAGTCAAGCGAGTCGAGGACATAGCAGGGATCGACATCGAAGGCATGGCTGAAAAGAAAGATGTACTCTGTTTATACAGAAATGGAAGTCAAAGTTTTGGATAAGGAAGACGAACGATGTATGCCGCAAATTCGCACATGGTATGGTAACTTAAAAGATACATATACAAAAGATTTAAGAGGATCGGTATCGGATATGAAACAATAATTAATAGAACACTACGACCATATGTTTGAAACAACTGAAAATGTCAGAGTTCTGGTCAACTTCTCGAGGAGATACTTTTAAATTAATTTGAAAGTAAATATAGTAGAAGTTCTGCTGGGGGACGGCAGCTCATAATACAGCAAGGTCAACTGCCCCGATGGTTAAAATATAAGCACTGTGTGAGCAATGTAATTCTACCTCGCATACACACTGCAAGATCAGAGGTGCAAACTTTTTATAGACTACCCCTTCGCTACGTATTTAAGTGTTGCGAGTGTAGCGAAGGCCCGGGGGGTACTTGTTCAGAGAAGTGGTAGGGGTGTGCGGCAGCAAGTATATAACCAAGGGCCCATTTTAGACCTAAAATTTTGTTATTTTAGGACTCCATTTAGACCATAATGACCTTTGACCCAGGTCAAAAGTCATAGCGTCAAAATTTGTAAAACGGAAAAAAGCAAGCATTTGCCCTGGCAAAGCCTACCACTGTACTGCGTTTAGAGCTGTGTTGTTGCTGGCCAAGCCATGATTCCGAAAAACATCAGGAAATACTAAACAATTTCGGTGAAAGAAAATGTCTTTAACCCTCACCAAAATTTGGTCCAGCTTCTGCAAATTATCAGTTACAGCCTGACTGGTTTTTTTTTTTAAACAACAAATCTCGCTGTTCATCCGCAAAGCAATACTACTTCATGTGGCTATGGTCGACCTGTCTGTCAGGATCAATACCGGAAGCAGTAGAGCCACTTTGTTTGGGTATTTTCTATTGCGCAAAAATCTGCCATATATAGAGTTCTGACGGATCAGAGACAATGATTTAAAACAAAGTCGTGTTTACTTTGGCTTAAGCCAGGGGGTCACTTTAATGGTTCCCCTGCCACAGAAAAGATATCGATGCTTATTGAATGCAGCCCAGAACCCAACTAGAGAGACGGAAACAGACAGTTGAAATTTGTTTTTGTGTGGCACTCAAATATCAACCCCATTTTAGACCTTGGTTACAGTAGAATTGATACCCCCATTTTAGACCAAGTTGCTGAAATACCCACCCCATTGGGCGGCACGTATACATATTGTGGTGGACGGGACTCTGCTCAGGATCAGATGAATATCTGGTAACGTGGCTTTGATCCAACAAAGAGAAATCCTGCTCCCCAACTGTTCCACGCACACTTTGTCCGGGTACACCACTGGGTAAATACCCAGAAAAACGCCCGGGCAGAAATAGCGACTACAACCAACCTCCTAAGCTAAATAACATAAGGATCTTGTGATCGCTGAACTCCAGACTGGCTACCACAGCAAGGAAGGGTTGAAATTACTAAAACTCGACAGAGCTGAGTGAAAACGATGTCGACACTACGCTGTGGAAAGTTCTTCTCCTTCTGAAAGCATGCTAACATTCCATAAATCACGTGACTCCTATCGCACACCCGATTGGCCACAATCCCCCTGTCCAGCAGATAAGGAAACTTGTCACTCACGGCCGACAAGTGACGAAGTGAAGCCAAAATGAAGCGATATACCGATCACGTATCACATTAGCATTTCCATAACATCTCCCCTGACCTCAGCGTTCGAAGTCCCTTGAGAATAAGGAATAACAAAAATATAGCAAAGACTTGAAGAAAAGAGGATAGCCATCCCGAAGTCATGCAAATCAGGGAAAGACTTGCGATATCCGCAAGGTCCCTATCGTCTGTCACAACAAAAACCGTGGTCGTAGTAACACAACTAAAATCCGCTGCCATGTGCAAAATGCACACCTTGTCACCTGTCTGCAGTCTGTCCAGGCAGCTAACCAACAACTGCTGCCCTGTCATAGGTCCTACACTACCTATAAAAACTTGGAAAACACTGCAACACCAGAAAACAGTCAGCAAAAATTAAAAGAAACAGTAAATTACATTTACTTTATCTTAGACCAACTGTATCAAGTGTAAAAAATCTCAGTGAACCACCACACCACAAGGTTTACACGGTCAGTCAAAATTTGAACCGTGAAAATCTTCATCTTAGAAAAATTCACAAAAACGCTTCTGAAACTCGTCAAGCAGTCGCTAACTACAAGGTTTGGTCACACAATCTGTGTGAAAAATCATCAGCAAAACTCTCGCTGAACAAGTAATGAAACCTCTCTGATACAAAATCTGTCAAAGCCCAAAACATTAAGATTGGCGTCAAAACTTTAAAAATGGGTCCTCATCCTTTTTTTTACCACAATGCCCTCCAAATAATGAATCATGGAGTGTCCGTAGGACCAGTCCTACAAAAACCCGTGGCAACACTATCTGCCACCCGACTTTTTTCCCATCTGGTGATTCCCATAACCTGTACAGGATGCCATCCTGTTCCCGTGACCACAGCAGGTCGTGCTTGAACATGGCGTCACTGCACATTTCCTCATCGTCAAGATGATTTACCTGAGTGGATGACTTGTGCACAAAACCTTTTTGGACGAGGCGTCCCCCGACCTCAAACTCGTCATTAACCTGACTTATCCGAGTTCCCACTCCCTTAGGGACCGGTTCTTTTGCTCTAACAAAAGACCTATAATCACCAGAAACATCACCTTTAATTACCGGTGACTGACCAATATCCTGGTCCAGCAGTAAGTCAAACTGCTTATTCTCAGTAACCTGACCTATGACTTGCATAGAACAATTTCCACAGTGCTTACAGGGACAGAACAGTACTCTGCTCAACGCATCGGCATTTGCATGCTTAATGACGCTAACAGGTAAAAACCTTTGACCTAGCATCACCAGAGCAGACGCTGTCCCCATTCCTACAAAGAGACTATCGTCTGAGCTCATAGGCTCCACAGTAGCGATTAATTCAAACAAAGGTAGGGTACTTGCTGCAGTTTGCTCACAATAAGATGTTTGTGACTCTTGACCCTTAAAATTGAACTTCGACCCTACCTGGGAGTCTATATTTTCCAGGCTGACTTACTGGAACTGTTTGTCGGTCGGCCCAAAACAGCCCACTTGTGTTTAACTGCTTATCATAGTCTTTCCTTTTTGTTTAGATTGAAAATCTGGACAGTCCCTTTTCAAATGATCGGGGCTATTACAAAACCAGCAGAGCTTTTCTTTTCTGTCAACCTTTGCCTCTTTCCTAGATTTACCATTTTCTAACTTGTCTAGTTGTTTCCCCTACCACTCTTGGCGACACATTCTGACCCCGTCCCGTGCCTCGGAAGACACTGTTTCTACGCACATACATTGGCGGAGTACTCAAACCCTGATCAGAACTAACAGTAGAATTTAAAGCTGTTTGCTCAGACATATTGTCGATCCCACTGTCGAACTTAGTGTTAAAAACAACCTCCTTATCTCCAGACTGCGATAGCATCGTATCCCTAATAGGTGTAGCCATTGTGTACAAGACTAATGTTTTAATTAAAACACCAACAACGTAAGCTTATGTGTAATTCAATCTATCCTTCGGCGCAAAAAGGTCCAGCCTGACGACCGCACCTTCAAACTGTAAAGCGTTCAAACAAACAGAAAATAAAATAAATCAGACAACAAAAGTCAGATGATCGGTACTGGCCCGACAAAAGTCAAGCCCGGTGAGGTGTACCGTGCCCAGAGCACCAATCATCCGACAAACCTTTAAAAATGCGCCCGTTCTCGAATGTTCGACGGCAATTTAAAGTCTCGAGATGTCGTCTCAGCTGTAGCTGATATACACGACGACAATCCCACCGCTGCCACCAATAAGGTGGACGGGACTCCACTCAGGATCAGATGAATATCTGGTAACGTGGCTTCGATCCAACCAAGAGAAATCCCGCTCCCCAACTCTTCCACACACACGTTGTTCTAGAGGTCCTGTCCGGCTACACCACTGGGTAAATACCCAGAAAAACGCCCCGGGTAGAAATAGCGACTACACCAACCTCCTAAGCTAAATAACATAATGATCTTGTGATCGCTGAACTCCGGACTGGCTACCACAGCAAGGAAGGGTTGAAATTAATTAAAACTCGACAGAGCTGAGCGACAACGATGTCGACACTACGCCGTGGAAGGTTCTTCTCCTTCTGAAAGCATGCTAACATTCCACAAATCACGTGACTCCTATCGCACTCCTGATTGGCCACAATCCCCCTGTCCAGCAGGTAAGGAAACCCGTCACTCACGGCCGACAAGTGACGAAGTGAAGCCGAAATGAAGCGATATACCGATCACGTATCACATTAGCATTTCCATAACAATATTAGCAAGTAATTGAAGTGACCCCCCGGAAGCGAAGGCTAGAAAAAGAAATCTAATTACAATGAAATATATCAATGCATGGCGTGTTTAAGATGGGACTATTTTCACATACTGTATCTGGTATGGATCAATGCGATCTTCCCATCGATTTACATATCGTGAATAATTATTCTTTTCATAAGAAAAAGAAAATTGTGAGAAATAAAAAAGGGAGGGGCCTGGAACTTTGTTTAAAGGTTGCCAGGGACCCTACGAATGATGTAAAAACTATACTAGGGTATACGTTGACGATGGATGAAAGTTAAAACGTGATAATTTTTAAGATGTGTCGCGGTAATGCATATATATTTGTCTATGGAATAAAGCAGTAATGTTGGATAAGAACAGTCGCGTAACCCCTTCTGTTTCATAAAATGTCTCGAAATTTCAAGCTAAAGAAATTGTGGAAATTGGAGAACGGGGTGTAGCAAGAGTAACGAAGTGTAGCGAGGTGTTTTGGGCTGTAAGATGGTCACTTTTTCCTCGCCAGAGAAACACCAATCTGTAGCATAGTTAAGAACATGTAGCGAAGTGTAACCAAGTCTAGAGGTAAAATTTTGTGAAAATTGGAGAAGGGGTGTAGCGGGCGTAAAAAAAGTATAGAGAGGTGTCAGGGGCTGTAGGTGGTCACTTTTTACTAGCCAGAGAGACAGCTATGGTGTAGCGTATTTCACAACGTGTATTTCACAACGTGTACGACGTGTAACCGAATTTAGAAGTTTGTTTATTGGGGATTGGTAAAGTGTTTTGTAACCTCTATAAGTGTACAGATTTATTTTTCTGAAATTGGAGGAGGGGGGTGAGCGCGTGTGTGTTCTTTCCTGATGACAATTCAAGTAACCAAACAAAGGTTACAGAGTGTTTTTATAAGTTTGTAACAAATTACTCGAGCATATTCCGCCTGAAACCTTTGTCATAATCATGCAATTGGCGGAAAGAAATTAATAATTCCCGCTCACGATACGTTTTCGTCTTTGGACGCATTAAATCCCGCACAATTCTTCTCGAACTTGACTTTGTAACTTGCGCCCCTTAATACCAGCATGTTTTCGACAACTAGTCTTACTAGTTAAAATATTTGAAATTCAGCAAGTAACCTATCTCTCTGGTGGAGATATTCTGCGTACTACCCAGAGTGCGAAACTCACACTAACCCGATGGCCCAAGATCAGCATTTTTCATGCCAGACCAGAAACTCTTGAAAGATGTCCTGCTGTTCCTAAAGACGCGGACCAGTAACTTTCCCTATATGTACAGAAGTTTACCAGAATGATTGCTAAGCTAAATTCCTGACAATATTATTTAAATATACGAAAGTCATTCTTTCAAAAGATTTGCAAAACGTGAAATTCGCAAATAAAAATTGAACAGACTGATCAGTACAGCATCAAAGCGAAATATCTTAGCTCACTTTTTCTCGCTTGCGCTGTTCAATTTGCTCCCCTTTTGTTAATCATTTGTTAGGTTCGAGGTCTCATTGTGGTCATAAAAGAGAAATTGTAAAGCATATCGACCGTGTCGCATGTGTCAACTCCGGGTGAACTTGATTTCGAGGATACTGCAATATTCCACTTTTACATGATATCACATATTTACAGCTACTAGACAACACTGTATAGAAATTAAAATTGTTTTGTCAGACATGTGAGTGGGTGAAATCTCCAATATAGGATATTTACCCATAGTTTTACACAAGCTAGTATCGTATGTTAAGTTTGAGTCTCTCTACTACCTCAATGGACTATGGAAGTCGCGTTGGTCAGACCACGGGGACAAGTCTGTAAGGTGGTGATCTCCACGATATACATTGAATATTTACTGGCGCTTGGTAAGTAAAGTATCGTCCAGTATGAAGTTAGAGCCGCATTGAAGGAGTCGGGCTTGGCAAGATTGTAAGATGGTAAATCTCGACATATATCGGAACATTTGTCCAGAAACCGCCTGTAAAACTCGATAATTTTACATAGATAAGAATTGCCCGAGACATAAGGGGAGCCATTCTAGTGACGATATCAGAGTACCAATTGCCGATAAAATCGGGTAAATATCTATGATTTCATAGATCCAGCGTGTCAAGACGCAAGGCAAGTCATTCTAGAATTGACTTGTATCAATTATTATATTGAGTCCGAAAATCACCGATATGTATCAGCCTGGGGTAAAATATCGGCAATTTTGCAAACCCGGCGTGCCGCAACAGAAGGCAAGTCATTCTTGAATCTTCTGAAATCGACATTAGACCCGATATATAGATTGTTATGTACGACAGAAACATGTTGGACGTCAAACTTCGATACTAGATAGTAAATGTCCAATATTTAAACACTGTGCAAAGTACTGTCTTCAAATAATTATTGTATTGTGACCTTGATGGCCATTTGCCTTGGTCACCTTTAAGATTATGCTTACATTTAAAGGGCCTATGACATGCCCATGCACACAACCAAACGTAAATCATTCTTTGGGTCTTTAAGGTAGCTTACGTCACTGCCCTGCATTGCGTATCGTTCCCTTTGTCCAGATAAAAGGCAAGTAAAAGTTACGGGTGGGCGTGTACCCCTAGCCCAGCTCAACTTTTAACGCAAGTCTCAACACTTCAGTATTATTTCTTTTCATCGATTGCCCTATTTTTTTGTATTCCCTTCCTTTGATTTTCCAATGAGTCATCAAAGGGAGAAGCCGGAATCGTTTTCAAAGAGTCAACTGTTGTATTGGCTCCATTTGTACAGGCCTATCTGTGATCCGGTGTTTGTGGTGCAAAAGCTTGCCCATCGATGATCGGAGTTCTGGACACTTAGCTTTTCCGTGTTTTGGCAAAGTTCAAGCCCTCGCTTTTGCTCGTTTTCTCAATGTTTGAAATATTTATGTGAAAGGCTCTTTTAGGAAATAAAAAAAAGTTTATGCATTTGTGCTTAAAGACGCCCATTGGTTATAAATACCGGATTACAATGAAAAGACGCTCATTATGCAGAGAGACGTTGTGCGAGTAACTAGAACTGAGAGCTCCACAGATTGCATTTTTTTGCCTGCTTTTATGAAACTTTATGGAATGGGAATGTTTTACAGCAGGGTAAAGACCTGATCAATACATAACGACTCCATATTTTTCAAACCGATGTTTTCTGGACAATTTTAGTGAGTAATTGTGCGTGGCCAGTGTGAACTTCGACCCAGGGGACGCCCAATGTGATTTGAATACAACTGTCAATCAAACCTTGTGCAAATTCAATTAGCATTCACCTTATCTGCTAATGGTGACTAAAATAAATGAAATATGTGTCAAGATTGCCAGTGTCGAAAGACGTGTGTAATAGTTTCGTCAAATTCTCCAACTTTTGTACCTACCCATCGCATTTCCGGGGGAAAAAGGTGATCAGAAGACATTCAAATCGATTACATCTTAGTAACTGTGAACACCTGAAACACGGTCCCTCCACAAATAGTGCCGTGAAGAAGGAAATGTATTATCGGGTTCTCTCTTACTCGAAAGTTTAATGGCCCTGAAATGGGCCGTTTGGTTTGGTTTCAACACAATTGGAATTATTTTGTGATTATAAGATGAACAATAAAACTCACAGAATGTGCTCTTTAAGAGAGGGTTTACTCAAAGCATTTAGTAATTATCAATTTTCTAGTGAAAACATCAAAACTGTAATTATTGAATTAAATGTTAAAGTAGTATTAAAAAATTTGTAGTATTTAAAGCCATCTGCTTTTCAAAAATTGTAAATTTATCCTTTTTGACAATTTTTAAGGATAATTCATCTCATTGATACACACTCTTGAAAATATCAAGATAAGAGATCAAATTTTGATGATAGCTGTTTTGTTTAGAAGACCTGGATGCATTTGAAGGTTTCGGGATCATATCTGATTGGTTCTTAACTATTTCAAAGTGCCTCTCTGGGCCAGTCCTTAAAAAATGTTTAGGGGTCATATCTAAGTGGTCCCTTAAAAAGATTAAGGGACACATCAGGGTGGTCCCTGAAAGTTTCAAGGACTCATTAGGATAGTCCCTGAAAGTTTCAAGGTCACATAAGGATAGTCTTTGAAATATTCAGGGGCACATCAAGTTGGTCCCTGAAAGTTTCAAGGACTCACCCGGGTGGTCCCTGAAGTTTTAAGGATTCATCCGGGTGGTCCCTTAAAGTTTCAAGGTCACATTAGAGTGGTCTCTAAAAGATCCAGGGACACATTAGTATGGTCCTGAATGTTTCAAGGACTCGTCTTGCAATGGCGGTCTTTGAAAGATTCAAGGTTACATTAGGATAGTCCTTGAAAGATTCAGGGACACCTCAGGTTGGTCTCAGAAGGTTTCAAGGACTCATAGTCTTAGTCATGTTCACGCTAAGATCACAGTTGCTGACATCATTGTCGAGATCGGGAACAGCACGGCCAGTGTCACTCCACAAAGAACCGTGGTAAGAGACATCAAATTCATCGGCGATATCCAGTGCTTTCCATGTAGTCCTGTCATTAAATAATTGGAGTAATGGACGTCCTACATTCAGAATCGGCAACCTTTCCCGACGAAGGAATTAGTGCAGTAGATAAAATTCATTCGAACATCACGCCGTTTACACACTCGACTTGAAACAATGCAGAGCCTCACAACAATGTGACCCGTTACCTTTACTATGTTAATTAGCAAGGACAATATTAGTTGGTGTAGGATTCAGCGTCTCGCTTAACGAGAAAAGTATCATTGACTACATCTCCAAATTAATCATGAAGACTGTAACATACAACTACAGTATTTTAAACGGTGGGAAAACTTTACAGCATAAAAGAGCTACATGTACCTTACCTGGGAACTTACACAATCGCGCACAATCCTAGGTGCCCCTGTAGGTTAAAATGGAGTGTGCCATCATGAATTGATTATTTGCAAATAATTAATTGTTTACTGTTCAGACGAGCTTCGCATCGGCTAGTGACAGCATACTTCAACCAGCGAGTAAATTACCATTAATCGTCAAGACTGCTCATCTAAGTCTACTGAAGGTTTAGCCACTGCCCAGTTTATAACATTTATGCCGGGAAGAACATGCCTTTTAGATCTCGTCGCATGATAATACGCAGAGACGTGTTTCAGAGCCAGCCGACCAGTCACACATGGGAGCAATGAGGACGCTGTGATAAGCCACTATATAATCTTAACTTCGACCATCATGAATATTGACGCTTTATGTGCAGGAAGTTGGACCAAATCTTTCCAGTGATTCATCTGCCTGTCAGCTTTACCAAGTAATGCTTGTGAATGCACAAGCTGATGAGCAAAGGTCACACCAGGATAGTCCTTGAAAGGCTGAGGGTCTCATCTGGGTGGTCCCTGAAAGTTTTAAGGACTCATCCGGGTGGTCCCTTAAAGTTTCAAGGTCATATCAGAGTGGTCTCTAAAAGATCCAGGGACACATAGTTGGTCCCTGAATGTTTCAAGGACTCGTCTTGCAATGGCGGTCTTTGAAAGATTCAAGGTCACATTAGGATAGTCCTTGAAAGATTCAGGGATACCTCAGGTTGGTCTCTGAAAGTTCCAAGTACTCATAGTCTTAGTCATGTTCACGCTACGATCACAGTTGCTGACATCATTGTCGAGATTGGGAACAGCACTGTCAGTGTCACTCCACAAAGAACCGTGGTAACAGACATCAAATTCATCGGCGATATCCAGTGTTTTCCATGTAGTCCTGTCATTAATAATTGGGGTAATGGACGTCCTAAGGTCCTAAGGTCACATCAGGATAGTCCTTGAAAGGTTCAGGGTCTCATCTTGGTGGTCCCTGAAAGTTTCAAGGACTCATCCGGGTGTTGTATGAAAGTTTCGAGGTCACACCAGGATAGTCCTTGAACGATATAGGGTCACATCTCTGTGGTCCCTGAAAGTTTCAAGGACTCATCTGGGTGGTCCCTGAAAGTTTTAAGGACTCATCTGGGTGGTCCCTGAAAGTTTCAAGGTCACGTCAGTGTGGTCTCTAAAAGATCTATGGTCCCCTCGGAAAGGTTCCTGGAAGCTGCAAAGATATCTCTGTACACTCCCTAAAAATTCCAGACAAATACTATTGGTTTTTGCCGTTAATATTTTAAGATTTCAACAGACAGATGATATTGATTACATTTCTTTGCATCTACCAAAAAGGTTCATTTTTAATACAAGGGCTGAAATAGTTCGGTGATTTTTAATATTTTCCAGCATTAATTAGCACACTCACAAGAAAGGGTAGTTTAATCTAATTTACCAAATCTCATTTCCTTGTATATGAAATAAGTAAATGTACAAGTCATTTTCTTAACATCTACCAAATCATTTGAAAGAGAGTTCACCAAAAAACATACACTACAGCAAACTGATTTGGGTAGTGGTAGAAGGCCATTTTACCATCGAAAATTTAAAATTTTATCTTGCATCGTTCGGTGAGAATAGCAAATGCCTACAAATCAACCTTGGAAAGGGAATTAGTATTTTCACTTAAACCTAAAGAAAATTGACAAATCAGTTACATTTAAAGGGTTTTCCTTTCCTGAGAGAGCAAAAAGCTAGACAAAATGTAAAATTAGTCAGAGATGTATTTGATGATTGTGCAATTATCAATAATTTATAAAATTTGCTCTCGTCTTCACACAAAAACACTGTTAGATTGATGATTTTAGATAGATTGATGATTTTTAAATAGATTATAACAAAACGCTTAGGATCTTATAATTAAAAAACAGTTCCAATGGTGTTTTTTGTGGCATCTACAGTCAACCTAAAGATGGAAAATTTGTATGGTGCACCGGGCAAATTTGGAATATAACGATCGGACAACAAAAGTCACGCAAAATGGCATATCAATTTTCTTCTTGTGACGAGTACGTCATCGACCTGCATCAGATGCTGTTTTCGGACCAAAATCGCTCATCACGTCAAGCGTGTATCCGGTCAAGAATATCCCAATATTTCTGACAGAGTCGGAGTCAGATAGACGCGTTGCTATTGCCAAACTAATGATGCTAGACTTAAAATGACAAATCAAGAAATGTCCAGGCACAGAGGTGCGAAGCGGTACGTATCCGTGTATAGTTTCCCATGGAGTGCCATTTGTACCTCCATGAGTCTATAATAACCAAATGTTTATTTGAATATGGACCTAAAAAGGATGATTTGACTTCCTCTGTTTCGTTCCGTCGTCACTTGGAGCGTACGTATCCACTTGAGCAAGTGCCATGGTAAAGACACAGTCCCTCCACAAAAGGGGACTGTGGTAAAGATAACCGACGCCGATGCAGTTTCGCTGCATATCAATCAAAGTTCATTACATCTGAGAAATTTTCGAGAATTCGTGTCGGAGTTTTCGAAATGCATATGATTTTTGTACAGTTGTGGTTCAAATGCAAACGAAGTCTTGCAACACAAATTGGCAACAAATGTAATACACGATAATCTCGATTTGTTTTCTGACTTCTGACCACCATCTTGGCCTAATAAAAATTACCTTGGCTGGTTGAGTACGTCGGGATCACGATACAATCTTCAGAAAATACACATTTTATATTATTTCGACACCGATGTTTCCAAATTTAATAAAACATTAGTTCTAAGAATTTAAGAGATTCGAACGATGCAGATCGTGTTTTTTGCATACCAGTATATTGACTTATAATTTTGTGGATCAAGGCATAGACAATAGAGGGGGGAGATGGTCGAGGACACTGTCCGCATCCGGCGTAAAGCGACACACTGCTGCAATCGGTGAAATTTGTAACTCGAATGCACAAAGTATGGTGAAATCACCTTTTGCCAAAATGTACGTACTCCGACGCGCTCATCGACGTTCGAGGCGAATTTGTGTTTGTAAATCTACTAATATAGGAGCGTTTGACGGAAAACAATGAAAATGTGACAGGGTGGAGTACACACTAATGCGCGAACCAGGGATTGAGAACGGCGGCTTTAACCTTTCACCAATTTCATATATTGTTGCGCACTGAGATTAGTTGCCATAACTTTGTTTTTTTGATAGTCATCTTCATTTTCTTTCCTTTAGGAAAAGGCACAAAAACAGTTTTATGTTAGGATTTGAAGTGGTGTTTTTTTAGTTTCTCAATTGCACTTTCTTTGCCCCTATACTGACCCTGGGTAAAAGATCTGCACTATATCTTGATTTTCACTAGATTATCGGATCAGTTGACTCCCTTAAGGACCAGTGATTGTTTTACAGTTTCTGGCCTGCTTGACCACTAAAATTTTGAGTGAGTTTCGCACTCTGGTACTACCCCTATTTTCCGTTGTATTTCAACCAATTGTATGTAATATTGAGATGTTATTAACATTTTAATTCATTAATAGCACGGAATAGAATTGTAGAATGCTATGCGAAGGCAAGTGATAATTTGTACTTGTGTATCTTTTCTAACGTCGGATGAACGTCGGTTGAAATCAAGTATTGTATGTCATCTCATTGTTATGGTGTTTTTATCCAACACGGCCAAGATACTGTGTAAATGGACACACACGCACACACACACATACTAACTAGGACTAACTCAGGCAAAGGAGACAGGACTCAATCACGCAGCCAGACACTCACAGGCAGACTCGCAGACTGGTGTATCAGAAGCTGGGCCATAAGGCCTAGCCATGGTACCGTATTCAATAACAAGTTCAAGTTCTACATCATCAATCGCCGTTAGTTCCACATCTTTCAGTGTTACGACATTGTGGATTAACTGTTGGTGGAGGACCAAACCCAGTGTGAAGACTGATTTAGGGTTGTCCGTCATCTCTCGTTACTGTTGCCAAGGTATTTTGCCGATGAGCGATTTCCCGAAGTCACCTCATCTTTCCATATAGAAAATACAAAGATTCACATCAAGCCATTCCCGATAAACGATATTTTGTCGACGAGCAAGCTCGCGGAAGTCAGCTAAACTCTCCGAATTTTAGGAAGTCTACTCCGAAAATACCGATTCACATCAAGTAATTATCCCATAAAGGACACCTTGGAGACGGAAACTTTACTACTATTGACGCGGATGGGATTCGTAAGTTTGAAATTTAGAGTGTTGGGTTTGTTTAAAGAGGCACTCCCACTTGCTAACATGTATATAACACATTTTTATTGCCAACGGTCGATATTTGACGTCACGACTACGCACGCATCGCGAGATAGCAATAAAAAATGTCGTTTCCCGAGCGTATTTTTCACATGCCGTAGTTTCTGATTATGACCCGAAATCCCCCGAAAGTTTGTGGTTGTGTTGGTGGATGATATTCTAGGGAGTCAAAAAAGGTTTGAATGACGCAATTAATTTTCCTCCCACTGCGGAGACTATATATTAGCATTATGCCTTTACCCCAGGTAATTTTTTTAGAAACTTTGCCTTAGTTTTTGTCGTTTTCATTATTCGCATCAGTTGTGTTAGATCTTTAACCAATACCACATAGCTATCAGTTTTTTCGTGTAAAATATTAGCCGCCTCGAATGACTACATTTTGTAGTCTGTCACACAGTTACACGTGGTTCGATACAAAACGGTCGCGTGCATACCACGCTGCGGACACTATGTATCAACCACATGTATCTGAGCTAGTCACCTATGCAAATTCTGGTGGAATTAGCTAACTTTGCTTTCTTTTTTCGCCGAGTCAGTAAGACTCGGCTTTCTCGCATGGGGCATGACCGATTACCGACGCGAGTGGTACTGTGACGTACAGCAGCGTCAGCGTAGACTCGTACTCCATTGCTTAGTTGAAAATGGCCCAAGTGCTGAACGTTCGATGATCGGAAGCTGAATTAGATGGGCCACCGTAATTCAAACTTTTCCTTTTTTGAGGACATGTTTTTATCGACATCTCGTGGTATGCGCATATTCGTCGCGTCAAATATCGACCATTTGCATTTAAAACATGTGTTTTAAAAATGTCACCAAGTGGGAGTGCCACTTAATTAAATTATATTTCGAGTAATAGGATAAACAAGATATGTTTTCTGTCTTCTTTTTAATTTTAAAAGGCTCGTTCAATTTAAAACTATTATTATGTTTCAAATCGCATACCTACGATAATGCAACACATAGAACAAATAGCAAATGTTTGAGCCTACATGATGGAATGGGCTACGCAAATGTAGGAAACATTCAAGTGTGTTTTGAAAATTTCTGTGTATTTTTTTTCTGAAATTTCAATTTTATCGCTTAGAATGCCATTTCCAAACTTGCATTCTTATGTAATCGCTGTGACAAAATTTTCAAACGACGAGATTATTATTATTATTATTATTATTATTATTATTATTATTATTATTATTATTATTAACAAGTTTAGGGGCTATAAGTATTATATAGAAATCTAATAACAGTTCATTGAAGCTGTGTGGGAATTCTGAAAAAGAGGTGTTGTATATTTTAATTTTGTCAATAGGGGTGACTTCCAATTGTTTTACGTGCAGCGCAGAATTATGCATTATACTGTACGGAGAGAGGGGGATATCATTAAGCCAAGGGGTAATTAAATGCTTGTCGGAAAAGTGACACTAAGCAGTTTACGCGATACCAGCAGGCCTAGACTTTTAACTTTTGTGCGAACTTTACGGATACACGTTCAATCGGTTCAATTTAATTTTGTTTTTAGTTTTCTTCCATCAAAAGTCACGACTATGAAAAAGATTTCCGATATAAATTAACAATTTCCTTCTCTCTCTCTCTCTCTCTCTCTCTCTCTCTCTCTCTCTCTCTCTCTCTGCAGTGCTATGCTGCGAGCACCGAACGAATATTCCCCACCCCCACCCCAACTCTAACATAATGTATCCTGTACTAATTCTTTCATAAACATATCAATGTACCAATGTACAATGGATTCATTCTGTTGTCTAATTTAAAACTTATTCAGACTTACTTCGTAAGCGTCACATTGGCATTGCACAATAAACATTTTTCTGCATTTCGCATGTTTTGCCCTGGCAGTGTAATCTGGCAGAGACCCTGCGATTCGCTTTCTTCTCTGTCGGAACACGCGCGCGCCCTTCAGAGACGCTACGCGAATCCCAGAGCATGCGCTATTGGGAGTGCGTGGCGTGACATTAGAATGTCTCCGATCTCGCGCTATCGTGTCGTTGGAATGTTGACTGAAACTGGAATTACTGCAGAGAATACTTTTCAGGATATCACATATGAGTGTCTAAGGTACCAAGAAGGACGTTTAGGAAATCCTTTCAGAAAGTTCACGCCGCCTGTAGCCATTTTGTGGAGTATAAGCTTATAAGCTTACGTAACTCAGCACTGCAGCGTATACAGTATTCCTACTGACGGTACTGTACATATATTGCCGGAAGATATGCGATTGAATTTTGCGTTTCACGTCGTTCAATCATCAGATGGAAATGCCGCCCTTCTCCAAACTTTGAAAAAAACAGGGTGAAAGACTTTGGAATGCTACACTACAGTTTTCGAGAACTCATGGACCGTGGTTTTATTCAACAATCGAGAGGGCTAGGGTGAGTCGAAATTTTTCCTATGTCCATGTAGCACTTTACAAAAAAATACGAATCCACAGGCCTTTGGCGAATCAATAAATGCGTTTTTCACCAAGCTGAAAGGTGAAAGATGCGTCCGTCACTTTGGGACAAGCTAGATAAATGCAGTCAAACCAGGCTGGGCACAAAAATTTGCCATAATATGACTTTGTTCTGGAAATTACGAAGACAACCGGCCGTGCGGTGGAACTTTGCAACAAAGTTTCAATATCTGAACAGGCATACTTGAATGACAGACACAGGAAACGATGGCCAATAAATTCGGATAGTTTTCAATCGGATTCGAACCCACAACATACGGCATCAGTCGCCTAGCTGAGAGGCCACAGACAGAACCACTCGGCTAAATCTCCACTCCCAAAAAAGAGTGGTTCAATAGCCGGCTCAGTTGTTACATTTTTATGACTGAGACCGCTCAACACGTTGTAGAGTTCGTGAAGCACTCACGCACGCATGCTCACTATCATACATCGCACATACCACTTTAACGCATTCTCGTAGCATTTTGATAATAATGTATCAATCACAATGACAGAAATTATGCCTCCTCCTGACAGAAGGGCCATGGCCTATTTGTAGCCCTGCTACACTATGTCTTAGTGCTGAAAAGGCCATGTTGTTGTCAGGTTGTCATGGCGACTTTTAAATTTGCATACAACTCTGAGGGTTGAACGGGTTGTTAATGGGTCACAAAATTTTGGAGTCCCACTGTCCTCCATTATACCTGTTTCCTTGGGTATCAAAGGTGTGCAAGTATACACATCAAAAGACTAGAAAATTCACTTCATAGGCAGAATCTTGAAAATAGCCTTTTTTTTGTCTGGTTAACGAAAAAATACCCCTGATCTAAAATATGCATGGGCTACAATCCACTGTCACTGGGCTACCAACTTCAGAAAATGGTAGCCCAAGTGGACTACCAGGGAAAAAAGTTAATTTCGAGCCCTGGGCAGCGTTAAACATGAAACATTTAACTTGTAATATTTCCCCCTTGTCTTGGCCTGCTGGGTTTTAAAAAGTGTTTAAAGGTATACAGGCACCATGTTCACATTTAGCCGTTGCTACCATGGAAAGGGGAGATCTAGCTAATCATAAAGTTTATGGCCAGGCCAGGTCACACAAAAAATAATGCACCACTACATGGTCATAATTTTACTTTACTTAAACAATCAGAAATAATTTGTCTTCATTATTCTTCCTGGAATGAGGCAAAGAAATCAAAATAAATTATTATAACATGAATATTAATACGTTGTTCATTATAATATATAAAATAAATAAGCACCAGTGAATTATGTTTTAAATAAAAAAACTGTGCGCTACTGTAACTGCCTGTGATAAATAATGGTACACTGGGTGATAAGGGAATTGGGTTCATAAAATTAATTGAGATACTAGTAGAATTAATTTTAAGCACATAAAATTAATTTGAAGGCATAAACATAATTCGATGCATAATGAGTTAGTACTGTACTATATAACACTTAGCCTATTTGGGATGACTGCATTAAACAAAATAAAAAATACTTCAAAAATTATTTCTGGTCTATATAAAATTAATTCTAACACACTAAAATTAATGGAAAATATAATTTTGACCAGAATGGCCCCAATATACATTATGTTTACTATTCATCCTAGAATGAAGGCAAAGAAATTACAATTATTATTATTATTATAGAACAAATTTCTTAGTTGTTACTTAGAAATCCATTAAATAAATAAAAAACAGTGAATTATGTTTTAGCATAGATCCTCTCGAGGGTCTATGGTTTTAAAAAAAAACTGTGGTTCCAAAATGGTTACCAAGGCAACATAAAACAAAAATGAACATGGAGTTCATGCTGTGATAAATACACTAAGGAGAGCATTTGCATAGTAACTGGGATTACTTTTAATGGAATTTGGAAAAAAAAATTGAAATTTTAAAATGCAAATAGGTTACTATGGAAACACAGGGCAGTAAAAATTGATATCATATTTTGTCTTTCTAACCCAAAATAACCCTTTGGTATAATATTTCTGTTGATTACTGGATTTTTACACTGGATATTTGGTCTTTCTAACCCAAAATATCCCTTTGATATTACACATTCTATTGATTACTGGATTTTAGGTGAAATCTTTAAAAAACTGGTAATTTTTACTCCTGAATGGTTGCCATGGAAACATCTCACATTAAAATGAGTGTGATATTTTTCGGTGTGCAAACCAGAAAAACCCTTATGATCAAATTTTTACATCAATCAATCGTTCTTTAATAGGAATTAGGGAAAAAGTAACATTTTCAATCCCAAAATAGTTACCATGGCAACTCGAAACATTACAATAATTCTGGTTTTTGTGTTCTCTGACCCGAACTCCCCCACTAGATAATTTTCATATAAAATCAAAGTAACTTTTCATGGGATATTAGAAAAACTAAAATTTTCAACCCCTAAAATGGTTACCATGGAAACATGGGGCAGTGAAATCGATATCATATTTGGTCTTTTCGACCTAAAATACCCTTATAGTGAAAATTTCACGGAAATTGAACCTATTATTATTCGCGTTATTATTTCTATATAATACTTATATTAATTATTATTATTATTATTATTATTATTATTATTATTATTATTATTATTATTATTATTATTATTATTACAAGTTTAGGGGCTATAAGTATTATATAGAAATCTAATAACAGTTCATTGAAGCTGTGTGGGAATTCTGAAAAAGAGGTGTTGTATATTTTAATTTTGTCAATAGGGGTGACTTCCAATTGTTGTACGTGCAGCGCAGAATTATGCATGATACTGTCAGAGAGAGGGGGATATCATTAAGCCAAGGGGTAATTAATGCTTGTCGGAAAAGTGACATCAAGCAGTTTACGCGATACCAGCAGGCCTAGACTTTTAACTTTTGTGCGCACTTTACGGATACACGTTTAATCGGTTCAATTTAATTCTGTTTTTAGTTTTCTTCCATCAAAAGTCACGACTATGAAAAAGATTTCCAATATAAATTAAATCTTTCTCTCTCACTCTCTCTCTCTCTCTCTCTCTCTCTCTCTCTCTCTCTCTCTCTCTCTCTCTCTCTCTCTCTCTCTCTCTCTCTCTCTCTCTCTCTCTCTCTCTCTCTCTCTCTCTCTCTCTCTCTCTCATTGCTATGCTGCGACCACCGAACGAATATTTTCCATACAGTAGGGGTAATATTAAAAGTTCATTAATAAATCTAACTTAATTGCTTAAGTTAGGTCTCAGAACCCCCCAACCCCAACTCTAATAACTGACCTAAAATTGAAAAACATCTCAGACACGTATCCTGTACTAATTCTTTCATAAACGTACCAATGTACAATGGATTCATTCTGATGTATAATTTAAAACTTATAATAATAATATTTATTTCTTTAAAGCGCACTACACATACGTCTCAGTGCGTTTTACACATTTAAAATTGATAAAACACCAGCAAAGCATGAAAAACTAAAATGTTAAAAAAATCAAAATAGGCTAAAAACATAAATGGTTAAAAATGATGAAAATTTCTGCAGAGTAAAAACAGTCAAAATACAAAAAACATTATTAAAATTATACAGAGTAAGTAGCAGAAAACGTAAAATAAATCAAGCAACAGCGGTTCCGGTAAAATGATGACCTTCCAAAACATTAGTAATAGTGCTTTGCAAAAAGTGAGTCTTTAAAACGCGCTTAAAACAGTCAACGGAGCTGGCATTACGAATATCAGGAGGCAATGAGTTCCATAGAGAAGGTGCGCAGACAGAGAAAGCTCTCTGCCCATATGCCTTGTTGAACATTCCACGCGGTGGCACTAAGCGTAACGAATTACTCGATCTGAGATCTCTGGTAGGGGTGTATATCTCGATCAGATCCATGAGATAAAGTGGAGCAGCACGATGAACTATTTTAAAGGTCGTCAACAAGATTTTGAATTTAATTCTAGCTTCTACTGGCAGCCAGTGTAGATCAATGAAAACGGGGCCAGTGATGTTTAAAAGTTTTGTATTGGTCACTTCATTTAGGTTTATGTGCATGACTTTCTCATTGAGCTGCGTCTATTGTCCCGAGCATTGTCCATGCAAATTTGGGGCCTGCCTTAGCTCCCTCCGATCGTCTGTAGACTGCAGTCAAACTCACAGTCCTGAGCAAATTGTACAGTTGTGAAAGTCAGATATGTATCATGAATTTTATACAAAAAATATACAAACAACAGAATCAAACAGGAGGTTAGTTTGCTGTCGGGCCGGGTGCGTAGGGGACGACTTTGCAGTGAGGCCGGGATCTCTCTTGTGTTCAAACTAAAGCTTACAATGTCTGGAGCTCCATCGCATCGCAGCTAGCCGATACTTGTTGTACTACTGTACTCCTTGTGAGGATTAGATACCCGTTACGTTCGATGTTGTTTTTGAAATACTTTTAAATTTAATAAGTAAGACTTTTGTACTGCATTCAAGATATAATTTTTCCTTTATGAGCGTTTTCAATTACGCCGTACGGCAACGATATGCGAAGTTGATAGGCTGTGTTGCCTGCAGCGTAGCCTGGCCGTACACAAAACTTCGTTAGTTTGAGTAGACGGAGCAGAATCAGTCCCGTCATTTATTTTCCACGAAATTTTCATTATACTCCATAATGGAAGAAACGACTAGTTCAATGATTACAATGGTGAAGTGTTGAATTTTATTCATACATGTTTTTCTCTCTCGATTCATTCAGCAAACTTGATCTCCGTACCATCGGTCACAACGTGCAGTGCCTTGCATGAAGCTTACAATCGACTGCCTCCGTCGTTAGTTTAGCTGTTCAAGACGTTTGTTTGCACGGCTCATTATAGTCGGAACAATCTGTAAACACTTACATATTTATATCTTTCCGGTATTTCACCCAACTTTCGCGCGTTTTTAGCTGAGTCTCCAGTTTCGATGGACCAGACCTTTTCGAAGAGCGTATGGTTTCTACGGACGCCACAGTAAAACTTGCGTAGATGTGGTTGAGCATGCGCGGTGGTGTGATTACGTTTCGTTTCGTGTGTCAACAAAGCTGACTTCTGGTCCGGACAAGAAGTCATTTTTCACTCCTTTTACTGTTAATCGTGAGGCGGGCTGGGCATGCAAACCATGCGATTCAGTATTAATTATGGTCTACTTTCACATGCTGAGGATGTCATTTTAATAAAAAATATGAAAAAAATTGTTAAAAGTTACAAATACTGGGGCTTTAACTGATAATGAACTATATATTTGCAGGAAATTAAAAATAAAAAAAATAATAAACAATTTTTAAACAATCTTACCCGATGAAGTATTTTGTCAAAGATCTGTTATCAATCTTTTGATTCTTGTTTTTTCTAAGTTTCACATATATGTACCTCTGCGGCTTAACGACCAGGTTACGTGAGGTATACTAACAGCTGTAGGCAAATGTCAATGAATACAATAGAATTTTGCAGATAGCCCTATTCTTCACTGTCTGTACAATGGATACCCAACTTTATCATATATCCATGCCCATATTGCTACTTTCTGGTGACGTTCACCGTAAAATATCAGCCTTGAAAAAACTTCTCCATCCGTTGAAAAACAAGTCATCGTTGATGAAACAGTCCCCACTTGTTAATGGGTACTTTGATTACAGGTCCTCAGACAGGCTAGAGTCCTCTTCATAAATACATGGATACAGATGGCACTCAATGGCCAAGAATGAGTTCCATGGTGATGAAAACATAAAACTAATGTAGGCCACTATCCTAAAGGTCATTAAATGAGTCAACTGGGAATGAGTCGACAGGATGTTGCAAAACATTTTTTCATACTCTCCTAACACTAACTGATTATCACCGGTACCATACTTCATAAAGTTTGATGTAGTACTTACAACACTATGAAATCAACATCTGTATCAAGTTTCATCAAATTTGACGTTGTATTTGTGGATATATCACTCTAATTAGGAAAGTTAATTACATATGCTATAACAAATTAATTAAAATGACACTGATAAATGTCTTTTTGACTGTTAAAGCAATGTGAGCTTAACCTCTGTACAAAGTTTACCAAGTTTCATGAAATTTGATGCAGTATTAATTGACATATGATCCTTACTACAAAACTTCAATAATTGACATGATACTGCTACATGACTTGAAACAAATTGGCGGGCATGTATGAAATAGGTCAATGTCCTTGTACCAACTTTGAATAATACTGGTGGAAATATGTCTGAGTTATGGCTCAGTACATGAGAAAATCGTAAAAAAAATCGCTGCCACGTGCGATATTTGATCTTATTGTTTAAAAAATCAACTCATATATGTATGACATAAGTCAATGTCCATGTACAAACTTTGAATAAAATCAGTTGAGACTTGCCAGAGATATGATTTTCGACATAAAAAAATAAAAAAATTGCCACTATGTGGCCATATCGGACCATATCGAGAAATAAATCGACGTACATATGTATATTATAAGTGAATGTCCTTGTACCACCTTTGAATAAATTTGGTTGACACATGTCTGAGTTATGGTTCAGGACATGGAAAATCATAGAAAATGGTCACCTGGCGGCAATATTTAATCGTATCACAAAACAAATCAATGTGCATATGTATGACATAGGACAATGTCCTTGTACCAAGTTTGAATAATAACAGTTTAGATATGCCTAAGTTATGGCTCTGTACACAAAAAAATTGTAAAAAAATGGCTGCACAGCAGCCATATAGATTGTATTACAAAACAACTAACATCTATATGTATGATATTGGTCAATGTCCTTGTACCAACTTTGCCTAAAATCAGTTGAAGCATGCCGGAATTACAGCTCTGTACATGAAAAAATCGTCACAAAATGGCCGCCTGGCGGCCATATTGGATCGTGTCACAAAACAAATTGACGTGCATATTTATGACATTGGTCAATGTTCTTGTACGAACTTTGAATAAAACTTGTACCAACTTTGAATAAAATCGGTTGAAACATGTCTTAGTAATGGCGTCGTATATGAGAAAATCGTAATAAAATGGCCATTTGGTGGCCATATTGGATTGTATCACAAAACAAATCAACGTGCACCTATATGACATATGTCAACATCCTTGTGCCAAGTTTGAATAACATCGGTTGAAATATATGAGTTATGGCTCTGTACATGAAAAAATTGTAATAAAATGGCCACCTGGCGGCCAATTGGATCGTATAACAAAACAAATTGACGTGCATATCTATGACATTGATCAATGTCCTTGTACCAACTTTGAATAAAATCAGTTCAAACATGATGAGTGATGGCTCTGTACATGAAAAAATCGTAATAAAATGGCTACCTGGCGGCCATATTGGATTGTATCAGAAAACAAATCAACGTGCATCTGTATGACATATGAAGTAATCCTTGTACCAAGTTTGAATGAAATCGCTCCAGGCATCTCTGAGATATCTGCGTGAACAGACGGACGGACGCACGGACATGACCAAACCTATAAGTTCCCCCGGACAGTGTTCGTGGGGATTAATAATAAACCATACGTATTAACACCATTTTACATGAAAAGTGTTAAGTTAGTGCACTGTCCGCATATATTTATCCTCATATATATAACACCCATGGGCTGCACACAGCTGCGTCACTTGAGAACAAGCTTGATGCCATAATGCCGAGCCAGTGTAGTACTCGAATCGCAAGTTCGTGCTCCCGAAAGTGTGTACTGAGCACTATGGTGAATCATTAGGTTACCTCTGATGTAAAATGGGATATAGCCTAGCTGTGCGTGGCAGAGGTGTGTTACCGGCATTATAGAGCCGTAAAAGGCCAGTAACACACACATCACTGCCCTAGCTGCCAGTGCCAGGCAGAGCTATAGATATAGCCATGCTGTGATTAATCTCTGCATGCAAAACTTTCGTTTCTCGGCGGTTCAACACTAAAGTGATCTTCCCGGCAGGCGTTTACGGACAATATTGTATACGTTTGTACATTTTGTATGACCGTATGTTGTAACAACACATGATGATTCACAAAACACCAAAACCACCTTACCGAAATGATACCCATTTACATAGTGTTTCCTACTAGTAAGAGACATGTGTCATATACATGTTACCCACAGGTTTCAAAACATGTGTCTGACCATATTGATTTTAAATTCTCGTTATGTGTTGACAACATGAACAATACATGTTAGAAACATGTATGGCTTGACATCCAGGCAGCTGCAGCCAAAATCTGTGCTGTTCAATGAAATATGTTTGTCACATGAACATAACACATCTCTGAAATGTTGGCAGTCAAGAATCTATCCTCTCCCATGAAGGTCTCTCTCAATGGTACAGGATCTTCTGGAGTATCTTTCC
Organism: Ptychodera flava; assembly: GCF_041260155.1. Lineage (NCBI taxonomy): Eukaryota > Metazoa > Hemichordata > Enteropneusta > Ptychoderidae > Ptychodera > Ptychodera flava. The sequence goes on along the minus strand of NC_091929.1, from coordinate 38,906,630 downwards.
CGGAGAGTCCAGAATTAGATTTTCTGAATCTCTTTTGGAAGGAATAACAGGTTAGCTGCCACTATGCCTGCCAATTAGCTGCCTCTCTGCAAGTAGATTTCCTAGTGCTGTGCTTTATAAAATCAACCTACCTTCTGCACTCTGAATTATATTCCCCAACAACTTGAAACTTTTTTATCAGTGCAACTGAGATACTGCCATAACCTTACACTTCAGAACACTCTTCTGCACAGACAAAAATAATACGAGAGCTAAAAAATTTGGTAAGAATAAAATGTAATCCACCAGATTTTAAAGCCAATCAACATAATCAACATCAAACTGTTAAGTTGAAAAAATGTTCAAGTGTCCATAAGTCAAGAACTTGATATTGTCATGGCCATGAGCTCTTTTTAAAGACCTGTGATTGTCTGTTATGGTTTTAGTTATTGCTTGACCTGTTATCTTGAGGTTTTCCTGTGCATATGCTGGAAAAATAAAAGAACATCAAGTTAGATATACAAAAATATGTAATGTTAAGAGCAAGCACGTTAGAATCCTTGCTAAAAGCTGACAGTTTGACTCTTTCAACAGCCATCAAACATTGAAGCATGAAATTTGCATGTAGTCAGAAAATAGTGTACCCTCAATTTGGAATGACCCAATGTGATTTGTTGTACAAGTATCAATCTGTTCATATTGCAAATAGCTTCAAACTAGTATATCCATAGACAATAGAATCAATGGCATAAAACAAAAGTAGCTAGGTAAATATGGACAAAATGACAAATTTTTAAAACCATTTTATTCGAAAATAACCACAGGGGAGGGAAGGAAAATTCTCTTCCCTTTGTAGCTAAAAATAACATGAAGTGAGGGTGACCTGTATATGAACTCACGTACGCAAGAGCTGGTGATGAGTCATATACAGGAGATAATGCATTGACCTGAACTCAGTGGGAAATTCCTCACTGAGTCACTCATGTTCGACTTGCGCAATGCACTAGCTATGACTCACTGGGTAATCACTATTGGGACATCTGTCGGAACGGCATTCTATTATTGGATGGAAGGTAGATCATTTGTTAGATAGTTTCTGACTGAGATGTACCGGAACGAGTCTGCTCTTACAAAGGCAACAGAGGAATGGAGCCCGTTCTGGAGGTGATTCTCATCTTCAGGATGTAAGTATGAATTTTATCAATATCTGTCGGCTGGCCCCTTTTCACTATGTTTCTCATTTTTCCTACGGAACAATATTAACACTTATGTTAGATTTTCAACCCCTACGGTTCCAATAGGGATGTTGCGCAATACCTTTCCAGCAGGGGCTTTCCAGTATGACTTTCCGATAGGCTTCGAGTGTTGCTTAGCAGCCTGTGATGTCATAACACAGGTCTGAAAATTCTACAGTTTTCATGAAAAATTTCTACAGAATCGTTCCGGTAGGTTTTTTCTGAACTCGGGAGTTAACTAAAATAGTAAAGACTTTAATCTACTATTTTCAACAGAGACCATTGCATCACTGGTAACATAAACATGAGCAAATATATTATTATCGCGAGCTTCGATTTTATTATCATCACGAGTGTCGATACCCTTAACTGAAGTATCTTTTTTCAGGATTTCAAGTTGTATTCCATCTTTTGTGTCATTACTTTAAGACCATTTCCATGAAATTCAATATCTTTAAAACTACGCAGATCGATAAACAAACAAAATTTATTCTTCAAATAATCAAGTTCATCTATATCAAAATAATCGCAATCATACCAATCCATAATCCAATAACACTAGGTCAAAATTTGTAAGACAATAGTTGTAAACATAGACACAAAACAGCACAGAACAGACAGTAAATAGACGGTACAAACAAAGTCAAATTCATGAAAGAAAGATATATGGACCTCTGGCCAAAAGACCAAGAAGTGATGTCAGGTGTTTCGAAAATAGTAAGCGCATCCTGCCCACATGTGGCACCCGCCATATATCAATCTGTAAGTCAGATAGGTAGTGGTCACTAACTAAGGCCCAATGTCACCGATGCCATCAGTGATCATTTGTCGAAGAGAGATATTGTATTTATCTACCAGCTTGCGATACCTGCCAAAAAGCGTTTGAATGGTGTAACCTTGATTTAACAGTTTGAAAGAGAGATGGCCATGTCTCTCTACAAATCACCATATGAACTGCATGCTCTTGCATATCGTATAAGCTGGGAAATATATACCCCATAAGCATGTGAGAGTGGAATATTACTGATGAGGTGTGGAAATTAATTATACGAAAGTTCAATTTCATAAAAAAATTCAATTTTCATAATAATTTTCAATTTCACACCAATCTTTATCTCAGCAAAATACCGTCGTGCCTCTCGCCAAAATTGTCTTGGTAACATCTTCTGAGCATATATTTTATTTGCAATACCCTCAATCATTACAGACACAGATTCAATGGATGGGTTAAAGAAAAGTTCGCTATTAAGTTCTGACTGATTCTGATTTTTAGTGAAGAGTATTACGATACCTCTCATGCTACGTCGTGGTACATTTATATTTTCATTGATAACAGTGGTTGATTCTTTGAATGGGATTGTTCTAAAATAATGTAAATACTCGTAAAGATAACTTTTACCGTTGTTGTAATAACCAGCAGTTGTCATTGCGAGTGTGGGATCAGATATTGTTTCGTATTTCATTTGAATGTTTTTTAATTTATAATTGGGTGTAACAACCTGATTACTGACAAGTAATTGGGAGGCGGGTGCAAGCGTAATTTCCCATTCAATATGACTCCCTAACGCTGATGGATATGCAACCCCATGACCTGTTATGAGGGGATGATTCAGACGAATAGCATATTTTGTTTTATATGTGTCAAAAAGTAAAATATCGTCCACGACGGCGTGATCTGCATTGGCCGCGCCACTTCTCAATTTTCTTAGATTTTCATTCTGAATTCCGTACAGTGTCATGTTTGTTCTCTCCTTTTTATGTTTGAAGAGATCGCGATAACATTCAATAAGATTATATTTATTCAAATTGAAAAGTGCCTGACCCTCAAATGTGAGAACCATACGCTCCACCAAATTTTTTGCAACATTTTGTACTACTCGGTTAACATGCCCCATTACTTCGAGATCAAAACCAGGTCGAAAGTATCTGGAACTAGTACTACTCCGCTTTCTAACTTTGGACATCGTATGATAAGTGTCTGACATGGATCTGCCTCACTTGGATTATGAGCAACCACATGATGAGTTCTATCTGACTTAGTGCCCTGCGGTATTCGGTTGCTGAAAGTCAGTAATAATGATCTATCGTACCCCATTTTTGTGTAATGTATATAGTAGTGTAGAAGAAAAAATTACAGTTAAAAAGAAAAATAAATCACATCTTTACATAAATATTTCTGTCTGACTGAAAGATAAATCGATTACCTGTGTCGCGAATCAATCAAAGAACCCAATATTCTTGTAGATATGTGACCTCCTGGTCATCATTATCTATCTCTTGGAATACGTTTATGAATTCTAGTCGCTTAAAGAAGTTAGTCTTTTGACATTCCTTCACGAAAGCTAATATGTTATGATATAGATTATCATCTTTGAGTCGGACACCTGGATTTGCCCGAAGGATATGTCGATTTACTCGTCGGAGTTTACACCATTCCAATTCGACAGAGAAACCAAACAGATCTTTATTTTTAGAAAGAAACTTTGTAATATTCTTTTCACCAAACATGCTTGGTCATATATCAATACATAATTTTATTTATTATGACTAATGTTAAACCTGTTAAAAATATCCATAGCTGTTCTCCAACGAATCCGACAACTGATCCTGCTGTTTTTAATAGAAAACTAACAAGGGAGCCGATTAAACCTGGTATTGCAGCAGCACTTTTTGCGGCCAATGTTTTTAACCATTCACCAAATTGCTTTACAATTTCTTTCGCTTTTGTGTATACTTTGGGCGGACCTGAACCCCCTGTGTTTGCTCCAGTTCCTGCTCCCCCTCGTCCTCCTTTAGTCACAGCTAGGGCAATTGTCATTCCAAGGGCAGTAAGTAATGCAGCTATTGTAATACCATTCCATTTGTATAACTCTGTTAGCTTCAGCCTGAGTGACAATTCTGGATCGGAAATTACATCACGAAGAGACCTAGTCGTAGCCAGACTTTCACGTGCTCCACTGATCTTATCATGTTCGTATTCAATTCGATCAACAATTTTAGCTTCTCTTGTTATGAGTTCAGCTAGTAGTTTTTCGGCTTTTTCTTTTGCTTGGGTGTCCGTTTCAGGAATTTCCTTTAACTGTTTTTCAACTTCTCTTTTCTCTAGCCTTATTTTAACTTTTTCATTGTTAAGCTCGCTAATACGCATATTCGCAATCCTTAATTCATCATTAATAGCTCTATATTCGGGGTTTAGATTGTTCCATTTTTCGATTTTATTTTCAAAAGCTTGTATTTTATGTGCATTACCGCTAGCATCTTGCCGTAAGAATGTCAGTTCATCTTTGTATATACCCATGTCTTCTGGTGTCATCTTCTCAGCCGGTATTTTATCGTTTTTCACATCTTCAGAATACAATGTACAACTCACATATTCGGGCTCTGCGCTAGAGCGGCCCCAAATACATTTTTTACAAACCCATATCCTGATTAGTTTTTATTGAGTTTTTCACATAAAATGTACCTTCAAACTTTTTTTGTAGTGGGATATTTTTGTAATATAGTTTTCCATCATCACCAATTCTAGTTTTAACAATCATATATTCTTTTACTGACGGATCAGTGATTTTATGTTGTTTCATGACATCATCAATCAAATACTCTTTGTTTTTTTCCAACTGTTTATATAAAGTAACATCTGCCTCCGAGCTACCGGAAAAGCTGCCAGCCTGGGAAGGGCCGGCTTCCGCAAGGGCATTATCGTCGAAAAAGTTGTTTCAGCAGTAGCATCATCATCATCATTTAAATTTGCATCATCGAAATCCTGGAGTTCAAAATCTTCTCCTCCTTCTGCCATATTGTCTTTCTATATTACTACAATTATTTTTTATCATCCTTACATATACAGTAAAAATTAAAATGCACGTCTCAGTTGTTGAAAGCGTTGAACAATTGGCCGACTATATCGAAAGAACTAGCGCCGCATATCGACGAAGTTACAAATTGATGGGTCGAATTGATATGGCTCTTAATGTGACTAAGGGAATTCTTGTAAGTTCAGCTGTGATAGCGGCAATTCCGGCAGTTCCAGTTCTTTTAGCTTTAACTCCTATACCAGGTGTTATTATTGATGTGATACAAGGAAAAACAGGAGTATCAAAAAGGCGAGAGAAATATAAACATTATTACGTTCAATATAAACAGCTGCTTACACAAATACAAGAAAAAGGCACAACAGAAGATGCCTCAGAACTTATTCAGGACATATTTCATCAAGCACTTGAAATACAAAACAAGAAGGATTTAGTCCACCGCTAGAAAGATACACGCGACATTATGGATTAAATGGATATGAAAGTTGACTCCGTTAGGAACTTTTTCTGATTCATATATCCTATCGACCTAGTCTTTTCCAGCCATCTTTTGTGTCTAGATTATATAGCTGTATACGTTTGATATCATTGACCGCCATCATGATTTTATTACAGTCTTCACTCCTAATCTCACTGGCTTTCTGCACAAATTGTACAAAATGTAGCTGCTCCGGCTTCTCCCCAGTTTCAAACAGATTCTTATAGTTTTCAAAGTTTATATGTTTACGGACACAGACATCTTTTATCCCTTTATTTTTTTTCATCTCCGAAGTTGGAGTCCAAAAAGCATATACTTTTGAATGAATGCCGACAATTCAAGAATAGGTACTCCATTCAACTCTTCTTTAAATTTATCTATCACCTTTTTAATAATCTTCGGAATTCCGTCTTTCATCCCACTAGTATCATATATTGACTCCTTACCATTCTTTTCCACATCTTCCCGAACTATATCATTGAAAGTTACGTCTTTGGAAGGAAGAGGCACACTGTAAACAAAACTATCAGTATCTATGTAGGCTAATTCTATTCCTTTGAACTGCTTTCGAAAGTAATTGTAGTGCATATCATACATAAGCAGCTTAGAAAGTTCAAGCACTGCCGCGCCAATGAAAACTGGCTTTTTATATTCATATTGATCCCTTTTCAGTTCCAGTAGGACACTGTCGCAGGAATCGCCATCCTCTTCCCTAGATATATAAGTTCTATACTTCATATTTGGTATATACTTTTGGTATTTATCAGGACTGCCCGAAACAAATTTAAAATTTCTATACTTTCGAACGTCTTCTATTGTCTTGCCGAACATTGCATTATTCATCAGCTTATAGAAATTCTTTTCAAAATCTGTCTTTCCCTTTGCCCTCATTTTAGTGTTAAAGTCAATATATTCCGCGAGACACGGTGCCTCTTCGAAGGCAAGCGCCTGATGTATTTGTTTAAGCCGCATTCCAATCCGAAGATAGAATTCAAGCAACTTATAATGTAAGACGTATCGATGTCTATCCATTAGACTTGTAATCAGTCGAGTACCGTGCCTCGGAAATTCGTAGTGGTGTGGTGCGAGAGGTAAATCGTCGTGTTCTTCATGTAATTCAGCCGGATATTCTAAGTCTACTTCTAGAAAACTTGGCGGAAATCTAGCGCCGGGTCCCCAATCCAAGCCTGCTCCGCCATTCTGAGCAGACCATTCTAACAATTCTTCCATCGTCATCCAATGAAGTCCGCCCACTGGCATTGCCTGACTCATTGCCCATCCATAAAGATTATTAGCATCGAGATATTTTATTTCGGTTAACGGTTTCTCCGGATCGTAATTCCCGTAAGCCGGATGATTTGTCTGTAAATAATGAATATTACACTGACTGATACCACCTTGAATTCCCTCTGTATGAAATTCATCTGCTCAGCATCTTGAATGATTTAAATTTATTACCTGTATAAAGTAACATAGCATCCCATGTCAAGCCGGGCACCGACATACAGTGTGCCGGATCCAGCTTATATATGTTTAACATGTGTTTCGGAAATTTTCGAATATATTCGCAAGAAGGAGAACGTCCGTCTCACAATAGAATTCCATATAATCTTTAATCGTCTGACATCCCACTTCATCCCACACCTTCAATGCGTGTTCATAATCAGACTCGGAGATATCCTCTTCCTTTAGTTTGCTATGAATTTTTTTTTCTCTCCGGGAGCTGGTCCTCTTCTAGTCTGTCAACCGAGTCTAAATATTCATACGGGAAGAAACCTTTCGCCCGCTGAATCTCTTTGTACGGAAGTGGTATCATCCCTCCATCCTCTGGCACAGTCTTTGCCAACTTATCTAGTGTATCTTTCATTAGTTGTAAACTATCCATAAACTTTATAGAAAGAAACGTTTCACTGTCTTCCTCTTTCGGTTTGGCCACTCTCCGCCGACAAAATTGAAGCACTAAAGATAAATGTTTCCATAAGTCCCATGATTCCATTGGCATTTTTAGCTATTATTTTCGGCTCTGGGCCGCTGGTATCGAATTCATGTAACTTTTTTATAATAAAACTGCTATCATACCCCTTGAAGTTGTGAAAGTAGATAGGAATGATTCTCGATGGACGACACTCTTCAAAATAAAAACTATTTTCATACTTTGCAATTCGGTGTGTGGCATTCTTGTCACATGCAATGCAAGTCTGGTGCTTCGCCTCTCTCATCAGTTTTATTTTACAATAATATATTCTCGAATAATACTCAGCCATTTCCTTCATTTCCTTGGGAAATTCTGTAACACAATCTGTACCTGTGAATGTTTTTTTATCAAAATTTTCGGCTCGTTTCCTGTCTGTGCTCATTCTTACGATCATTACGAGAATTAAGAAGACGATTTAATGAAGTAATTGGCACGAAGTGGCCGTCTCCGCCCTGCGGCACTTACTATTAGTAAGATATTGGCTATTTGCGCCTTTTCGGAACATGCATCATTGTTACCATGATATATGATTGGTATGTCGCACGATTCAGTATCATTTTCGTGAATCAACCATACTTGTAACTTAACTCTCGGATTTTGCTGCTCGAACTTCTCGAATATGGATATATCTCCTATAGGTGTATGAAATGGAATACCATCCCAACAGTAATCAGCAATAAACTTGGTGTACGTATTCCAGTTATTTCTTACCTGACCTCCCTTCTTCTTGCAAAACTCCTTGTCACCTAACTTTATACTTGCTACAACTGAGTATTGGAAGCAGCGGCCGGTGTCACTACCATCAGGGCCATAAGGAAGAATCAGATTACTAACACAATGCTTATTTTTTAACCATTCAGGCAGTTGAATCGGGCTATCGCATGTCGAAGGGATGCCGCCCCAGTCGAAGTTTTAACAGAATTACTTAAAATTAAGGATCTTATCGAGAACTAGACCAGAACCCTCAACATCTTCAATATTTTCAATCAAACTTTCGTATCGAATTATTAATTCTTGTTTCATCTTAGTCTCCCGTCCGCTGTATTTTGTGTATATACCTTTTAAGTTAACAGGCAATTTACGAATTTGTGGCTTACTTTTCTCGTCTTTGGGATCTAATAAACTGACTTCCATCATTGTTAAAACTCGATACATCTTTCCCTTCTCGGCCATACCTTCGATATCAATCTTAGCGATGTCCTGCACTCGCTCGACTTCAGGAAAATCTTTTTCTAAATCTCCCTTGTCGAATGCTACACGTAAGCGGTGCTGCTTTTTATGATAATAGGTTGTAAGCTTCCGAAGAAAACCGGAATGGTCTCCTTCGGCCTTCCATTTCTTTATTAATATGTCTCTGATACCATTGAAATCTATCCTCTGTTCTCCATCAAAGGGATCTTCCATAAGGAAAATATTTCCCGCCGAATCTGTTATCTCTGATCGATACATAGTGTATGAGTAGTTTTGAGTATCTAGCCCCCTATTTAAATCGAGTTTAAGTATATCGGACAATTGACTTATCTTATATTCATTCACGACTGGCTCGATTGTACTGTCTTTATATACTATACTAAACATTTTTTAAAGAAAATATTCTATGATAGGTCATCAAAATCCACTATAACATTTTCGGCAGCATTTATTTGTTTATATATGTCGCCTTATCTTTCAAAGCGACTAGTTCTTCCGCATCTTGAATTTCCGGTTTAGGCGTGGCACAAAATAACCTCTCTATAGTGAAAGAAATATTACTTTTAAATAAGCGCGGTTTAAATGCTAAGAATTCTATCTTACTACCTTTTTGGATATTACGAGGTACAATAGCAGGATTTTCTCTGGCTGGCAATCGGCTCACTGCTTTAAAACCACAGTCAATTTCTTGAACTATATCAATACATGTAGCGAAATCGGCTCCTCTTTTAAACCGAAATTTAAAATACTTTGTCTGTTTGTCGCTCCCTCGCTTCTGATACACTTTAGATGGATTGTAAAATAATAAATTATTCTTAGAGGAAAGGCTTGCAGCATAACTTTTAGCGGTGGATGCATCGAAACTTTCACCTAAGGTACGGAATACTATTAAATCGGTAAACTTTTGAAGACTTTGTTGCCAACGGACACACATTTCATCACATGTAGCAAGATCTTTTGAACCATATTTAGGCCCGATATTGAAAACCACTTCTAGCTCACTGTCTACATATATAATAGGATCTACATATTCACCAAATACTAATTTGCCGTCACTGATTTGGGTATTGTTTTCTCCACTTTCAAGTATTTTTATTGCATCTGAAATAGAAAGGATTGCCATTGTCTTATCGTAATATATCTTTACAAAAATTATTTAAAAAAAATTTTCTATGATATATAGAACAAAAATGTCATACATATTCATAAATGGACCAACTGGAAGTGGTAAGAGTTACGATGCAGTAAATTTGGCGGCGACTCACGTACCAGAATTTGACACTAGTTTTTCTAGCAACATTGCCGACTTTTATAATGGAAAGTTTCGATTGCCGATTTTCAGAACCAGTTTATAGAACATACTCTTAGTTTACAATGTCGGGCTGGGAAAGCCAACACAAACTACATTATTTGTGACTCTTCCATAATTCAACATCTAACTTTTTCTAGAATCCGAGGCGTTTCCGTTTCGTCGGAAGAAAAAAAGATTGTTTCTAGAGCATTTGACCATTTACATAGTTTCATTATCATATTCAAAGATATGCCTTTTGATTATTGCAGGCGGAATATTCTGACTCGAGCCAGACAATATGAAATAGCCGCCTTAAAAGAACTAGAAGAGATTTATGATAAGTTCAAAAAAGTTTTCTTAGAAATTTGTAATGACTACAGGCTTCCATGTTTGGTAATTCATAAATCTCTTATGCCTGAAGTTCTCAAGAATATACTTAATACAACAATTGATACTGAGACAGTCGGGCCAGTAGATTTTCCACGAGCTTCTGACTTAGGAATTGCGTGGGGCGGCCCTTCGGCACGCGATAGTGGCAGCCAGGGATTTTTAATAGACGGTTTCGACGAGGAGGAACTTGAAGAAGCTTACTATCCACCTAGCCAAGAACAACTAGAACAACCTCGAGTCTCACTCAAGAACCTACACAAACTTCTTAATGCTTGTGAATCTGTGTACGCTTACAATGCTCCGTTTGACTTACAGGCACTTGATATGATGAAGGCCTATGGTTACGTACAAGACTTTGGAGTTACTTGTCTATGGCTCATGTCAGTTGTGTACATTATACTTCAACCAGAACTTATCGATAAAGCTGAACAAGGTGGACTGGAAAGAACAGCTCATGGCAACATGTACAGTCGCTTTGAAGATCTTGCAAACTTAATATGCTCATCTGGAGTACCACCTCATCCACATACAGCAAAAAGGATGCAATAAGAGAACATTACTTACAACAATACATGATAAATACTTGGCCAGGTGGTTGGAAGAATGGTGGTAACTGACACTGTCGGCTTTCAAGAAATTAAGACTTCTTCCATGGTACTTATTGAAAACTTTCGTAATTACTTACGTTAGTACTGATGTTAGTACTTGACAAGTACCAGCACAGGAACTACAGAGCACTCGAAGGGTACTTACGAAGTTCTAATAACATTTTCCTCTGGCTCCCAACTATTGAAACTTTCTGGATAACGTTTCCATTTTATCAGATAATATTTCTTTCCTCTAATTTTTTTCGTCTTCAAAATTCGTTCTACTCTGTACAGCTTGTCGCACCAGCAGCACTCTGAAGTTCATCGGAATAGAAAGTGCCGAGTATTTCCTCTCCATTCAGATCTTTTATTTTGCAAAGTGGCGGAGTACCCAGTCCAGCTGCTTACACCACTTTTGAAACTATGAAAATCTCCTCTGTCCAATTTGGTAAATATCCTTTCCTGAAAGTGGTCTTGTATTTTGTTATTTGGACTCGTTCTCCCGGCTTGAATTCAGGGTTAGCTCCCATGGCTGCCAACTCAGGGTAAAGTGTATAAAATGCCTGCCAATCGTTGTCCTCCGTTACATCGACGGGTTTCATTTTGATACTTCCATGTACGGTGTTATTGTAATTCTCGAGAAGTTGTGGTAGAATGGGGAGCCATTCACGTGTCTGTCTGTATGTGAAGTATTTCCACATCATCGTCTTTAACATACGATTAAAACGTTCCACGACGCTAGCTTTTTTGTCACTGTAGGTGTGAAACCAGTGAATTCCCGACTCCTCCAACCATTTCTGCATTTTTCGATTAGTAAATTCCCGCCCCTCATCTGTCTGAAGTTTGTCGGGTTGCCTCCCGGATTTCTTAATTATGTCTTGTAGCGCCTTCAGAGTATCATCAGCCGTTTTTGACTGTATCGGCCTGGCCAATGCATATTTACTGAGCACATGGATTACTGTTAGCATGTATCGATATTTTTATTCTCTTTTGCGAATGGTGCAGGGAATCCACGAGATCAGCCTGCCAAAACTCGTCTATCGATGTTACAAAAACGCGTCTCCCCCTTCGGAACGCACCTTGAGTATGAGGTACCGGTTTATGTAGATTATAAGTTAGCTGAGTTTTTAACCAGTCCTGCACCTCTTTCTTAGTAACTTTTAGTCCGCTGGAGCGTGCTGCATCATATAATTTTTGTACACCTCCAAAACCAGTTTTCGGGTTGTAATATAATTCTCTAAGAGTTCCTTCGGTGTTGCCTTCAGGTTCCATGATTAGCTATATTATACGAAAAATTGTATGTCGTACGGATGCCGTAAATGAAATACTAGTTTACTGAATGGTGTATTTTTCAATTGTCTGATTAGGGAAGTGGCCTCCCGTTCTGACACCTCCATTCCATATTCTTTTATAATAGTCTTGTTGTCTGTCTTGCTCGGTGTGTAAAAAAGTACTAACATCTGTATGTTTTCCCTGAATGGTTTACTAATACTAGTATATTGTTGAGTCAGAACCCAGACAGATAATCCGTCATGTCTTGCACTGAAACCAAGTTTGACTAAAACGTCACTGCGCTTCTTCATATCTTTGGACGAGGCGCAGTCGTCAAGGATTATTAAAGTGTTCGTGTTGGCCCATTCCTTATGTACGAAGGCTAGTGTATCATCCACAGCAACGAGTCCGACCGGAAACACAAACACATTGTCATCGGCGAAAATGAATCTTTTATTATACGTTTTATTATTCATGAATGTCGGACAAATGAAAACTATATATTCAAATTTTCCTAGGTACGGACCGGTGAGGAGATCCATCACATATTCTGTTTTGCCAGAATTTGTCGGTCCAGTTACAATCATGTTGAATGGCACGGTTGCATACATCGGATCTAAATACTGTACATAAATGTAATGAATGTGGCTAAAGATAACAAACCAATTTTGCCATATTCGTAAATAGGATCCGCGCCGGCGGGGACTGTATCTGCTGCCTTCCGTTCCGATAGGGGAATCCTACTTGTGTCAACAGCGTCTGCCGTATTAGGTGGCCCTCCGGAATGCACAGCATCCTGCCACTTTGCGGCATCCTCTTCCCCTTCCATCTCATTTTTAGCACTTTCTTTAATTTCTGTGTTTATATCTCCATTCACCCCGAAGACCATAGATTCTGTTGCGTATTGCAATTCATTATTATAACCTGCGATTGCCGGGCCTGAAAGAATAACCATCTCAGATGGTAAGAGAAGTAAATAGGGCAAAACTGCCATATCAAGTTTTACACCAGTATTCAGTATTATTGTGTCTTGGTATCGCCTATAACTGATTACTTTGTCTGTATTACGAATTTCATCTTCGAGGAGAACGCCGAATTCTTTTCTTACTTGCTCTGCGCTGCCAGTATCGCCCACTATGGTACTGCGAATATTTGCTTGTGCGCCGAGTATGCAATATACGTAGGCTTCAAGGCTTTCATTGAGGCGGGCGAGACCAGCCTTTGTTAGTCCCCCTTCGGGAACCGTGTCTCCCTTCAGAGGAATGAAACTATTGTATTGTCCCTCCGATCCATCATTTCGGAAGAAATAATAGTGTGGTCTGTCTTTATCGGGCTGTACATGTTTTTTTCTTTCAAAAAATTGTATTCTATCTATCTATCTATCTATCTAACAAATTTATAAAGCGCCAAATATCCAAAGGTAAATACCAATGCTCAGTGGCGCTAAGAGTTCATAAAAAGGCTCTCTGAAACATGTAACTTTTTAAGCGTCTTTTGAAAATGTTAATGTTAGCGGAGGTTTTAATGTCAATGGGTAGAGAATTCCAAAGAACTGGAGCTGCTGAAGAAAAGGAGCGGCGACCATAAGAAGTCATCTTCCATCTAGGTGTGTGCAGAAGAAATTGATCAGATGAACGGAGAATGCGTGATGAAGAATGAGGCGTGATTAAATTCCTGATGTATAGTGGGGAGAGTCCATTTAGGGCTTTATAGGTTAGGAGCAAAAGCTTGAAGACAATGCGATAGGATACGGAAGCCAGTGAAGTTGCCTAAGGACAGGGGTAATATGTTCAAATTTCCTGGTCAGTGTAACAATTCTGGCTGCTATGTTTTGGGCATGTTGTAAGCGTTGAAGCTGAGCGTCAGGCAAACCATATAGTAAGGAATTGCAGTAATCCAGCTTAGCAGATATAATGGCCTGGACGAGGGTAGCACAGGAATCTTTAATCTTTTATGTGTATAGAAAACGTCACTGTTGGCGGAGAGGAAGAAGTCGTGACCATTGTATATTGCTTTTGGCTATCGAACGGGGCCACGATTAGTGTAATATTCATAACCATAACCAAGACCTGATTTTTGACCGAAACGATAACGAAAGTCAGACTTCGTTGGGCTTATATTTCCAAAATCTGTACATAGAAGTTCATATTGGACGAGATTGTATGGATTGTCGCCGGCTTTGAAGATCCCTTCATCGTCTGGAAGTGCAACGCCCATTTCATGAAGAATCCGACGTACTGTGAAATATACATGAAAACGACAGAATGATCGTATTTGCGGCATAAATTTCTTATCGAAGAGATGGGCGAATGATATACCACAACCAGTAGTGCTGCACCATATGGCGAAATTTAATTGCTGGTCCTTATATTTCAGCCACATATTACTTTCTTTAGCTGTTCGATGAGTGATTACGTTATCTTTAAATATATCCCGAGGATAAAAAGTAAATTTATCTGTCAGCATTACATATATATTTCTAAGTCCATGAGAATAGGTTTTATGTCGTTCGGTTTGGGAGGAATATCAGCATGCTGTACTGTCGGTACGCTCGTCTTATTCAATTGAAAGCAACTGGGAATAAGTCTGTACTCATGATTCATGTTTCTATATACAGATAGATTTTAATGGAGGAGAATTTTCCATACTTCGGAATCGGAATCGTTCCGTTAGGGGTACTAACATTCCAGACTATGTTAATACTATATTTCGGATTCAGGTTTAAACGAATTTTTTATTTTTTACTAAGAATAGATAACATACTGCAAACAATGGAGAATTTAATAAAGACATCGGCAGCAGCAAATACGACAGCGGCACTACCAACCGCAGCGTCGGACGCCCGATCCATAATAGAGACAAAGCGTGAAAAAATACTCTGTGTCATCGCAAGTGGTCAAAGCAAGTTATTTTTTGGCAAGGAGTTTTCAGTTGCGGACGTGGAAAAATGGTAATTATAGCCTTTAAAATATATAAAGCAAAATACAGTTCTCTTGTAAGTGATACCATCACTCAAAGTTTCATAGATCTAGGAGCCCGTGCAATAAGTCAGGTAGTTCCAATCGATGATCGAGATAACTATGCAGGTGATCTTAAAAAGGATTTTATTCTAAACAGTGAAATAAAACGATATCAGGACCGATAGTCTACACATGGGGGCCCATACTTGCTCTAGTTTCCACCGGTTTAATTACGGGCAAACATTGAAATTTTAAAAAAATCGGGTTTAATATTATAACCGAAATAAATGGATTCAACTTCGCAAGCACTGACTCAGCAAACGGTTCCAACACCGACTCAGCAAACGAAATGGCCCCGCCGACTCCGACACCTCCGACGACTACTCTCCGGACGAGCGCAATATAGAGAAAATTACATTACAGACGAAGCATCCAGGGAGAGTGGAAGCCGGCAAGAGATTAGCAGAATGAAACAGGCAAAAGAAGGAGAAGAAACGAAAAGCAATGAGTAATGATTATAAGCCTACCGCCTACGACGAAAGAACAGTGTGAAAGCTGGTATAATAAATGTTATCTTGTTTTAGGAATTATAGGAGTTTCATTGACTGCATTAGGGCTATATTTTGGGCGTGCTCGGCATAATGGTCCCCTCCGGAAAGATGAGCAAAATCAGAAAGTGACGAAAACAGAGCCCGTAGCGGTAGCGGAAAGTAAGTTTTCCCCCTCCGGAACGCAACCAAGTCCGCTTCCACTACATTGTATGAGATGGATTAACTCCGTAATTATTTTATTTTCTATTTTATATACTTGTCAGCAATCATGGATACTAAAACAGTTGTAAACACAATGTACGATGGTATTGTAATCGCTGGACTTGAGATGGGATATCTTATGATCTCTCTGAAAATGGATATGGGCGATCCAAGTCGACAAATTTGACTCGGTGGTAAAAATTAGGGGAGCGACTGCTGCCGCGGTTGCGACAAAAGATCTCCTTGAACAGAAAAATATTATTCCTGCAGAACCTTATACTTTGTAATGTATATACAGTAAGTATGATCATTTGGATTGAAAGCAAAACAGGCAAACCGGTTACTGTTAATTTTAACCCTTGCATTGACATATCACAGTTTACTCAAATAAGACTTTTACAGTGTTCACTATATAATTCATGGCATAACATAACGGGGACGAATAGTATATTAAAATATCAAGAAGGTGACCAACCGAAAAAGACTAAATCATACAGGGGAAAGTATCATACTGTTTACAAATACTTCCCATCCAGGATACAAAAGAAAGTGAAAAGGTCACCTATGATTTTAAAAACGGGGCTCAATTTCCATGCCATTGAGAAAGGGTTCAGACTATATAGATTCAATGCGCATTTGGATAACAGATCAGGATGGAAACATAGTTAATTTCAATAGGTGGCCAACTAGCTTTTGTATTGAATTATTGTAGCTAACGCAGCATAAACCATCCCACGACCAATCCTCCAGCAATATAAATCATTTCATATTTCTTTTGCTCAGAACTGGGCTGATAATAATCTGATAATTGCGCTAACGCTTGCGCTGGCCCTGACACAGAGTGGCTTGTGCCACTGCTGCTGCTTCTTCAAGGACTTCTGCATCTGTATCTCTTAATTCAGCTGCAGCATGCGTCCTTTGCTTGATTTTCTCTTTCCCAATCAGCTTGGAGTAATCTCTTTTCTGGCCAGACAGTGCGATCATGTTCAAATTTTTCTAATGCTTTATCATGTCTAATTTTCTCTTCAATAAGAGCCTCACCATTCCCGGAAAGCTTTTGTCCGATAATATTTCCTCCTGTGAATGCCGTTGCATTTAATACAGCACCGAGAACTGTCATTCCTATAGCTGAAGCCATGATTGTATATTATTACAAGGTATTATTTAATTTTCACTGTATATACGACCCTACGGAGTAAATTATGTCTGGCCCAAGTAACTTCGGTCTAGGTGCAATTCACGGACAAAATCTCGAGCTCGAAGATCTGAGTGATGTTAAAGTTAACAATAATACTAAGATAGCTGGTAATCATAATAAGGATTACGTCCTTCGATACAAAGACCGTGAAAAACAGTTCGTTTTAGCCTCTGCTGCTGTGCAAAGCCACGAACATGCTGTAGAATTTTCCGAACTGAAAGACGTCGATGAAATCACAATAGATGCTACAAAGGCTGCAAATGATCCTACTCCTTTTGCTCTGACATGGGATAAGGCTAGTCAGAAATTCATGCCTTATAATGTACCGCGTAACATCTTAGATATATTGGATAGTGAAATTGTAGGAGGTGTTGCTGAACTGCCTTGGACTCTAAATATGATTTATTTTGATAGCAATGTTAATAAATATAAATTGTCCGATTTTCGCCTTTATCTTAAACCTAATAATCCATACATCATACTACTTGGTATACCAATGCACCTTAAAATTAGTCCTCTTAATACAATAATGAAGACAGATAATACACTGCGAAGGTGGATAAATAATGGTGAGAATTATTGTTCATATACAGCTAGCGGAGTTCCAGTAAGATTATTTTGGGACACAATTTTAAAGAAACTGGTTCTGAAAAGTGTGGGGGAGGGGACAGCTGAATTAAATTTACAGACTGCAAATCAACAGATGACTGATAATATGAAAATACTTCAACATGGTACAGTTTTTATCAAATGAATAAAATTAGCTACGGAAGACGAATTTGATGATTTAGTGGAAATATCGCTATAAAAAGCAGATTCAAGAACGGGTTGCAATATTATCATAACCATTGATAAAGCTAGAAAGGATTTAGATATTGTTGCTCGTAGTAGTCCTTCTGAAGAAAGTAACAACATTTCATTTGTTACAAAAATACAAATTACACTTTAGATATCAGTACTATTTATTTAAAACGTCTCATATTATTTGAAGTAATGGTCTTCCGACATATTTTAAGTTTGGAGGAAATTTCTAAAATTTTATCTATCGGTGAACAAGTTCGTACCTATAGGAACTCTCAAGTTCAGAAAAAATTCTGCAGAAAATTTTTCATGAAAACTGTAGATTTTCAGACCTGTGTGATGACATCACAGGCTGCTAAGCAACACTCGAAGCCTATTGGAATGTCATACTGGAAAGCCCCTGCTGGAAAGGTATTGCGCAACATCCCTATTGGAACCGTAGGGGTTGAAAATCTAACATAAGTGTTAATATTGTTCCGTAGGAAAAATGAGAAACATAGTGAAAAGGGACCAGCCAACAGATATTGATAATTCATACTTACATCCAGAAGACGAGAATCACCTCCGGAATGGGCTCGGTTCCTCTGTTGCCTTCGTAAGAGCAGAATCGTTCCGGTACATCTAAGTCAGAAACTATCTAACAAATGATCTCCCTTCCATCCGATAATAGAATGCCGTTCTGACAGATGTTCTGATAGTGGATTACCCAGTGAGTCATAGCTAGTGCATTGCGCAAGTCGAACATGAGTGACTCAGCGGGGAATTTCCCACTGAGTTCATATATAGGTCAATGCACTATCTGCTGTATATGACTCATCGTCATTTATGTGCCAGCTGTCACGTACGTGAGTTCATATACAGGTCACCCTCACTTCATGTTATTTTTAGCTACAGAGGGAGGGGAATTTTTCCTTCCCTCCCCTGTAGTTATTTTCGAATAAAATGGTTTTAAAATTTAATGTCATTGTATCCATATATATCTATCTACTAACAAACTTTAATTTTGCAGATGATTTATCCCGCAAGAAAAATGTTGATTTCCCTCTTTATTAAGTACATGACTCTTAAAGTTATTCATGTGCGGAATAACACAGGAACGTTGCCACAAAAAGTGATCTGTACTTTATCTTCATGTATATATGCCAAAACATTTTATCCAAGTATGTTATTACTTAATTAAAACTTCATTAGTCAATTATGTATGATTTGCAAAGGTTCAAGTGAAGTAAATGTTTATTGGTATAATTCAATTAAAATTGTACACAGTCTACTATGTAACTTCCACTCATTTGGTTTGAGTACATGTCATTGCGCATCTACATGAACGTTCTCAAGTCAAATTGGAACGCAGCATAGGAAAAAGGTAGGTCTTTGTATTAAGGTAGTACGCTACCATTCTATATAGGAGAGCGCCCTTTTTTGCCAAGAAGATGTACATGCTCCTTTTAGACTACCTAACCTGGTGAGCGTGAATAACAGGACAAAATGGCAAAAAAAATCATGCTAGTGACCTATAACACTGCATGAAATTAGTCATTACACTTCCAGTTTAGCAGGTTTCTCAGCGGTTCGTCACCGGTTCAATGGCTGATCCGACAGGACAGGTAGAGAACCGTCGGTTGTTTACCTAGCGATACGTTACTTAACCGTCAGCTTATCCGCGTCGTAGGCCGGCGTATACGACGTGGCTTAAATGTCCTTTAACCGGCATGGTTAAGCCCAACTTATACATCGGTTAGGGCCACGTCGGTAACGTTGAATCAAATACTTGTAACCCGTTCACAACCTCAAAATTCTGCCGAAACTTTGTATTTGTAAAACCGAAGTACTTGCTAGCATAACGTCATTTACCAGTTGTGTAACATAAGCTAGGTATCCGTATCTGCGCGTGTGATTTTTTCTGCGATTTACAAGACATAGTTCATGATTGCATTATTGTAGAGAGTGGCAGCGAGACCTGACTTCTATTGTAGCCTACATTCGCTAATAAATGAGCTTATGTAGGCCACTTTGTGGAGGGACAGTGTGTAGGCCTACGTTTCGAGTATCCTTCAGCCAACGGAACGGCTATATGCGGTGAAACACTCACGTTTCATAAATTACAACATTTAATGTTTGTCAGTCAGGCAGTCTGTAAAAGAAATCTTACACTGCATACCAAACGTCGGTTTCGAAACTATCGGGAATCGAGCGCAGTCCTATATAGAGCGCTCAATCTGGGGAAAGCTTTATGACCGCAATTGCAGTCGGCTTATTACTTCAGACTGACAATAATGATCCAGCGACGACAGAAACAATGTGAAAAAGCAAAAAAGCAATAACGCTACCAGGAAGTGTCTAAATAAAGACCCTTTCAACCGGTAACCAGCTTATTTCATATGCATTTATGCAAGGAATGCCATGACGCGGTTAAGCTTTGATGCAAAGGGGCGAATAAAAAGCTGTCACTCATGTGAGTGATTATTTACTTCGATCATAGACTTTTTAGAGGGTCTATGCTTCGATGCATGACAAAAGAAGAAAAGTATCAGTGACAAGCGTAATATACAGTATGGCCACATGGTTCGTTGTTTACACGTGCAGCCTTATCAACTTGATCGGGGGAAGGTGATTACATGTGTGTCTGATTAGCCTGTGCTAACAAGTGCTGGCACTCACAAAACACAAAACTTTCAGATGATCACACCACAGATCCTATTTAAAATGCTGGGAAAATGCCAGGTACGCAACAAATGTGCATGGGTTAGGTATATAGACTGGTCCGCAGCACAAAGTCTCATGAACCAAACTGCAGGGACTGACGCAAAATTTATCTCTTTACTAATTATGTCAACAAAAAAAACATTGATTACACAACAAACAGGGATGAGCGCAACACACCTTTAAACCGAAGCAATCCGGTTGTATCGTATCGAAGGCACTTGTCGCCCGGATGTAAAATTTTCGAAAAAGTGATGCCAAATTTCTCTCCTACTTTTGCTGTCCATATTAAAACACATTGATTGCACAGGAAACAAGATAAACACCTAACCGAAGCAAACCATTTAAATTCTCTAAATGTAAAATTTCAACTTTATTCCATAATTCACAACGCTTTGTAAAATTGTGGTCAGTCTTTTGTAAAAATGGAGGTTTTTTTTACAAATCCCCGTTTCAGATTTATGATTATTCATCAAAGTTTGGGTTGACGTTATGATCGGGAAATCGATCGGATAAGCATGAAGACATGCGTTTACGGTAGTTCTCTTTTTGGAGGAGGTGATTGCCCTGTAATGGTCATTTACTCGGTTTCAATGAAACATCTTAGGAAGTGGACCATGCAGACATATTTGAATTCGGAACTGCCGATTCTTTATTTTCTGAGTATTTGTAGTCCTATAGGATGTAGTTGCATTTTGCCAAGGTCGGTGCCATTAAGACAACTATATCCGAAAGCGACATAGCCATTCAGTCGCCTGAGATATAGTCTTCAACTGCAGAACTTGCAATTGTTTCTTTCGATTTGCTGATTCCTGCTTCTTCAAGGGCACGTGTGACAACGTGATTGAAGGATGAGCGACTACAAGATCGTGTTAAAAATTTGCAACAATGGCGACGTCATGACTCAAATAATGAAAAACCGCAAAATGCCTTTGCTCAAAACCCTATGGCTTGCCTACGAACCGGACCTAGTCCGACAAAGCTGCACGAAAACGTTTTCAACGCCAGTTTTTTTTTTACCCGTGATTACCCAGCCTTGCCATTCCGGGAATGTTACTCGGTTGATCTTCGGCATTGTTCGGCAATGGTCGGTTACCCATAGCTACAGGGTATTATTCATACTCTGATAGATACGATTCAACCGTCGAGGGAAATCGGATGGGGATCGTGACATCGTCATCGTCGCTTGTCAATGACGGCAGTATTGTTACATCGGAATATATTTCAATTCACAAACGGTGAAACAGCCCAAACTGCGGTCAAATTTAATAACAAGCCATAACTGTCAATTTTACTTGTAGTCTGCCGCACCGGACAGCGTTGTCAGTTCTTTTCACACTAGCTTTGCTCCGAGTCATCTATTTTGCATCAGTCGATCTCTCATTCACATTTTGGAAATGGCATTGACAGAGTGTCAATCGCTCAAGTAGAGCAAGCTTTGAAAATGCGAATACTGACTGCACAATTAAAATACGATCATGGAGGTATAACTGCGTGATACGATATTACATTACCTAGTACAAAAGACACTGACGTGCGGATAAAGTAACAACGACGGACGTAAAAACTCGAGTAACTGGAGATTTTTTAGGCTATCGGATATGTTGTCGAGTTGATTGATCAGATATCGGCAAATGAAAACGGTATCGGGCTCAATACTCTACAAACTGTTTTTGAGGGAACACTGCATACGAACTTCCGGAATCAGTAGGAGGGCTTCGTATCTTGACTAATCTAAAACAGCCAAAACATTGACACTGTAAAGAAGTACCGGGTCGTTTGTTAAAACACATTTTACCATCAGACAAATCGCTACATTTACGAATCTCTGGGTAGTTTCCAAGTCTACCAATCATGGAAAGGAACTGGCGAGTGAACAAAAGAGCCTTCTTTATCAGCTAATCCAAATTAACAAGGACCAGCTAGCACCTCATGGCAACTGAGGGAAACCGTACTTGATAGTACGACGTCATAGGCCAGCCATCACACTAATTTATGTGAATACACAAAATGCCAGGTAGACGGTTCTTTTTCTGGCGGAAACGTACTTTTTTCATGAAATTTGAAATAATTGTGACATTCGCCGTCTCCGCGATGCGATTTTCACCGCGTTGAAATTTTGCTAGGAATCCTAACTGATAAGGGTACAAAAGTAGTTTTAAGGGGTAGACCCACATTCCTTGAGTGATTTTGGTCATTTTTTTGTTTTATGATAAATTTTGAATCAGTGTAATATAGCGTTTGAGTGGATGATAGGTATGAAACCATAACATACTCGGACATGTGTTTGATTTTAACAAAAATGAATGTTGTTGGCCAGTTCGCGTGCCGTCGTTTATTTTATGTCTTGAGGTAGATAAATACCAAAGTGGTCATTTTTCGGTCAAATTTTCAAAATTCTCTGAGAATACGCCTTAAAATCAGGCCCATCATTGAGATGAGTCGCTAATTCATAATAAGTAATGGTTTTCGTGTAATTCACGATTTTTAAAAATCAAAACAAATGCACGTGGTTATCTCGGTCAAATCGGGGAGCTTTTGTAAACTTTGTGGACACATTTGCATGGCCATTTGCATAATCCCCCTTTAATGACACAATGTTGCGTAATTTACATAGTGATGTTGTTGGCCTTCTCAAAAAACCATGATTTCTCCCGCCTGTCAACAATAAACAGTAATAATAATGTTTGTTGAAGCCTAGTCCAATAAGTCAGTTTTCCACATACAGAAGTGTGTCCGCTCAAAACGCATTGCGGACAAAAACTACGTTTTTTACGAGTATGTTTCACGTCTAACCTTATCCATACCCAACAGAAGTAAGACAACCAAAATTATAACACACCTCATCCGCAGTCTGTGTTCTAATTCGCCAATTGATAGTCACGTGGGATGCGTTCTTTTTGTGCTGATCCACGTAAACGACGTCATCAGGCATCATTTGTCGGAACTGTTGCCTGCCAGGCATCAGTTCCGAAAACTGATGCCCGCTGACGTAAAAAAAAACATTGGCGCATGCGCGAACTGGAATGTAAACAAAGATGTCGTCTGCGGCCGAGCAAAACGATAGTCGAGAAATTTCTCAGTTTATCCAACTTTCTGAAGAAAAAACTGAATGCTCTGGTTTCCAACAAGGTCTCGAAACGAACGAAAACTATAATCAAAGGTGCATTGAACGTTTTGCAGAAGTATTGCGACCCTGTCGGGAAAAACTTTATTTTTTGCGGAACCACTTCAACATATTACATCATTCATGCGACAAGTTTGGTGTATAGTACGTTGTCATGCATGGCTACGGATGAGGTGTGTTATAAAACACATATTATATTATATCATGCTACCATGCGCCATTCTGATTGGACGAGAGCGATGCTAAAATATTGTTTTAGCACTGATAGCGGTGGTAAAACGGGCCCCTAAACCAGCATTTTTGAAAATTGCCCGGTCGGTGTATTTGAACGATGTGGCTCTGAACTTAATCCGAAACAGTCCGCTTTGTTTCAAAGACCGAGTTCGAATTTCGATACAGAGATAAAGTATGGTTCTGTAACTCACCTCTTCGTGAAAATAAGCGGTCTATGATGAAAGAAATCTCCGGCGCAACACATTTATTTTGTATGATGATGTACAAATTGAATAGGGTAACAGCGCACTGTGTAGTTTGCTTGATCGATTCAGCAGGAGTCGACACGCGACATACCGCTCTTTAAACGAAGCTACTACTATAGTATTCGTTCATACACAAATAAATTGAAACTTCCTCACAGTAACGGTACGTCAGATATTCCTTCCTAGAGTTTGGGCTGTAACAGACCAGGGTGTTCTAACGATGTAGCCCAAGAACTTGAAGAAGTTCAAAATAACAATGCGATCATTCCTGGCGACTGCGACGAAAATCGCTGTGTCAGCGTCCAGCTCTCGCTGAATCGGGCAACACACTCTGCTCGCATATTACAACTGTTCATACAGTCGCCGTAATCCATGTCTGGATTATTTCAAAACTGCAAGTTTTCTGGCACAAATTATCCATCCAAAATATCCATCCAAAATAGAACCTGTAACCCCACTGCACCTCCTCCTCTGTCTGAATGTGTTACGACGGTTGGCGCACACCGGACTGACAGTGAATGAGACCAATCTATTTTTAGTGTACTACGCCCAAAAAGCCAGCGCTATTGTTTTTATGTAAATTCACGAAAAAAATTGTTATTTTTTCTTTTGCTTTGAACTCTTGACCCATTTCTGTGTCTGACGCAGTTCGTGTTGCATGTAAATATTAATGAAATTTTGATGAACGTAAATAAATGCGTATGTTATCGTAGGATATTGTGTTCGTGTGTTGTCAACGTAATCCAAACTTATAAAAATGCTCGGTCTCGGGCGATGATTTTCCGACGTTCGATCTCTCAGACGTCCGTTTTCTGCATTTTGGGCTGAAACTGACGAAAATGCCGGACCAAGACGACAAAGACACACAAGTTGATATAATTGTCTGTGATAATAGCAATAACTCTTCGCAATCGGGTATACACTCGATTTTGGTACAATTCGCTCCATATAGCACTCGCCTATCGTGCTATATGTCGCGCATTGTACCAAAATCTTGTGATACCCTCCTGCGGCGTGGGTTATTGCTTAATTGACTGGCCATGAGGGCGGAAGCATACGTCTTTAACCCCTCGGGCCTGTGAGTCACCCCAAAAAAACAGACTGTTTCCCGAGGCTGAAGGCCGAGGGAAACAGTCTGTTTTTTGGTGTGACTCGCAGTCCCTCGGGGTAAAAACCACGACTTTTTCTGGTATTTAATGTCGGTCAATAAAATGTCTGACATTCAAAAACTGTTCCCAGAATCCCAACCTACTATGCCGAACACCAAATTATTATATCGTTTCTGATTATATTTTGCAAATCTGCTAAATTCCGACATCCAAAATTGTACTGCTCCGAACTAACTGAAGCCAAAAAAACCGAACATCTTTTTCTGATGCAGTGATTGTGTTTTACACATCGGTCAGCCATGGTCAAACTCGGTAAAGTTCGCGTTGTAAGGTTATTATGCACCTTCCTCATTGCATCTGAACGTAATCACAATGAACAAAGATTACGTCCACGTACCTCACCAAGGGTTCCAGTGTCGTTTTATTTGGGAAATGGTTGCGATATCATACAATTGACAGTCGATCGGGCGACATCTTCTATGAACTCTTTTGAATTCCCCCTAATTGTGCGCGAAAAAATATGCCGACCGCTCCTCGGACCCGATCGGCAAACGTTGCCCGGGTAACACACGTCGATTTTTTTTCATTACGTTCGAATGGCAATGGCAACAACCTAAATGTTTGCCATTTCAACACCAAAATATAATACAACAAGCGACTTAGATGTTGAAAGAGCTCGCAGTGTTATGTAAAGGATCTCTGACAGCTCACTTCGGGATGGCCTAACCAAAAATGAAAAAGTAGCTGTAAAAAATACACAATTGAAGATTTCACCATGATTTGGACATATCAAATTGATATCATCCAAAAAAAAAACATGTGTAGCAAATATCAAAGCTATCAGACGGGTAATTTTAAAGGTACAATTTTTTGACCAAAAATGGTAAAAATTGACCCCAAAATAAAAATTTGCAGATTTCATCATAACTTGAATATATCACATTCTGATAATTCCCTGTCTAAAAAATGTCTGAATGTCTTTTATGTCTCAAAAATAAAAATATGCATATTTCTGCATCATTTGATCAATCTGAAAAAGCTATCCGCAAAGACTTATGTCAAGAATATCAAAGCTCTTCATTAAGTAGTTTTAAGAAGATTTTTAAAGATTTGTTGACCAAAAACAAAAAAAAAATTGCCATAAAAAATAAAAATTTGAATATTTCATCACAACTAGCACAACGTTTACGAAGGTCATTCTCAGGGACATGTTGACCAAATATTGAAGACGTCGAACCACCAGTAAGAGAGAAGAAGATATTTGCCAAAAAATAGCAAAATTCGCCTCAAAAATACAAATTTGCGTATTTCACCATAACTTAAACATATATGATTAGGGTAATCTCTGGGAATCTGTACTCAAAATATTTAAGGAATCGTATTGGCCGTTTTGAAGAAAAAGCTTGGGATGTAAAAATTTGAGGACGATGCCTCGCATTCACCTAAAAGCAAAGCTAAAAAACAGTAACAAATCGAGAACAAAAGACATGTTGATCTACAATACAAAATAATCTAAGATTTGGTAGCAGGCTATAATCAACTAAATGTTACTGGAGCACAAGCATTCAAAGACGTGACGTTTCCTTCATCAGATGCAAGGGTGCAATAAAGAATGGACGCAGAAAGCGACAGAAAATTCAGAGTGAAAATTTCAGAAAATTCAGAAATTCAGAGTGTACAATTTTCTGTCGCTTTCTGCTTTATATTCTTCATTCCATTCTTGCATCAGATAAGGGAGACTACACGTACTTGAAAGCTTATTCTCCAGTAACATTTAGTTGATCATAGCGTTCTACCAAAGCTTAGATAAATTCAGAAAAAAAGATACAGAAACTTATCAAAATTCAGTTACTGACCCTCGGAAGTTTAAATCCACATTAGAGATGAACAGAGGTTTTCAAGCTTGTTTCCAGACAGCAACCTCTACAGTCATCTTCTTCAATTTCCTTACCATCAGCTTCTGTGATAATTCTTCGATTACCAGGTAAATCCAACTTTTCACATCCTAAAAATAATGCAACAATAGGTAATATGACGACATGAGACTTTAACTGAAAGACAAGGTGGCCTTATTAGGTTAAGGAAAAGGGGTGACTTTTGTATACAGTGCCTCTTTTCGATACTGTTACAAAATATTGGCTTCTTCTTGTCATCAACTGATGAAAAGTAAAAGAAAGGCCAACTTTCATATGCTGAAAAAATAGAGTGTACACTCCATGATGTTTAGCTAATGTTTTATATGCGATTGTGATTACTAAAAGACATGTGTTAGCTGTGATTACGCATGGTATACAAGCCACTGAAAGAAAAAAAGGTTTCTTCACGTATTTTAGCTATTCCAAAGTACTACACAAATAATTTCAAAGGATAATAATACAGATGCTTCAAAATTTAACACCTTTTACAATTTTGGAGAGAAAACTTACCCTTTCTGGTCTTGCTTCTGCACGATCACAACTTCAGCGTGCGTTTACAAGAAAAATGTCGCAACTTCCGTTTTGATGCATGACGGGATAAGAAGAGGCACTAAATTTGAACACAAGTGTTAAGGAGTAGAACGCCTCTTGCACGCCGATGTTAAAATTAAAACGTTCATGGTGGTTATCTGATTTTCTTTTCCAATTTTCAAAATTTCAACCCATAATAAACGTGTAAAATTATTTTGTATACTTTCTCTTTAGAAAAAAAAAACTTGCTTTCAGCAATTTTAGACCAGAGATATTTTTCACTTAGTGGGAAATTCATTACATCAAATCTGTGTACGTTTGCTTAACAGCGATGCAGTAGTACATTTAATATAGCCATAGTAAAGTAAAAAACACTAAAGATTGTTAATTGATTGTTTTACAGTCTTGCAAAATTTCTGTAATGCTGAGTTTTTGAACACTTGAAGGAGATGGTTGTTAACACTACGTGTTCAGGTTTAGAACATCATTGTTAATAATATGAACACTAGAATTAACAATATGAACACTAGCCGTTCAAATTGAACACCGACATCTACATTTTGAATGCGTAAAGACTCGTCTGGCGTTAGGGTTAGGGTTAGTGCAGTGCAGACAAGGCCACGGTCAGTGATCGTTGTCTGGCTCAGAACACACTTGAAAGCCAGAAAAATCGGAGAATAATTACCGACTCGATTTTTTAATGCACCGTTAAGTTCAGACTGTTAGCTTGAAAGTGGTTCGGTGATGTGACCCTTAAACAAAGTGGGTCACAAGCTTTCCTTTGATGCGAAGGTGCGTAGTGATTTCCACGCATGAATAAATGACACCTCTAGTGAGACAACTTTTTGGCCAGTCTACAGCCTGGAAATTACATGGCTAAACAGTCACGTCGTGTGGCTGGGACAGTTATCGCTACATAATTTAAATATACATGTTAATGGAGATTTATAATGAGCTGTTTGTTGATGGCACGACAAAGTTTCTGCACTACTTGCCAACATACGGAAACATCAGTCGGTACCCTCCAAATTTCGTATGATAACCCTAATTATACAAGTAAAGCCTGTATCTCGAACATACCCATAGCTGTGGTTGGAGGATGAACTAGCCGCTTTGCAGTGCTTGACGGTGTTAGTCATTTTTTTAGATTACTTCTCACAACCTGTGAACAATAAACAATTAGTCTTATGTATCCGGGGAACGCAGGCAAGCTTATTTACATTATGAATTAAGGACACGCCCGATATCAGGATGAATGACTGCTGGCGTCATTGTTTTTGCCAGGTGAAGCCATTCGCTGTGGCTACGTGGCGATAAGAAAGGCTCCAGAAATCGTAGTTTCGGTGATTCATTTATTTTCCTCGGAAGTTTTCTTGGAACAACTGCCATTCCCGGTCGACATTATCACTATGTAGCAAAATATGCCTGCGTTTAGGTTAATGCACGTTTAATTATCAAATGCCGTTGCGTCGAAGTAACACAACAGGTTTTTTTTTGCTTTTTTTCTTGAATTGACGTGGTCTCAATGCAAAGTATAGTCTGACATTCAAACTGACCCCGCCCCAACCAAACTAGCCCTACTCCCAAAATCCAAAAAAATTACGTCTTTCCGGGTGAAACTCCCCTGTATAGTGTTCACCCGACTCATCGCGTCCACTCCACTCACGCGAGCGTTTCTCATGAAAGCAAAATACATATCATTGCGTTCACTCCACTCAATCATTAACAAATCACAGACTTGAACCATTGTTATGTAAATTCTATGCGGGCAAAGAGGGAACGTGATACGGGTAAAGCACGTACAGTTTTGCCCTATTACATTAGAATGATGCTGTGATTTACAATGTAAACACAATGTTGACCTAGCATTTGTTTTTTCAATCTCTACGCGCTCCTATAGAGCAGACGTAATTTGTCTCGACCAACTGAACTGTTATTGGCGGACTGCTTACGAAATGAGTCGAAGTCCAGGGGCGAGGTCAATCTCGATTGAAAAGTATGCGATATTTCACAGCACAAATTCATGTCAGTATAGCTTGAAAGCGATTGCGATTGAATAAGGTAATTATACACTTATGCAATAAATTTAAAGAAACCAAAATAGAAAATAATAGAAATATTTCCATGAACTTGCAAAAACTTAAACAACCACGAAATTGCTTTTTTCGAATCACCAACTGCTTTTTCCTGTTTATAAAATCAATAACGCTGTAAAACAGCGTGCTGCTGGTCTGTCTATCGTCGTTATTATAGTAGTTCAACTGATAGACGTCACCGAAGAACGACGAATGCTCGTTTCAACATATCAGAGAACACGATATTCAACTGTTTGACTGAAGTTCACGTATTTCTTTACTTGTTCAAGACTCGAACCTCGCGATTTTAGAATGACGCATTCAGTTATCAGTGTGGTCACAGATTCACATCTGTTTTACGTACTCGCAAAGCCAAAACAAGTCGCTTTTATAATTATTCGAGTTTGGTGTCAGAATAGATTTATTTCAGTTTTTCGCCAACTGGTACTTTTAAGTTTACTATGAGAAATCGTTTTAGATACCAGATATTGTCTGATGTTATATTTAGTTTAGCCTAACGATGGGTTCTAACCTGGCATAACACAAAGTTAGCCCTGCACTATAACTGCTGCTCTGACGTCGGAGACCGTGTTCATGTAGCTGTCCGTTTTTAGCTCCATGCCGCGTTCAAGGTGTGCTGTGGTCGTACGTCAACATGCAGTACGGAACGTTTAAAGCTATCGTAGGCAACATTGCGTATGAATGAACTTCGGCTTTGTCGGTATGTACGACATTGTAAATTCATTGTCACGTGTCTCTCTCCGGGCAGGAAGCTGAAAACGATTGACGATTGCGCAACCAAAAGACAGGAAAACAAAATGCCATCGGACTTGGCATGCAAAATCACATAATTTTTACGAAGTATATACGCAGCCAGCCATTTCTTCGCTTGATAATCAGATTTTAACTGGTACATTACAGTGCACAGTTAATACGCTAATTTGTATTTAGCAAGACGATTATCCCCAGATTTAGCTCGGAATGACAGTAATGTTAATAAAGCCTAATGCTTACGCTGCGAACTGGCCGTTTCAGTGTTCATTTACTTCCAATTTTCACGTCATGTATTATTGCATTCATATCATAAATCAAGACAATAGTGTAAAAAGTCCTGTACTTCATTATGGGCTGAGAATTTCCACCAAAAATGTGACGAACCGGATATTTTAGCAGGCTTTGTGTGACTTCAAGGGTCGCATACACATTTCTGCGATTTACGCCTTTCCGTTTTTGGCAATGTATCGCAACTTCTGGAGAGTGTAACTTGGCGCCACGTTGACGGATTAGCCTTCTCTTTGCACATGTTATTGTTAGTGACTGTTTCTTCAGAATCATGTCTTAGAATTCCAATAATGTGCCAAAAACAAAAGATATCGTGGCAAACGTAGACAAAAGCAGTTAATTTATTCAGAATCCACCACTTCATGCTAATTGTGCAAAAATAAAGCGGAGTACTGGTGTCAAAAATCTAAGACACGGTTTTACCCAACTTACTCTGCTATCGATTGCAGTAAACCACCCTCTCGTACTTACACTTTTTAAGTGAAACAAAACCAAAAAACCCGCATTTTTGAGCAAAACAAATACACGCAAATAGGTTTTGAAATATTCTCACAATTTTTGCAAGTCAATTGTCGAGCTACGCAAACATATACTACATGTCGGGTTAAAGATTCATTGGAACAAGAAAGAGTTAAATATAAAGTGGCGACAGGGACATACCCGATACTTGAAAGGGACACCAAATATTAAGTGATGACCGAGAACCCGAAAAAAACGATTTAAGCGTCGACAAAGTGGCATGTTCTTCTGATATTAGCATCATGTTAAACACTTTTCCAAAATTTGATTGACATTTGATTACAACATGTGTAAAACAAAGCCAGTGTTAAAGTTAGTCTTCTGATGTTGGTTTTGCGAGTATGCTGACTGAAAAGGTCGCCATAGTTTTCTGTTAAAATATGTTTTCCAACACCGCGTTTCTTACGACCGGTGTTCATTTTTTTCATAATTTTATGGACTTAGATGCACTACAGGTTTTCATTTTTACATGCCTTTCACAAAAGTAATATTTCTTTTCAAGGGCGACATGCTTCGTCCACCGATTAGTCGATCGCGACCTTTCACAGGTAGCTTGTAACTGCGACCTCGTTGATTTTTTACATGATTTCCATATTCAATATGTTTTAATTTGTGATTTACGGCATAGAAATATGTCGATGTCGGGACTTCAAAATAATACTCTAATGGGTGTCCATCCTTTGTCTCTTGTAAAATTTCGTGATTGACCTCTCTATTTTATATCGGTGGCGTTAATTCGCCGGAAAAACTACTCTGCCCCTATCATCGGCCTTTTATCAACACACTGTGATAGCATAGCCCCTCTTCTGTGGTGATAGCCAGCTTTGGAATTCGACTTGTGCTTAGATTTTCTGTCATAGCCCTCCAACTCTTCTTCCCTCTCTATCGAACAACTGATTCTGAAGTTCTCAATCTTTTAAGAGGTCTTCATATGCAAAAAAAAACCAGCTGGGTATGACACTGTTTCTGCGAAACGCTTAGTCAATGCTGCTGAATATATTGCAGCTCCACTTTGTCATATTTTTAATCTTTCTTTTGCAAATTGTACATTTCAAGATGCTCTTAAAGTGGCTAGAGTAGTACCCATCTTAAAAATGGGTCCGAAAGAGAATGCTGCAAATTATCGCCAAATTTCAGTGTTACCTCGTATTTGCAAAATTCTGGAACATGACTTTTTATAAGCATCAATATGGTTTTGTAAGAAACATAGCGCAAAGTTGTCTCTTATAAATTTACTGAGTCACCTGACATCACAACTTGACCAAGTAAATAGTGCAATACGATTCTTTTAGATTTTTCAAGGCTTTTGATACCAATGACCACAAATTCTCTTAGCAAAGCTTTTACATTATGGTGTCAGAGGAAATCCTTTACTATGGTTTGCAGACTATCTAAAGCAAATATGTCAGTATGTGTCTGTAGATTGTATTAATTCTGTTCAATTACCTGTCACATGTGGGGTCCATCAGGGGTCAATACTTGTTCCTGCACTTTGTCTGATTTACATTAATGATCTTCCCAATTCAAGTGATTATTTCGACTTTCGTCTATTTGCAGACAACTTGAACCTTTTCCGTACATATTCTAATAATATTTATTGTATTAATATTTCACTAGTAGAAAATCACTTGAGAAAGTAACACGTGATGTGACCCTTATAGACTCACTTTAAACATAAATATGACAAACTATGTATTTTCCATCAAAAACGTAGAACAGTGTATTTACATGGTAATCTGTGTGTGAAAATCAACCTCTAGCTCAGAGGCACCAAGCGTCATTTGTCGGGGCAATTATTTATGAGCACCTTATATGGAAACCACACGTTTCAGAGGTAAACACGATAATAAGAAAGAAGGCTGGGATTTAGATTAAGACATGTTGTACCACAAAATATCCTCAATTTGCTCTATGTATCATGTATTCACCCCATGTAACATATGGCTTAGAAGTATGGGGGAATACATTTGCATCATATCTTAATCCAATTTATATATCTCCGGAAATGTGTATGCGTAGTATGCCTTTCTCTAAATTTAGAGAGCCACCTTAAACTCTGTTCTACAATTCACTTATTTTTGATGCTCATAAGCTCTACAAGTTGCTAGTCTGTACTTTTATGTTTGATTTACTCTACAAAAATATTCATCACGACTTATCAGATTATTTTCATATTGTAAACCATTGCTACGATACCCGCCAAAAGGTGGACATGAATTTAGTATTGCCTAGAATGTATACATCTGTAGGTCAATCTTCAATCTCTTACACAGGTGGAAAACAATGGAACACATTACCGAATTCTATTAAAAATCAAACAACTAGATATAAGTTCACAAAACCCTGAAAGACCCTCTCTTACGAGAATGTCTTGCTATGTATTAATGTGCTTATGTATTTGGTCGAATGCGAAGGTTAAACGAATTCTATCTGTAATCAGTAACCCAACTTTCTGCGATCTCTTTTTTTTTTACTGTCACAGTTACAATCTTCTCTTCACAAAATTACAAGTATCATTTATTAGACAGCAGCCCGTAATTGTTTTTGATAATACAATGTACATATGAGTTAACGGGGCTAGGCTCGACTAGCACATGGCTATATTCCTAGCTCCTTATCGTCGCTTAAATATGACAATAAAATGATGATGATGATGATGATGATGATGATGATGATGATGATGATGATGATGATGATGATGAAAAGATGCGATTAACTTCTCCTAACGCCCAAACTGCTCGTTTTCTGAAACATTACAACTTCGCCGATGCTAACTAGCCATGTATGCAACCTCGAAATTTCGGGGTTAGTTAATATGTTAAGCCGGTCGGAAGGTGTGAATCACCTACACATCGATAATACCAAAATCAAACGACTCGAACAGCATTTGCATGCAAGGCAGTGTGTGGAAACGGCGACTATTTCTCCTGTAAAGTTTGATTGAATATTATTTTCGTCACAGTCCCTCTACAAGGGACTATTGTTTCGTGGTATTTTCGAATTCTGACACCACATGGCAATTGCGATGCGACATCGGTACAAAAGAACTGAAAAGACGCTTCGTTGTACCAACACCCAGCACAAAAGCTGAAAATGATCGAATGACGTAAGCACGGTCACTCCACAAAAGCGAGTGGAATGACCGTGGCGTGCAGACTTCGTTCGACTTCTATAGCTTGTAGACTTGACTGCTAGTAAGATTCATATTTTACAAGTATAATTCCTACTTCCGGAACGTACTTATGACGACATAGCATCAGCTGTATACCTTACCTCATCCCACCTCACAAGAAAGAAAACACAGACATTGTCTATGTATTCGACTTGAGTGCATTGCATCCTGATATAGCCTCGCCAGTCACAATCGTTTTATCAAACGTTTTGAATCAGACAAGGACTTCCGTCAGAAGAAAATCGTTATGAAAATTTGTACCATCTTAAGGTTGCTAATTCAGCAAACAACACAGGCGATAATTGTGATTGTCTCACAGTCTTCAAACACTCCCAAGCAGAACATTAACATCAAGCAGTGGAGAACAAGTTAAATTTTAAATAGCCAAGTGTAGGTAAAGCTACATCCAAATAAAAAAAATATAAAAATACAAAATGAGAGTGCCTGGATGACGCCGATTTTTTTATGCCGGTGATAATGAGGGGGCCGCGGGCCTCGAAGGGAATGATGTTACGTTTCAGTCGTAGATAAAGGTTTTCATTTCGAACTTTGATTTACTTGAATTTGTGGTGATTCGGACTCAGTATTTGCTGCATCAAAGGGTGTAAAGTGTAAGATGAACGCTCATGACTACGGTATTTACGAGCTGGTCATTAAACCACGGTGACTTCACCAGAGGCTCTATGCTTCACCATAATTTTGAATCCTATCTGCGGACGGCAGTGGATCACGTGGTCCATGCTGCTTATCTCTCGCCAAATGCCCTTGGCGAAAGGTTAGGTCATGTTTGTCTAAATAATGCATCAAAACATTGCAAAATTTGTTGAAACAACATTTGATGGACATTCATGATGGATTCATGGAGCATAAAAAGGTGTCGAAATTACTCCTCTGGTAGTGATTCACATGCTTTTTACAGAACTCGCTTTTCGTTGTTAGCCTTTTCTATTCAAATTAGATAACATAATTATGCCAGCATAAGCTGCATAAATGCTAGAAGCTAGGACTGCGTTCCTTTTGAACAGAGTTTACAAACCGTAATTTACCGGTGGTACACATTATGTTTGAAAAGTCCCCTAAGATAAAAACACAGTGGGAGTGACAGTCACTGAAGGAAGAAAATTTTCACGAAAACAAGGATATCTCTCACTGCGAGCTGTCGTTGAAAGGCAACCGACGCCAATATCGCAATCCCCATCCTATGTTACTGCAGACATGCCTTCAAAATGACGCAGCTGAAACAGTTTTGTGGCCATCGCTGAATTTTCTAAAGGAGAATATATATATATATATATATATATATATATATATATATATATATATATATATATATATATATATGTGTGTGTGTGTGTGTGTGTGTGTGTGTGTGTGTGTGTGTGGTGTGGTGTGTGTGTGTGTGTGTTGTGTGTGTGTGTGTGTGTGTGTGTGTGTGTGTGTCACTTAAAATCTTATCATTTAATGGCCAAAACAGTGACCATGAAATTTAAATTTCCATTTCCACATAAATGTTGGTATTTTAGTCCTGTTTGTGTAGCGTAGCCTCCGTCGATTTTGAATTTCACTGAACGAACGCGGCGAACAATGATTGCTTCCTTGCTCCCTGTTTCTCTTCGTCTCTTTGTCCATCTACATGTATCTTCTCTGTCTTATCTTCATACACAGTCGCGGTCACAAAGAGAGTCTATCTATCCACCCATATGATCTATCTATCTAGCTATTTGTATGTCTGGGTTTTTTTATTTATGCTAAATGTTAATGGAATTAGCTTGTTCCTTTGTGGAAAAACACTTCGAATGACAATCACTGGAAGAAACTGGATTGCGAAATGAATTGGCTGGTCAACTTCCGTTGTCGGACAAAGACGATCTCGTTTGTGTGAAAAAGAGGACAAGGCGACATTTCACTTTTATATGATATCCGATATTTACGGCTACTAGACTATATAATATCGAAATTAGATTGGCTTAGCCAGATCTTTAAGGGCTGAAATCTCCGATTCACTGAATGTAGTATCGTCTAGTATCGAAGCTAGAGTCAGTCCTTGGAAGTCGGGTTTGGCCAGAACTGTGAGGCGGTGAAATCTCCGATATATATCGGATATTTACGCGCCATTTTACTGAATCTAGTATCGTCTAGTATCGAAGCTAGAGTCAGTCCTTGGAAGTCGGGTTTGACCAGAACTGTAAGGTGGTGAAATCTCCGATATATATCGGATATTTACTTGCGATTTGACTGAATCTAGTATCGTCTAGTATCGAAGCTAGAGTCAGTCCTTGGAAGTCGGGTTTGACCAGAACTCTGAGGTGGTGCAATCTCCGATATATATCGGATATTTACGCGCCATTTTACTGAATCTAGTATCGTCTAGTATCGAAGCTAGAGTCAGTCCTTGGAAGTCGGGTTTGACAAGAACTGAAAGGTGGTGAAATCTCCAATATATATTGGATATTTACTTGCGATTCGACGAATGTAGTATCGTCTAGTATCGAAGCTAGAGTCAGTTCTTGGAAGTCGGGTTTGACCAGAACCCATGAGGCGGTGCAATCGCCGATATATATCGGATATTTACGCGCCATTTTACTGAATCTCGTATCGTCTAGTATCGATATTAGAGTCTCGAAATCGCCGATAAATATCGTGTGAAATATCGGAGATTTCACAGATCCGGCGTGCTGAGACACAAAGCAAGTAGTAGTATCGTCTAGTATCGATATTAGAGTCACCAATCGCTGATAAATATTGGGTACATATCAGAGATTTCACAGATCCGGCGTGCCGAGGGCACGAGGCAGGTCATTGTAGTATCGTCTGGTATCGATGTTAGAGTCCCCAAATCGCAGAGAAATATCGGGTAAATATCGGAGATTTCACAGATCCGGTGTGCCGAGGCACAGGGCAAGTCATTCTAGTATCGTCTAGTATCGATATTAGAGTCCCCAAATCGCCGAAAAATATCTGATAAATATCGGAGATTTCACAGATCCGGCGTGCCGAGGCACAAGGCAAGTCATGCAAGTATCATCTAGTATCGATATTAGAGTCCCCAAATCGCCGATAAATATCGGGTAAATATCGGATATTTCCACTGCATGAAAACCCAATAATACTTACTGTATTTGCATGGATTATTGCCTGTATTTTAGCTGAAGAGTGCATATACAGATGAATACAGTCAATAATCCATTGCTTGTATTCAGCAAGCCTATATTCATGTGGATTCATGTGAATTCACGTGTATTATTCTATAATACAGGTAACTCATTAGTGTGAATTTATCTGTATTATTGCGTTTTCATGCAGTGTTCACAGATCCAACGTGCTGAGGCACAGGGCAAGTAATTCTAGTATCTTCTATTATCGATATTAGAGTTCCAAAATCGCCGAAAAAATATCGGGTATCCTAAATATCGTCGATTTCACAGACGCGGCTTCCCACGGAACACCTGTTGTTCATGCCATAAAATCCCAAGAGAGTTTGACCGGTTGACCTCGCTGTTAATGTTATGCAGGAAATTACAATAACAATGCTTTGTCGAATGACGCAGTGCCTTGAGGGTGGGATCGCCAGTGGTATAGAGGGAGGAGTACCTTCACCGATGGTGATAAGTGGTGCAGATTACCGTCGCCTAGGTGACTGGCGTATAAGCATGCCAAAAGACACCTATGGTTGATTTCCTGTTGACAGTCGAATGGCAGAGTTGCAAATACCTGGACTGAACCATTTGGTTTTTTGTGGGTGTCGGTGGTCCTTTGACAATAAAAGTAAAGATGCACAGATATTGAGTTTTATGTCTTGTTTATTAGCGGCCAGTATTTCCAACAGCATGAATTACGTGCATTTGCCCTAGAAGAAATAAATAATTTCGAATAAAACATCGCGAATGTAACCACATTCCTTAAGCTTGACGTACACTTAAGTGCCCCAAAGAACCATGGAATCACCAGACTTTCGATCGAAGAGATGAGTTTTGCCAAACCGCGTATACAGAAAAAGTGGCAGATGACTTTATTTTTAGAATCATAGACAGTATAGCGAGATGTAAAAATTGTGAAAGAGGCTCTCCACGTAACTATCCTAAATGTTTTTGTGTAGAGTTTGTGTTTGATTCGTTTCGAAAATGTGTTCCTACATTCTTATCCGATTGTGTGTGTTAATAAAAATGTTTGTTTTGCTTTGGATATTTGTAGAGAAGTTTGGATTAGTGTGTACGGTAATGTTTTGTTTGTGTGGGGAAAGCTTATGGCGAGACGCAGCCGGACCTATGTTGTTACAAAAGTTGATAAAGTCGCCCTTTGACGCTCGCGTTTCGAAACCCGAGTGTGGTTTCTCATCAGTTGCAGTGTTGATTCATTCCGTAGTTTGTGTATGTGAAAATTTATTTAATGCATTTTAGTGGTCTTGGTTTTCGATTAGCGAGGCAAGTATTTGGTCACGTTGTGAGTCCGTTTGGTGGTTCGGTTTGTTTGTTCTATGTTTCTTTACTTCGGTAAATTTTGTTTTGACTGGTGTGTCTTTTAGATTTTTGCGGACGTTTGTGAATTTTTAGGCAATAAGTACCACTGCGGGGTACGGATTTTATGTTTATTGGATCAATATACTTACAAGTATCCTGGTTGATGTGCTTGTTCTCGTACATTTTGATTAATAGTTCGTTTACTTTGTTAATGTTTGTTCTGGCTTGTTGTGTATAATACTGAGTGTTGCATAATTGCCTTCGCATTCGAGTACGTAATCTTTTGTGTTGACAATGACGAAAACCCGACCCTTGTCGAAGGTTTTTTTTCCGAAATTTGTCTATTGTTTTCAAGCTAGTTTATTGCGATTCTTTTAGCGCGCGACATGTTTTGTTTCCTTCTTTGAAATGGTATCTCTAGAAGTGCGAGTTTAGCAGCTTCAGATAGCTTTCAAGGTTTTGTTTTTTGTTGTTCGTGGAGCCCAATTTGACTTTTCTTTGAATTGGTGTTGTTGCGATTGTTTGTGTCTCACGACGTAGCGTAGTCATATTTTACGACTTTATTTGTTGAAATCCTGAGGTTGTTTATTCTGTTTGTTTGTTGTTGGTGTCCGAATTAATTTTAAGGCTTTCGCCCAGTACTATTTTACGGAGTTTCATAGTTTGAGCGATGATAGGTTGTTGTTGAATTTCATGTTGCTGTCGGCTGTTCTGATTTTTCTGATTTTTCTGATTTATTTCCACTGCCATTTTTGTTTTTTGTTTATTTTGTATTTAATGTTGTGTTACAGTTGTTTGTTATGTGTACGATTTTTATTTGTGTGTTCTATGTAATTTTATGTTTTTTTAGTAGTTCTCATTTTAGAGTATTTGGTGGCCCTGAAAAGGTATGGGTTTTTGTTAGCGCTTGGCGCGTTGTTTTTCCGATAAGCCTAGCTTTTTTATGCTTCTTTCGCCGATTCGATGTGCTTGGTGAGTAGGTGTTTGCCGCCTTCTTGTCACTGTGTGTGCGTACATGGACGGTCTGCATAGCCCTTGAATGTGGTCTCGATTTTACAATCAAACTTACAATTAGGAGTATATATCAAAACTGATAAATGATTTATGTTTTCACATGGGTTCACAAATTTTACGGCTCGGACTATGATTTTACAAGTTTCTATAAAAAGTATAAGGCGCGGGGTATAATATATTGACTGATTACTGTAGCTATGATAGGCTACATTCAGGACAGGCAGTAATTAGTAGGCAAAACAGGTGGTTTTCACCGTGGGCAGAACTCGGTGCAATGATACTGAACATTAATAGTAAGCCTTTCACCTTGAAGGTAATGCTGTAGGTGAAACAAGGACTTCAAACGCACGATGGTACAAACAACACCACAAGTGAAACGTACACATAGAAATACACGCGTTCCTACGTTGTGCCCACCTGGACCACGCGATTAAATATGACTGATAATGCTGGATAGTGTTAATTGGGTCCGTAAACAGTCAATTAATAGTTTAATTGACTACCTGGGTGATTGGCAGGTTGTGTCTAACGACGCATATGCAAAGCAGGCCAAAAGACAAAAGCCCCCAAAGATATTGACAGCTGGCCAGGGGTCACCATGAATACGTAATGACGCTTCACTACGCAGGAACTGCGTAGTCAAGCCCTTCTTAACCGGTCAAACTCTCTTGGCATTTTCCCTCATGTCATTCTAGTATCGTCTAGTATCGATACTTGTCCCGAAATCGTCAAACTTCGATACTAGATAGTAAATATCCGATATTTAAAAATTGTGCAAAGTCACGCCTTCATGGTGAAACACTGCCGCTCTAAAGATACCGAACGTTTATTCAGATCAGAAGGCATCCATGACCCACTGGCTTTAATCTCCGCTCCTGCTAAACAATAGCATCTTGTTGGCGTGTACACATGGTAAAAATAATCGATCTTTATTTCTAAGTTTCTCGAAGGAAGTTCAGCATTGTAATTAAAGTGAAACTTTGATCATGACACACTAAATTAATATCAAGAGATCGTTCGGAAAACGAGTAATGATTGGATGAGTTGATCATAGCCTGGTAGTTCCAAAAAATTATCTGATTACATCCACTTTCTCCCATGGAAATTTGAAAAATTGAAATAATCTGCCTCGTAGTCGTTTTGGGGCAACGATATGGTGAACAGTAGGACGCTCGTTAGCTTCATTGCTTGTCAACAAGCAGAGGGTATGCAAGATCAAAATGTCAGAAAATAAAATCTTCCGGGGATGTTACTTACTACATTGCAAGTTATTGATGCTATGCTCGGACATAGACCCTCGAGGGTCTATGGCTCGGAGAAGTGTTTTAGCACTCACAGAAGGTCGATCGACACTCTTTAGCAACAGTAAAATTGCGCACATGCAGACGTCACCGATTTTAAAACCTAGCTTTAACTAATGTTTTACGGCTGAGAAGTGAGCCTTCACGATAAGTGCAGGTATAATGTGATTTCAAAAAAAATGGAAAAAGTCCATGGAAATTTGCGGTGTAAATTTTCTTCTGTAGTACCTTGAACTGACAAAGCCTCGTTCTGTTTCATAACGGAAGTCAAGCGTCGACCCCGTATTACTTGCGATCAGAAGATTCGATTCACTGGGATTTTTTGACAACTAATTGAAATTTCTGTGCACACAATTTATACGACAATTACGGCTATGATACTTTGTTTAGAACAAAAGCAAGCTTTTTTAAGGCGTTCATTTAATGACCTCTGACATCACATGACTAACCTTTGACACAGCCAGGTCATTCAGTCATTGATTCTCCAACAGAGCTGTACTATGAGCCTGGAGTAAGTACAAACCTAACGTATTCCGTGCGATCATCCTTAAAAAATTTCGTTAATGTTACTCAAGATGCTTTTAAAGTCTACCAGAAACTCATACTTCGTTAAGTTAACGGAATCAAATTTAAGCAAACTTTAGTTTTTTTAGCGAGGCATTCTTATAATTAAACCATAAGTGCCTGCATGAATGCACAGTAAGCCTGTAACGTAGAGTGACAGTGAACTTAGTAAAGGCTCAATCTCGACTGAATATTTTTCCACCACTGAAACTCAATGTGTTGTGTCATGGAGCTGACAATTAACCACATGGTTTTTCGAGTTTGACAGTCACTGCTTTCAAGTCACAATGTTGAAAACGAAAAAAAATACATAAAGATCTTATTGATCCAGTGCTCATGATTGTCGTAAATTTTAACAATGAATGTTTACAAACAAAGAGGACATTTTTGTTAGCGCTCAAAATTATTAATGTTATGTGATTTATTTTTGGTCAGTCCTCCAGATACAAGATGAACAAATATGTCAAAGTAAGCACAGTTGAGCAACTGCATACATTCGCTTCTTTATTTAATAGCTCCGCTGTTTTTGGTAAAAAAATCTTCTCTAAAACCCCATGTCCGATTGCTTTGAAATTCGACATGCAGTTCACTTGGTGTGACCTCAGTTAGGTTTGTTCTAATCAAGGTGAAATTTGTATATCTGTATTTTAAGGCAATTTTTGTCATTTTTGTTCTAATAATCTTAAAAAATCTTCAAAACCTGCAAGTCACATAGCTTTGATATTTGATAGATATAGGTCTATAAGGAGCTTTTTCAGATTTGTTCACATTGTGCAGAAATACATAAATTTCTATTTTCAAGATAATTTTTTTCAATTGTGGTCAAACAATTGTTTTCGTAAAAACTGCTTGCCTTATAGCTTTGATATTTGGTATGGAGGTTCATAGGGATAATAAAAATGTGATGCTTTCAAATGATGATGACTCTACAATTTGAATTTTCTGGCAATTTTTTACAATTTTTTGGTCAAAAAATGTGTTCTCAAAGATTATGATTTGATAGCTACGATCTTTGGTATGTAGGTCACTACAGATAAGATGTGATTTATTTTATTAAAATGCCCTTCAGATAAAAATAAGTCACAAATACGCATATATTAAACATGTTTGTGTACCGTCTATTTACTGTCTGTTCTGTGCTGTTTTGTGTCTATGTTTACAACTATTGTCTTACGAATTCTGACCTAATGTCTTTGGAGTATGGATTGGTATAATTGCGATTAATTATCTCATGTAAACAGTGCATGACCTGGAATCCGCTCTCAGACTTACCTGTTTCAAACATGAATGCAAAAAAACCCCATGTTTGGTATATGTATACACAGCACCAACAGAAGTCGTCTTGGGCATAAAACAATTTAGCAGGTATTTGTCAACACCTTTTGTGTATATTGATTCCAACTATTATGAACTGTTTATGAATCTGGCATGCTAGAAACTAGTTTTCACGTTGTCATTTCGGTAAGGGATGAACGTGCCGTCGTATCATGTGGGAGGGGTTTAGCCAAACGGAAGCTCTGCTCGTGCGATGCAGACGTCACAACCATCTTTTCCAAGGGGGTAGTGCATATAGCAATTGCACTACCCTGACCTAGGGTGGTACAAAACTGCACCATACTAACAACTGCACAACTAACCTGTTAGGAAACTGTAACACTAACAAGGTAACTGCGCTCTGAACAAGCCAAACTACGAACATGCTTTCCTTCTATGGCAAAGCTTGGTCGTTGACACTACCCCAAAGCCGACTTCACTGTGCGACTCTCCAAAGTCCTTCAAAGTAAGTGGCCAAATGACACAACCCAGGGGGAACAGGACAAGTTCGAGGGTGCTGCTGCACCAATAGCACTAACCCTGTGTCTTCTACTAACCCATGAGCGAGGTGACGTTTCTGCGGCATGGACGTGCGTGATGGTGGACGAGCTTTACTTTCGCAAAAGTAAGTTGAAACGGTGATAAAAGAACACGTCCCCCGGGGCAAACAACGCCCAAGACCTCGTTATTTTCTCCACACAACCCCTTGAGCCGGTGCCCCTCTACACGGGCATGCAAAAATTTTGTAAGCCTAACACGTATATGGTCGGTAATCGTACCCCGAAAATGCGGTATTTTTCTGCCAAATGCCTGGCAGGAAAGTGTGCGGAAGAGTCAATATTCTGGACACACGAAATAGGGGGCCGGTTTTGACCACCTTGGCAGGATAACGGCCAGGGGCGCTCGGCAGGAAAAGGAGGGGTTAAACTGCTGCTTGTAAGTTTAAGGATACATATCAATTTCAAAGTACTTACACGTTTTAGGATAAATATAGCAAATAAAATATAATCTCACCTCTATAATCACAGATGAACTTGTTTTCGACATGAGGCTTGTCTTCATTTTGCTTTATGTACACCTCAAATTCCGACTGTTTATGTAATCGTGTTCTTCGTGATGACATAAATCCAAATCTATGGACAAAAGAATGGGAAGAAAAGCTAACAGTTGAGTAACGTTGCAAGAATTTGCAAAACGAATTAGTCAAATTCATCACGCTACAGTTATGCATATTGTGATGTAAAAGGTACAAGTTTATGAAAATATTACAATGAAACAAGATTAACTTTTAAAAAAATATAACAACTTAGCCGGCTATTGAACCACTCTTTTCTGGGAGTGGAGATTTAGCCGACTGGTTCTGTC
Source organism: Ptychodera flava (assembly GCF_041260155.1). Taxonomy (NCBI): domain Eukaryota; kingdom Metazoa; phylum Hemichordata; class Enteropneusta; family Ptychoderidae; genus Ptychodera; species Ptychodera flava. The sequence goes on along the minus strand of NC_091929.1, from coordinate 38,862,004 downwards.
TCAGGCCTCTCAGCTAGGCGACTGATGCCGTATGTTGTGGGTTCGAATCCGATTGAAAACTATCCGTATTTTAATCAATTGCAGAAAATTCTCTTAGTGACAAGTTACATACAGGTATATTCAAGAAAAGACATGTATCATGCGTAACCTACATGTATCTACCAAGGTTTCTGCAATGTCCCGGGGGTAAAAGTTCAGCAAATGACACTCTTGTAGCTTCAATTCTCTCCAGGCAAGAAATTGAGTATGTAATGGATCAGTAGCCAAAACCTCTTCAAAATCGTCAGGGCGTTTAGGTAGAAGACAAGTTGCACCCTCTTCTGTATCTAAAGAAGCAACAGACGATGATACAGATCCATTCACTGATGAATATTCAAAATCAGGGTCACAAGGCTGTTTCACTGAACTTTCAGCGACGACGTGTTGCTTTCGTTTTTGCTCGCCTGACTTGGAACGCCTTTTTAACAGCTACAAACACTTCTTTTCTACATTTCTGAACATGCAAACAGGATTGATACATATTTCGTTATTTAATACACTTATATTTTATAACATCTACTGACCAGTTCTTGTTTTACCGTTACTTTACACATTCCACTCTCAGGTGCAGGTGTGTCATTAAAGGTCTATATTCTACTTTTCACTGCAGAACACTTCAGGATGAGATCAAGGGTTATTTCATATTTTTTGTGATTTTTTTTATTTTTCAATATTTCAAAATCATTACTTTTGTGATTACATTAGTTCTACTAAATATCTACTTTTTTTGCAAATGTTAACACAAAGTGAGATTTTCTCAGTTCAGTTTTGGGCCTGAGATGACCAACTTATAAACAGTGTAACTTGCCTATTTATGCATGAACAGATGCCTCTGACTTTTTGCCTAAAGAAGGGAACAATACTTATCTCCAAAATCAAGTCTCACTTTACGATTTTGAATGTGCAGTCATGGTCTTTTATTTTTATCTATTTTATTATATTTAATCTCGAACCAACAGGTTGCCCGATAACAGGTTCGTTTGAAAATAAAAATATGATACAAAAACGAAAAATATATAACAGTTACAACGAAAATAAACAAGAGAATTCACATAAAAAACAAAAAAACAGCAACACAGCGAAGGATACAAAAGAAATACATCCAGATAAAACAAATTATTCAGACAAAAAGGATCTTACATAATCCATGACGAAAATTACTGAAGTCATTAAAATATCTAAATTTTGCTTGTTACAGATAGAATTAAAATATGTCTGAGATTGTGATAAAAATGAGTGTTTCAAGATATTCGTACGTGCTGACACTGGTCTAAAAAGAACAGCATGACGCAAGGTAAAAGCAGGAACGTTAAAATAAATCTGTGCAAGAACTTTGGTACACTATGAACTGAGTGAAGAATTTTATATACACTTATTGAAATAACCATCTACATGCACACTACAATCAATCAAACTATCCAATATTTTATATGTGCAATCATGGTCTCTCATCATCACTTATCGACATAACTGTCCTTATGCACACTACAATCACCCACTATCCCATATTTTGCATGTGCAGTCATGGTCTCTCATTTACATCTATTGAAATAACTCTACATGCATACACTACAATAAATACAACTATCGAATATTTTGAATGTAGAGTCATGGTCCCTCGTCTAAACCTATTGACATAACTATCTACATGCACACAATAATCACTCCAACTATCCCATATTTTGAATGTACAGTCATGGTCTCTCATCTACACTATTGACATAACTATCTAAATGCACACTACAATAACTCGACTATCCCATATTTTGCATGTGCTGAGATGGTCTTTCATCTACACTAAGGGGCCGTTCAGTTTTTACGGCTGGGGGGGGGGGAATCCAGGGGGGGTCATTGTAGTTTTGGAATCCGCGAAGGGGGGTCATCGCTTTTTCACTGGTAGGAAAGGGGGTCATCACATTTTCAAAAACATAATACCTACAATAAAGTTCAATTTTTGCAATGGCCATGATCGACCCTCCTTACCGGCGGGCCGCCTTTGGCGTCCCACTACAATTAATTGACTTTGTGTTATGGCCTATGACCCTCTTAGAGTTGACTTTATGTAATAACCCATGACATTCTTAACCAACGGGCCACCTTCTGCGGCCCTGTCCAGTAAAGTTTATGCAATGGCCATGATCGACCCTCTTTACCGGTGGGCCACCTTTGGTGGCCCACTAGGATAAAGTTGACTTTACGTAATGGCTCATGACCCACTTAACCGGAGGGCTGCCTTTGGCGAACCACTCCAATATAGTTTACTTTATAAAATGTCCATGGACAAAGGTTGTTTATGAAATGACGTTAAAAATGCCTATCGGTTGTCCTATTTAACAGACGTTAGCATGGATGTGGCTGGGGAATTTGTGCAATGGCATCTCTGCTACATGAATAAAATGCGCCGCGTACCGGAGTTCAAATCCAAACTGTGCGGGTAAATTTGACACATGGGTTTTGGTTATTTTTCAGCCGGGGGGGGGTCATCAAATGTTTTTCGTCTGACAAACGGGGGTCATCTTTTTTTCTGGAAAATGCAAGGGCGGTCTATATTTTTAGAAAACCAGCGACAAGATTTTGCTGCCCCTCCCCCAAGGCCGTAAAAACTAAACGGTCCCTTATTGACATAACTATCCAGATACACATTACAATCACTCCAACTAACCCCTATTTGAATGTTCAGTCATGGTTTCTCATCTACACATATTCACATAACTATCCACATACACACTACAATCTCTCCACTATCCCATACTTTGAATGTGCAGTCATGGTCTCTCATGTACACTTGTTGACATAACTATCCACATACACACTACAATCACTCCAATTATCCCATATTTTTAATGTACAGTCATGGTCTCTCATCAACATTTATTGACATAACTATCCACATATACACTTTAATCTCTCAACTATCCTATATTTTGAATGTCCAGTCATTGTCTCGCATCTACACATAATGACATAACTATCCACATACACACTACAACCTCTCCAACTATCTGATATTTTGAATTTGCAGTAATGGTCTCTCATCTACACTTATTAAAATATCTATCTACATGCACACTACAATCAATCAAACTATCGAATATTTGGAATGTGCAGTCTTGGTGTCTCATCTACTCTTTTTGAATACACAGTACAATTACTCAAACTATCCTCTATTTCGGAATTACAGTCATGGTATCTCATCTTCACTTATTGACATATTTGTATACATACAAACTACAATCACTCAAACTATCCTGTATTTTTGATGTGCAATCATGGTCTCTCATCTACACTTATTGACATAACTATCTACATGCACACTACAATCTCTCCACTATCCCATACTTTGAATGTACAGTCATGGTCTCTCATGTAGACTTGTTGACATAACTATCCACATACACACTACAATCACTCCAATTATCCCATATTTTTAATGTACAGTCATGGTCTCTCATCAACATTATTGACATAACTATCCACATATACACTTTATCTCTCCACTATCCTATATTTTGAATGTCCAGTCATGGTCTCGCATCTACACATATTGACATAACTATCCACATACACACTACAATCTCTCCAACTATCTGATATTTTGAATTGGCAGTAATGGTCTCTCATCTACACTTATTAAAATATCTATCTACATGCACACTACAATCAATCAAACTATCGAATATTTGGAATGTGCAGTCTTGGTGTCTCATCTACACTTTTTGAATACACAGTACAATTACTCAAACTATCTCTATTTTGGAATTACAGTCATGGTATCTCATCTTCACTTATTGACATATTTGTATACATACAAACTACAATCACTCAAACTATCCTGTATTTTGGATGTGCAGTCATGGTCTCTCATCTACACTTATTGACATAACTATCTACATGCACACTACAATCACTGCACTATCCAACATTTTGCATGTGCAGTCACGGTCTCCCATCTAAACATTGAAATAAATATCTACATGCACACTACAATCACTCCACTTTACCGTATTTTGCATGTCACTAGTACAGAAATTTGCGAGAAATGGACACTTTCTCGTTGTATTGCGAGAAGTAAGCGAGAAACGTACTTCTTGCAATCAATCTGCGAGAAATGTGCTTTCTCGCATGCATCTGCGAGAAATTGGATTCTCGCGATAAATCAGCGAGAACTATGTTTTCTAGCTCTGCATCTGCGAGAAATTGTGAAGTTTTTGTGAAATGCTTACATAGAACAATACAATTTCTCGCAGATGCAAAGCGAGAAAACAAATTTCTCGCTGACTGATTGCGAGAATTCAGTTTCTCGCAGATGCTGAGCGAGAAAACACAGTTCTCGCCAGCTGATTGCGAGAAAATTAAATTCTCGCTAGGCTATTGCGAGAAAGTTAATGTATTGTCGCTTACTTCTTGCAAAAAGCGAGAAAGTGTCCATTTCTCGCAAATTTCTCACAAATTTCTGTACTAGTGTGTGCTGTCAGGGTGTCTCATCTACACTTATTGACATAACTGTCAACATACACACTAAAATAACTCCAACTATCGTGTATTTTGGATGTACAGTCATAGTCTCTCATCTACACTTATTGAAATAACTATCTATATGCACACTACACTCACTCCACTCTCCCATATTTTGAATTTACAGTTATGGTCACTCAACTACACTTATTGGAATAACTATATATATGCACACTACAAACACTCCAATCTCCCATATTCTAAATGTACATTCATGGTCTCTCATCTACACTTATTTAAATAACTATCTATATGTATACTACAATCACTCCACTTTTGCATGTGCAGTCAGGGTCTTATCTACATTTATTTAAATTACTACATACACACTACAATCACTGCACTATCCCATATTTTGCATGTGCAGTCACTGTCTCACATCTAAACATTAAAATAAATATCTACATGCACACTTCAATCACTCCACTCTACCATATCTTGCATGTGCTGTCAGGGTCTCTCATCTACACTTATGTAACCATACACATAAAAATAACTAAAACAATCCTGTATTTTGGATGTACAGTCATGGTTTCTCTTCCACACTTATTGAAATAACTATCTATATGCACACTACAATCACTCCACTCTCCCATATTTTAAATGTACAGTCATGGTCACTCATCTACGCTTATTGAAATAACTATTTATATGCACACTACAATCACTGCACTATCCCATATTTTGCATGTGCAGTCATGGTCTCTCAATTATTATTGAAATAACTATCTACATGCACACTACAATCACTGCACTATCCCATGTTTTGAATGTGCACTCATGGTCTCTCATCTACACTTATTGAAATAGCTATCTACATGCACACTATAATCTCTCCACTATCCAAAATTTTGCATGTGCACTCATCGTCTCTAATGTACACTTATTGAAATAACTATCTTTATCATATATCTAGATTATCCCCATGTTAACGTTAGGGAGGAAGCGCCCGCTAGAACGGGCAATAATTTGCCGTTTATATATACACACAACAATCATTCCACCACTGCAGCCCAAAAGTCCCTCATTCTGTCCAATGAAAACGTCCCAACTTTTCGTCACACATACGCGAGTGCGCGTACACAAGGTCAATGCCACCTTCCACGTCATGTTAAAAACTTCGCCGAATTTCCTCACTGCAAAGGTAAATATTTATGAACGAGTTGCAGATTCCATTTCCCTTGCATATTGCCCTTTATTATAGTATTTTGGCAAGAATTTGAGGGAGGAATTCCAAAAATACCCAAGCGATATTAGTCATGTGCAAAAATAGGTGAAAACATAGTCAACAGCCAAATGATCGTTAACTCGTCATCTCAGAAAAACAAGAGAGAAACTCAAAAAAGCAAAATCATAAGACTCTTTGTTAATCTTCAAGAGATGTGTAATCTGAAATATTGTAAGAAATAACAGCGAAATGAAAAAGTTAAGTCAGCGGGTTTTTCAGAGGTATTTTTCATTTTACGATGTGGCGAATAAGCTCGATTTCCCATAGAAAAAAATGGCGTCTAATGTACCGAACAGATTGCATACTTCTCTCAGGTTCAAATTTTTCAAATATTTGGGGTACCTGAGACATTGTAGTTTGACAGTGAAACAGATGCCATGACTATGCACGCAGTAGTTTTTACCCAGGGTCTAGGTAGTCGCTTCGGGAAAAGCGATGTCGTGCCGGATTATCCAGAAGTCGTGACGAAAACCAAACGGTTTAGACTAAAATTCCACCGTTGGTGTCGCTAAGAACATGGCAGCTGACAAGCCAGATGCTGGCGACGGTAAGAATTTTATGCCATATCTTTACTATCTTGGTGGTGAAGGTTGTTTAAAGTATCCCATACAGTGTAGAGGATATTAGAAAATGTACCAGGAAAGTTTCTGTGTTCAATTTTGAACAATGGCCGAGAATTCAGTGTTCCCGTGTGAGTTCACTGACTGAGTGGTAAACCTCCTATACCTTACACGCATTACAGTACTGAGTACATGTAGTTCAACGGAGGTACGATGCGGACGATTTTTAGAACATATTACTTGATCTTGCTTGGTGTTGAAGATCGTTTTAAGTAGCTCATACTGTGTAGAAGATGTTAGAAAGTGTTCCAGGAAAGTTTCTGTTTTCAATTTTGAATAAATTTTGAGAATTCAGTGTTCCCGCATCATAATCAGTGCAGTGTGCTGAGCGTAGGTTCACAGGGCAGGCGCTAGCTAGGCCATTCATACACATGAGAGAAGAATGCAGGGCATTTCAGTTTATCCAAAGGCATTTTGTGTACCTATTCGGATAGCCTGTTTTGAGAGTTGCAGTGTTTGTGCATCAACAGGAGGTGTTCCCCCTTTACCCGAAAATTAAGGGGAGTTACAAGTTCATGTGTTATGCATGTGGTCAGGTCTGGCAGCAGCAAAGAAAGTATTCTTACTGATTTCACAAATACTGATACACCGTTAGTAAAATTGTCAACTTTTTCATTTGTCCTGGGCAGGCTCTATAAATATGTATCATATGCAATGGCAGCATGATTATAGCTAAGACATATGGTTTGCATGTGGTTCTGAGAACACAAATTTCTGCATGTTTTGCCCAAGTGTGCATCAATGTATTGTCACATCTTTGATAAGCGGCAGATAAAGCTATGAAACTTTGGCAAATTTACTGACCGTGCAACAGACCTCGTGACTCATTATAATTATTATTTTGTGTAAATTCCTTAAATCCACATTGTCAGTTAAAGAAATTGAACCAAACTTGACATCAGGGCCGAATTAGTTATTGTGAATTACTTATTATGTAATCCTTTCAATTCATTTAGGACCATCCATTTGATATGCGTATCAGAAAATGTACAGCTCGACGAAAGTTGCAAGGATTGACAAATCTTGAGCCAGCCAGGGGAGTCACTGGTGTCAGGGTATTCCACAGAGTCAATGAAGGACGACTTAATGCCCTCATAAGACATGGGCAAAAGTGGCAAGACAGAGTATGCAATTTTGACAACCCCAGCAAGACCATGCTACCTGGTGTCAGTGTTACCTTTTTGAGAAGTGTATAACATGTAACAAGATCAGAAAGCATTGTCTATGATATGTATAATTTCAAATTGTGTGATTGTTGGATATTCTCCTCACAATTCCATATTAGTGGCCTTGTCTGTGTTTTAGTGTGTACAAAGAAAAATAGACACAGTTAAACTGTATAGTTTTTTAACAATGTAATAATCTAGTATATATTTCACATACATTTTATGTGTAATCATAAAAATAAATCCATAACCCCAAAAATATTTTCACTTTGAACAAACAACAATAAATATTTACTGGCAGTGTAAACATCAATATGTATCGTATAAGCTTTACATAACAGAAGACATATGAGGTATAGTTTTTCATAAGTGAACATTGCAACAGGAAGAAGGCTAATCTTCTCACTGGTCATTGTGCTATGTTATCAAGGAGCTTTGAGGCAATCTTGTATTCAAAGGTTACAAGTCACACTGCTTTTCACACATATATGTATATGTATCTTGATTCAGCAGTTCTGCACTTTTATATGATTTTAACTATTTTGTTTCAGTGTCAAATACACTTTCTTGATTAACTCCCGAAAGCATATTGACAGAGTCTGATATTATCTGACTTGTCAACAAAGTGTCAATATGTGTGAACTGTACTTGGGTTTTGATTGCATTCTAGCCAAGACTGGAATTCAACTTTCAACAACAATATTACAGTCTATACAGAGTACACATCGAGTTGAAAAGATGGATAGTGCTTGTAGGTGTTCAACATGCTTTGCAGAGAAGAACTAAGAAAGTGTATTTGACATAAAAACATCAGAAGTGGTGAAATGTTACGAGAACATTAAAACACCAAATATTGGGCATGTATTTAACATCCATGCATAACTATAGCAAAAGGTTTAAGATGTTTTACTCAATAAAGAGAATTAACTGTAACTTTGAACAGAGACTGTCACATTTGCAACCAAAATAGACTTCTTAAAAAATAAAACCTGCATTTGAATAAACACCTTTCTCACTAAAACTACAACTACTTGAATCAATATGAAAAAAACCCCAGGATAGTGTGAATTTGAGATCCCTAGAGTACTCTCTTGAAATATCACACTGTATAATATTGTTTATTATATTATAGCTTTGTCAATACCAGTGAATTTTGTGACGTCATATCCATACATTATTACTGATAATGTATTCCATTATTCAGCATTGCGGCCCCACAGCGAGCAAGTTTTTCTTTTGAAAACGAAAAAAGGACTGCGCATTTCAAAGGAGGGAAAGTATCGGATAAACCATGTAATACACAAAACTATAAATCTTGATAATGGTGCACAATATTGATAATAATGTCTTACTGTACGATTTATCACATTTTTTGAGTCCTCACGCATGCACTTGTCGTCTGTCTGGCTGGCGCTCAGCATGCAGTCCCCGTCCGATACGCTGGTTGTACTACTACGTTTGTTACAACATGGTTCGCTTCGTTGCCGTATAGGTGAACAGATCTCAGTACGTTTGCAAACTCCTAGACGATACTGGGTTTGACACATGGCATATTATGTATGTCAGTGGCCATGTAAACAATGCAAGCTTGAAAGGCTACTCGTAACCAGCCTAAACGGGCCAACAACGGCAGCTTGTTGTCATCAACCTTGACCGGAAGTGTCTACGGAAAAATACTACGGAGCCATTCAAAGTCTCGGTCCAAGGTCAGCTACTACCAACAATCATGACGACCGTGGACTCTCCGTTGATCTAACATCTCGGCCACCTAATTCTGATGCACTGACTGTAATCGGAGACAACTTTCATTCATCGTTTTTTCTCCTTGTCTGTGGTTTCACCTTGCCTTGTTCTCGATATCGCGACGGTACGGAAACCCTCCAGTATGTTTGTCAACTGTACCTTTCAAGCACCCGTTTACGTCAAGTTTTCTCGTTCGCCGAAATAAAATAGCTCTTCTCAAGAAGCCATCGAAAATTAAATTTATAGACACCATTATTATTGAAATATAAAATTAGAATAACAATGTTGAACTCTGTTGATATCGTTTGCAATGAATGCTGTACTACTAGCGACATAATAATGATCGTATTGATCAGCTGATACCATGGCATGCAGGTCGCTGATCATGCTGATGTCAATGCATGAACAGTCCGTTTTCTTCATCTCTGGCATTTCACCGTGTCGGCGTTTTGAATGGGCATGATATTTAAAGGTGATGTTTCAAGTTTGATATAGACGGTAGGATGCAGTTCCGTTTCATTTCCTTCGAAAATACATCGTTTTTCAAGTCAAAATTGAACCGTGAAAGTGTTGGTCATTTTTTGTGCTGAACGTGCGTGTTCAGTGCAGTGCAGTGTGGAGTGCATGTGATGTGTGCAGAGTCAGGACGCTCACTGGCTTCAAACTCAGTTTAAATTTCCCTTTTTATTCATTTTCTACAACTACAAATTCACTGGCAATGCCAAAACTATAAAATAATAGCAATAATGCACACCCTCCCGCCCATAATGGACTCAAGCAAACTTTGCACTCCATAATGTACTCGGCTTCGCCTCGTACATTATGTCGTGCAAAGTTTGCTTTCGTCCATTATGGGCCGGGAGGGGTGCATTATTGCTTAATTAACCATGATTATACATTTAAGTCATTTTCAATCAACTTTCACAAAGTCATTGACATACAATATAACTAAATATTCTGTTCTTCAAGTTCAAATGAAATAAACACATATACAGCAATTCATAAGGAGTTTAAAAGACAACAGTAACTGTCAGGTTGGCTAAGACTTGCACATCATTCTTATCACTGAAAGAGCTTAATAAAATGTACATGTTAAGATATTATTGTTTCTTAAATGTTCTTTATACTAGACATTTGAATATATCTGAAATACCTTGTCAATCAGTTCCAATAAACATCGCCAATGACATTTGGCTCACATTTTGTTCAACTTGGCAAACCGGAGTATACTTAACTAAGTTTAACCCTTTTCCTGCCAAGTCCATATTTCACCACCAGGTCAAGATGGTTAAAATTAATGAAACACAACATATTCAATATGATGTATTTTAACATAATACTGTACATTTGAAGGCTGTTGAAAACATAATAATGTAAAGTTGATTTTTTTGGACAAAAGATGCTATAACATACCAAGCCAAGCGGGTGAAAATACGTCATGTTTTGGCTAAATACCACTTTTTACTGACTTGGCTGATGGGGAAGTGATACAGTTATTACTGTCTGGCAGGAAAAGGGTTAAACCTGGGAACATGCATAACAAGAGCTACTTTCTTGTCTTCCCCCTCAACTCTTTCTGCTAATTCGTGTTTTCACTTGTTACAGCAACTGCCTCATCTGAAAAATCTCGAGATTCCACATGCACACTGGGTCTACTTCTGAAGAGTGCACGGCGCTCCTCACAGCAACACCTTCAATGTCAGCAAATAATTTCATGGCGCATCTGATATAACATGACAAACAAAAACCAAAAGTAATCTAATTATACAACTGAAAACAATCCTTGTTATTTGTTACACTGTAAAACTTGGCACACACTTAACGGTAGGAGAAAAAGATAATAAAATCAAAAGTGATAAATTGACCAGTGGTTATTGATTCACCTGCGATGGTAACGATTGTAGAAATAGTGAATGTATAAAGTGCAAATGCAGAGGAGCAGTGGGTTTTACTCGGACTCTTGACATTAATTCCTCTTTCTCTTCAGTTCTACATGTCATCATCATTATTATTCGAAAAGTAGCCCAAGGTCATGAAATTTTGAAGCAAGATCGAGTAACATGTTCAAAAAATCGTCCGCATCGTACTTCCATTGAACTACATGTACTCAGTACTGTAATACATGTAAGGTACAGGAGGTTTTTTTTACCACTAAGTCAGTGGACTCACACGGGAACACTGAATCCTCGGCCATTATTCAAAATTGAAGACAGAAACTTTCCTGGTACATTTTCTAATATCCTCTACACTGTATGAGATACTTTAAACAACCATCACCACCAAGATAGTAAAGATATGGCATAAAATTCTTACCGTCGCCAGCATCTGGCTTGTCAGCTGCCATGTTGTTAGCGCCACGAACGGTGGAATTTTAGTCAAAACGTTTGGTGTTTCAGAACGGCTTCTAGATAATCCGGCACGGCATCACTTTTCCCGAAGCGACTACCTAGACTCAAAACTACTGCGTGCATAGTCATGGCATCTCTTTCACTGTCAAAACTACAATTTCTTAGGTACCCCTGAATCTGAACCAATGATGGTGAAAAGCGGCACGGCGATCCTGTGATTGATATGCAAAATTCCTTTGGTTTTAGATTTTTGAATTTCTTCACGAAGCTTGTTTTATTTGCATTTATTTATTCCGATCACTAATACAATACTGTTGCCCGGAATAAAATGGTGATCTGACGGTGTTTACATACACAGAACAAGGGTCTCAAATTGGCGCATTGTAATAAGTAAGAGTCTCTTAAGTCGTACAGACCAAATACCTGTAAAGTTGTCGTAATTTACACAAAATTTTAGCGAATATGAACTATGAAAATTCCAGTAAACTGAAAAAATAACACAGAACGGAGGCAAACGAACGCAGGGTCTCCACTGCAATCGTGCAGTGAACGTTATCGATCGATATTCTTTTGTCGGAAATTGATACATTGTTGTGTTGCATACTCGCCGGTCGTTCCCGGCTCACAGTGGCGGCAAACTTGGCCAAAGCGCGCCAAAATACACTGAAACGTAAAAGTATCACAAAAACTGAAAAAGTGTCGTCAATTTCATTAAAGTACAAGAAGCCAACGGAAATGCCGATGTTATGGTATATAAGTCAAAATATACGAGTTATTTTGGAAATATTCATGGCGTACCTGAATTACATGAGCAACACCCAAACAGATTTCGATCGATAATCTATTGAAAATACAATGTTCACCGTTGTCAATAGCGACCGGCCGATAGCGCTGTGCGGTAGGAATTATGCTTCCCGGAGTACTGGACACTCAGACATGCTATTGGACCGCACTGCACTATCCCATATTTTGCGTGTGTAATCATGGTCTTTATTAGCTGTGGAAACGCAGCTATCTGTTGGCGGGGTAGCGTAAGTAGCTGTACGGGTCAAAGGTCAACCCCGCCACGGATAGCTGCGGGCCAACTGCCGGCGAAAGTGGGTCCATTACGACGACACCACTTGTATCGGAACTTTGAACGGCAAAATAAACCAAAGTGAGTGTAATTCAATAAAATGACCTATACCTGCCTGAACTCTGATTATTGTTCATTCCCTAACTCCTTTTGTGAACAAAATTTCTGGTTCGTTTACGTAATTCGGCTGATTTTCTGAGGAGTACTCAAGATTTTCACTGCAGCAGCCAACTTTGACTTCGATCGATATGCTAATAGAGACTCACGTTCGAACGCACGACGTCCTTATTAGCAATAAATAATTGCATCAATGAGAAGGAAAGATATCTTGTCATTTTTCTATCTCTAAAATAAGTCTCTGTATCAAATATATATTGTGAAATTTTTGTGCATGTTGCTTTCTCATACTGAATTCTCATAGAGAGAACAGAAAAGTATCAGGAATTTGTCATCCTTTTCATATGAAATGCAGATTTCATAATGGTACACTTCCACTTAGCAAACATGAAGACGTCTCTGATTTATTAGATTATGGCGCCCGAAGGGCGCGCCGAAAAATATGAAACATCCGGATATCTCTGATATATATGCCTTGTATATTAAAGTCACGCACCTGAAGGGCATGCTGAAAAATGTCTGATATATTAAAGTAATGAGCTTGAAGAGCACGCTGAAAAATATTGAACATACATATATCTCTGATGTATGTATGCTTGATATGTTAAAAGTTGGGTGTGCTGAAAAATATGACTGATTATTAAAGTTACGCGCCCAAAGGGCGCGCTAAAAATACAACTTAATGATGAAATTTGTGGCTGACACTAGCACTTTAGGCAATGATGAGCCTGTGTCAAAATTCAAAAACACACTGAACCCCCCCCCCCCCCCCGCTATTGGGCATTTCAACAACATGGTGACCCCCCTATCACCAAAGTCAAAACAGGGTGACCCAAATGAATCCACCGCCCCCAGGCTTAATCTTAATCTTAATCTTAATCTTTAATTCTTATTATCATAAATTGTTTAAACTGACAGTAAAAAAGCAAAGGTAAAATTAGCAACATGTTATAAAAATTAATCATAAAAACTACAAAAATTATGAATAAAAAGACGTAAAAAGGTGAGTTTTCAGTTTACTTTTAATAACATCGAATGACTGAACCTCTAGAATATGTAATGGCAGAGAATTCCATAAGCGAGGTGCACAAATTGAGAAAGCCCTATCACCGTAAGACACATGATATAAATGTACAACACTGGAGTGAGAGCGAAGTGTGCGCTGAGTGTCACGGACTGTAAGCAATTCAACTAAATACACCCGTGGCCACTTTAGTGTTGATCAAGCCTGTCTGGTACAAGCAGAAATTCTGTCTGCAGAAGGGTGATAAAACGGTTACTTTACACTGTATCAGTGGTGATAATGATCCTACTATCCTACCCCGTGGACACGCTGATTAGCCTGAAATTACGAAGTGATTATAAATACGCTGTATACAAATGATGTTGACCACAGCATTTGCTCTATCAGTATTTAGTTTCAGGTAAAACTCATGTGTTTCAAATGCAGTCAGTGTTACAGAACATCACACATTTTGTGCCGATTTCAATATTGCAGTGAATGAATACCAACGATACTATAGCGTGTATCGTAAGTGTCGTGTTCAGACATTGTTCAGACGCAGGAATTGAGATGCCACTTTGAAAATGTCAGCAATTAAATTACAGACATCGCCCGTCTTGACTGCAAAACTTTCGAAATAAACATTCACTTGCACTAAGCCATGTTTCTTTCCTACAAACCGAATAAATTTACTCCAATTTCACTTGGTACGGAAAGGTAAAGTGAAGTACAGTCGGGTAGCGTTTTACATGTACATGTATTCACATGTGTATAACCATATGAACGACACTTTTCTCATTCCGGTTGAAGGGAACCTGTCCTGATACATGTATATCTCTTCCAAACTTTTCTGGCTCCCTCCACGCTTATCTTAAAACGGTCGCTTGCTTGTTATTTTGTAGCTCCTCGTGGTACCTCGCTAGTTGCCACCACAATGTTTTATATTTTGAACAATCAAGCTGCCCACGTCCTTACTGAAGGATTTTCCCGTATGATATTCGCGACCGTTGTTATTGATGTTCATTGTCGGAGTGCAGACTTACAGCGTGTCTACAGTGCAGTGTTGTGATCGATTTGAATTGGGCAGGCGAGACATTTTAGTAGAACGTTATCTCAATCCTAACAGTGGGGTGCCGATAGTGAACCTTACATTTATTACACCGACCACCACTTTGTTTCGTTTATACAAACAGAATTTCTGCTTGCACCAGACAGGCTTAATCAACACTAAAGTGGCCACGGGTGTACTTTGGAGCGTGACCATTGAGTATCTTATAAGTGATGCAAAGAATTTTGAATTCTATCCTTTGCTTAACTGGAAGCAAATGTAATCTGTAAAGACAAGGTGTGATATGATCTCTTTTTTTGTACTAGTAATTAAACGAGCTGTAGAGTTCTGAATCGTTTGCAGCTTTTGAATTCCATAGCTGGCAGGCCAAAAAGCAAACTGTTACAATAATCTAAGCGAGACGTGATGAAAGCGTGAACAAGTTTCTCCGTAGTGCTTTGATCTAAGATGTTACGAATTTTCCCTATCTTCCATAACGCATGGGAGGCTGACCTACAAACATTAACAACATGGGCCGACATACTACCGACTGTATCCATGGTAGCACCAAGATTACGAACTGCGTTCGAAGGCTGTATGATGACATCACAAATCTGTACATCACAGCGAGTTACCGGGCCGACACCTTTAAATTTAGATGATAAATGTACAATCTCTGTCTTCCCGTCATTGAGAACCAGCATATTTTCTCTCATCCACCCTCGGATATTCTCCACACAAGACTCCATAACATCGATCGGGACACGATCGCCCTCACAAGTGATATGAGATTGGGTGTCATCTACATACATCATACAATGAAGTCCATACTTTGTCACGATATCATCTAATGGTGCAATGTATAAGCTGAAAAAAATTGGTCCAAGGACCGAACCCTGGGGGACACCGCATTCAAGGAACTGTGCCTCTGACACAATTGACTCAACACAGACCGATTGCGTACGACCCCGCAAATACGATTTGAACCAATCCCATACAGTTCCTGAAATACCAAATCTGTAACGCAATCTGTGAAGCAAAATGTTATGGTCAATTGTGTCGAAGGCAGCAGATAGATCAAGTAAAATCAGAATAACATCTCTGCGTCTATCAAGAGAACGCAATACATCATTTTGCACTCTAAGGAGAGCAGTTTCTGTACTGTAACCAGCTCGATATGCCGATTGATGTTCTGAGAACAGATTAGGCCAAACAAAAAAATATGTGCTGTTCCGATTACCCGACCTACCCCAATTTTAACCCCCCGACCCTAGACTTTTTAGAGCCTCGTAAACCCGGAAGTAAAAATAACGATATGAAAAAACGTG
This sequence comes from Ptychodera flava, assembly GCF_041260155.1. Lineage (NCBI taxonomy): Eukaryota > Metazoa > Hemichordata > Enteropneusta > Ptychoderidae > Ptychodera > Ptychodera flava. The sequence goes on along the minus strand of NC_091929.1, from coordinate 38,845,774 downwards.
AAACGCATGAAATCACGCGAGAACTATGACAAATCGCGTGAATCACGCGAGAACTAATACGTCATTCTTATAGTAGGGATGCCAGACGCTCATGAAAACTTGCGACATGACACTGACAGTTGTTGCACACTGAACGGTTTCCGGTTTTCAAACTGCTGTATCTCAAAAAGTATTAGGTCTAATTCAATAAAATTTTCGATAAAAAAATTCCAATTCAACTGCTCGTCCTACCATGGGATATTTTTTGAAAATAAAGGAAAAAAATTGTGTCATTTTAGCGCTCAAAATCAAACATTATTTTTCGCCATACAGCGTGCCGTACTGCGGCACTGCACGCACATTTCTCAGGCCACTACTTCCTATGTTAGAATGGAATGGCTCGTTACAGTATGTTGTTCAGTGCCTAAACGGCGCTCTGTAGGTAGGTTTTCGCTAAAATGCAGGGACAATTTTCAGTGATCGGAGTTAGTATACCAAACAGCAACTGTTATATTAAATTTGTGGAAAGTTTGAAGCATTTTCATGGCCGTTTTCTGATGTAATCTTTCATTTACATTCTTGTTGTCATTTCCGAACCGCGCCATGCACAGCGCGGCCACATTATGCAGGCCAAGTGAAAGCCCGGAAGTGTTTTGTGATAGTGAATCGAGCAAAATTTTGGTCAATTTTACTTTTTATAGTCATTCTATCATTAAAATATAAACCCGTACACCAAAAACTGTGTGGTTAAGGTCAGTTCTGAGTAGTTTCAAAGTCTGTGCGTTCGGAATTTACCGTGAATTTGCCGTACGTACGTACTTCGTTGAAAAGCCCCTAACTGCCAACGCTACAATCAGCTGTTTTCAAACGTTAACCCTGGTAGTTTTGCGAACATTAAACTGTGTTCATTTTTCATCTGTTGATGTTACACAAAATTTACAAAATGATATTTGACAACAGAAATGAATACTCTTTCAATGATGTATGGGAATAAAGTCAGCATGCGATGTAAACAACCTTTATTTTTAAACAGCATTAACGTAAACTGGGGAAAATGACAGACAGGGGTAGTGCAGGAATCGGGAATTGATAAACAAGACAAGTTGAAAGACGGGCAAATGAAGAGAGAATGAAAAATCTAAGGAAAGGAAAGGAAAAAATCATAACCCTGACTCTAGATTTCAATGCTAAAGGAAAATTGAGTACAACAAGATGACAGCTTTTTGGGGGGGGGAGTAATATTCTTGTGTAAAAAAGGACAGCTCCAGGGGGATTATTCTGTACTGTGAGTTGATCAGTTGAACAATGACTTATTTTATTCATATTCCTATGTTTTTTGTTTTGAATATCAGAATTTCTCAAATGTAACATTTAAGAAATTTTACAGATCTAAAATATATTTATTCTTTTTTATTATTACTCAAGTTTAACTGTCCAGAATTTGGTACAGCTAGCGTAAAAACTCTGAGAGTTACAGCTGTTTGAAAATGGGGAGAAAGTGGCTATTTTTACTGACATTCCGTCCAACATTTTTTGGCTCTCCTTGATTGTCAGTGTATCTCAAATACAAACTTCAAGTAATTTTACAAATCTAAAATGCATGTATTCTTTTGCATTATCTCTCAATATTAAAGTGTTCAAAATTTGACAGAGCTAGCTTAAAAACTCTGAAAGTTACAGTAGTTTGAAAATGGCGAAAAATAGCTTTTTGACTGATAGTATACACAGTGCCGTCCAATTTTCAACTCTGTCTCACAAAAGTTTTGGCATTTTCAAGTCTCTGTGTAAAGAAAACAAAGCTCCTTATACCGTACTCTTACAATATATTGCACAAAAAGTATTTTAAAGCAGATTAGTTAGAGAACCAATATTATTATACAACTATATTTTTCATAGGGATACGCACAAAATGACTCTTAGCCATATGTTGAAATTTTTTGACCATTTGTCAAAAAAATCGAGCATATTTTAATTTTTAAAAAATCATAACCCTGGAAGTAGACAAGATAGAACCATCATTCAAACAGTTTTTTAAATCCTGAGACAAGATCTTCAAGAAAACATACAATTCAAGTAAGTTTAACCAAGAACAAAAAAGGGCCTGGTATCCCTACTTATAGCAGGCCTCGTCTCAAACAAAATGGTGACTCGTGATGGACATAGCGTGTACTCAGTTTTGTTTCGCAAATGCGATCACGGCGAAGAAAGATCGATTTTGTCTCCTGTTAAACAGAACCAAACATTCGAAGAAATTTTGGAGGAACACCATCCAGGTTTTTCTGAATGTAAAATGTACTCTATTCGAGTTGAATGTGCCAGTGATGCTGCTGGGCCGTGGTTGGAAGTACAGCAGACAAATATACAGGTTGACGAGGCTACAAACAACTTCAACGTAAAGTATGTGTGTTTTTCTTGCGAGTGACTGCAAAAAGCTGAGGATTTACCTGTGGATAAACAGTTCACTTTCCTGTCAAAGAATCGTAATTCAGCCATATCATTTCCGTGGCAGTCTAATAAACCACACACTTCAATTCTACTGATGAATATTTTTTTAATATATTGGTATTTAATTTGAGTGTGTTTCATGAGGAAATTGTTCACTGGTAGTGTGTTTGAACGCGTACAAAATGCACATTGAGAAATAAAAAAAAAATAATAAAAAAATTTCCCTACCTACCTACCCTATTTTTGAAAACCATGTAATCGGAACAGCACATATTTTTTTATTTGGCCTTATGGTAACATAAGAATGCATTCAATTGTTTAGAAACTGCATGTTCAATAAGCTTTGAAAGAAACGAAATATTTGATACAGGGCGATAGTTGTTAAATATGTTTGGATCCAGGTTTGTCTTCTTGAGCAGAGGACGAACGAGTGCTGATTTGCATGAATCTGGAAATTCGCCATAAAGCAAAGACCTATTGATGATATTACAAATAGCTGGAGCCACCTGTTTATTACATTGTTTCAACAGTACTGTGGCAATGGATCGAGCATACAAGATTTTGGTTGCACGTTGCTAATTAGCATTGACATATAATAGATTGTGATAAGTGTAAATGAGTGAAGTGAAACATTTGAGGTTGGGCAATCAGAAGGTGCAACAAATGTCAGATGCTTGCGAATGTCTTGAACTTTAGATCAAAAGAAATTTGCAAAGGCGTTTAGTAATTTTGCAATGTCCATATCTGGGAAAATTCCTCTCATGGTCTTCTTTTTTCCAATCATGTTGTCTATAATCTTGTAAATAGATTTCTGGTCAGCATGATCTATCCGAGCGCGATGATATGCATCTTGAGCGCCATTTAATTTTCTAACATAACTGGAACGGAAGGATTTGTAAATTTCTCCATGTACAACTAGACCGGTTCCAATCCATGGTCTTTCAAAGCGACGAAGATCTCTTCTCATCCCCAAAAGCTCTTCGGTATACCAAGGGATCCGTTGCTTGATTTGGGTCACTTTAGTTATTTGAGGAGTGATGGCATCGATGAGTGTGCCGAGTATGTTGTTATATCTCGCAGCCTGCAAACTAGCCCGTTCCTCATTTGATGGCAAAACTGACAATAAGTCAGCTAGGCTGAAAAAAATGACCAGTCCCTTATGTAATAACTGTCCACATACACAGCACAATTACTCAAACTATCCTGTGTTTTGGATGTACAGTCATTGTCTCTCATCTACACTCATGGACATAACTATCTACATGCAGATTACAATCACTCCACCTCCCTTATTTTGAATGTGCGATCATGGTCTTTATCGACACTTGTTGGAATAACTATCTATACGCACAATTCAATCAATCCAACTAGTAAATATTTTGAACGTACAGTCATGGTCTCTCATCGGCACCATTTACAAGTGGTATAGCCACAAACTGATGACGTCAAAATCGCCGTACACAAAACACAGACGCCCGTAACTGCGGTACTGACTAACTAATAAGGTTAAAATAATATTAATTTGCACTTTCTCCAAAATACTGTCACAATCTCCGACTGCTTAGTTTTTGTATCGGGTGAAGTACAGTGGGGCCAGAATTGGGTTAGCTGACCAAATTGTCGGAACGGAGCAAGCAAAGCGAGCGGAGTTCCGACAATTTGGTCAGCTAACCCCAATTTCTGGCTCCCACTGTGCTTCACCCGACACAAAATCAAGCAAATGAAGACCATCAAAGAGTTTTTAGGTTAGGGTTAGTTAGTTCATGTGATCGCCGCAATAATTCCGTCTCATTCCGGGTACAATATGTCCCCTCTCACGTTTTATTCATCAAATTTGTTGTCATGTACAAACTGACCCCGACGGCAATGGCCATATTGACCCCTTTTCAATATAGCCGTTGCCAAAGACGGCACACAGTTACATAACAGAATTCAAAGTTCATTCGAATGCAAATAATAATCAATATGACGGCCAAAAATCTTTGTATGTTTAAATTTGCATTACTTCTTCTACTTCACACCTGTACATTAGTTCAAACTCTGTTATTGATTGGTTTAATTTTTTGTCCACAAATTTGTTTCCTTTATCTTCGCGATATGCCTCCCAATAGATTTTTAGCCAGGCTGTATTATGGAAATTTATGAATACACGGATGTAAGCAAAAAAAAAATCTATATTGAATTAAAGTTCCGGAAGTCCAAATACATCTTGAGTCGACACAGTGACAGACATTTGGTGATTGGAATCATTGGTCGCGATATTTGTGCTTGCTTTTTAATTTCTGTTGACCGGCGTACGTAATGCCAATGCTTTATCGATTTGTTCCTACAGGTTCCAGTATTATTCTGATGAATGGTAGGGGGCTTATTCTTCGTTGTCCAAGTCTCCTCAGTTCTCTCATTTCACCGCTAATCATTGTCTTCATTTTGTGGATCCTCAAACCTTCGCCCACACCAACACCTTTGAAGGCATGTGGATGCATGCCATGCGAAATTGGATTGGCTTCACACCTTCAGATTTATTTTCAACTTATCTTTATGAAGTCATGTGGCGAAGGCGTTTCGGCGATAAAGGTAAGGCGTTGATTTTACTTGTTCAACATATTTCAATTCTCTGTCCTTCAAGTTTACAGTCCCCTTCGTAGATTCATTGCAACTCTGCACATAACACCATATTATGCCAAATGTTTTGAGACGGTCTAAAAACTAATATCACGCCTAAATTGACAACTCAGGAGGCCACTACTGCCGCTGATGTGTGACACTGGGAATGCACAAACCAGACCAAGTTCGTGCTAGTGACAATATATGCACCCTAAACCTTATATTGGCGGCAAATTTCGTTTGCTTCTGTACTTAATTCACTTCGTCGATCGGCGGAATTTTTATAATGTAATTTTCGTGGCATATCCAACGAATTGTTGTTCACGTTTTCATCTACAATAGCAATGAAATATCGCATTTCATACATGTTGAGTGATGAACCACTTTTATATAAAAGTGTATCCTGTCAAAAACGGAACACACACCTTTCGTATTGTAAAAAAGGCAGCAAATGACAAATTCAATAATAAATGTCAAACACAAAGTTTTCAACATATAAAACATCCTAAACAAGTGACAATTTAATACTTGAACTGTGCAAATACAAAAAATAATATGAAAAATATTAAAAAATAACAAATCTGCACAACAAACACGACAATGCAGAGAAAAAAAATAAAGACACGCAATAAAGAATCAATTCAGAGGCATAAATTCAATTAAAGGAGGAAAATGCGTAAAAGACTTTCAAATCATTACAAGTGAACATTATAAATTCATCAGTTCCTGCTTAGCATTATCATCCTATCGTTTATATGAAACATTGCATCCCTTTCTGGCAACTTGTTCTCGTGGAGTACATGTTATAGGTAGTGCTTCACATGCTGGAGGTGCTGGGTGCGACCCCGGCAGCGGTGATAGTTGTTGGGTTAAAAAACGTAACTTAAAAATAACATTCTCTCCCTTTTCATTAATCAACCATTACTTCCTCATAGGTATCAGGCTGGCTGAAGAAGACGTGGATAGAGTAATAGGAGTGAAGATAGTAAAAAATTGGGATCCTTCTTTTCAATCATTTCCCCCTAAGTTTCCAAGCCCCCATTCCTAACTCTTACCCCCAAAATAATTCATCGCCCCTTTTAGAACGTAACCTTTGACCTCATTTCCATAAGTACGCACATCTTTGACGTCATCAGTTTGTGGCTATACCACTTGTAAAATGTTGCCCTCTCATCTACACTTATTGAAATAACTATCTACATGCACACTACAATCACTCCACTATCCCACGTTTTGAATGTGCAGTCATGGTATCTCATCTACACTTATTGAAATAACTATCCTTATGCACACTACAATCTCTCCACTATCCCATGTTTTGAATGTGTGCAGTCATGGTCTCTCATCTACACTTATTGAAATAGCAATCCACATGCACACTACAATCTCTCCAGTATCTCATATTTTGCATGTGTAATCATGGTCTCTCGTCTACACTTATTGAAATAACTCTCCTTTTCATATACCTAGATTATCCCATGTTAACCGCTACGGAGGAAGCAATCGCTAGAACTAGCAAATAAGTTGCCATTACTATATGCACACAACAATCATTCCACTATCCCATATTTTGCATGTCCGATCATGGTCTTTATCTACACTTATTGAAATAACTATCTACATAATCACTACAATCACTCCACTATCCCATGTTTTGAATGTGCACGCATGGTCTCTTATTTACACTAGCTACATGCATACTACAATCTTTCAACTATCCCGTATTTTGATAGTACAGTCATTATATCTCTCATCTACACTTATTCAAACAACTATCAACATACAAACTACAATCTCTCCAACTATCCGATATTTTGAATTTGCAATCATGGCCTCTCATCTACTCTTATCGAAATATATATCTACATGCACACTACAATCAATCAAACAATCAAATATTTGGAATATGCAGGCTTGGTCTCTCATTTACACTTATTGACATAACTGTCAACATACAAACTACAATCACTCAAACAATCGTGTATATTGGATGTACAGTCATGGTCTCTCATCTACACTTATGACATAACTATATACATGCAGACTACAATCACTCCACTCTCCCATATTTGAATGTGAAGTCATTGTCTCTCATCTACAATTATTGACATAACTGTCCACATACATACTACAATCACTCAAACTATCCTGTATTTTGGATGTACAGTCATGCACAATTCAATCCATCCTATTATCGAATATATTTAAATGTACAGTCATGGTATCTCATCTTCACTTATCGAAATAACTATCTACATGCACACTAAAATCACTCCACTATCCCATATTTGCATGTGCACACATGGTCTCTTATTTATACTTATTGACATTACTTATCTACAGGCATACTACAGTATATCCACTATCCCATATTATGAATGTACAGTCATTGTCTCTCATCTACACTTATTCACACAACTTAACATACACACTACAATCTCTCCAACTATCCGATATTTTGAATTTGCAATCACGATCTCTCATTTAACACGATTGGAACTATTTTGGGAAAATTGGATGAAGGTAATTATTGGGAAAATGTAACGAAATCGAAATTTTTACAGCTGAAATTTTACAAAATGATAGAAAAGAGTAAAATTTGAAATATTGTTCTCATCGAACAAAACAACGAAAACACAATGATTATTGCATACCTTTTTCATCGGATTCATTTTTATGAAAAAATGTTGATTTTTGTGTAAATGTACTGAAGAAACGAGACAAGATGCTTAAATTTCTCTAATTGACGACTTTTGAGTCAGGGCACTTTTGAAATGCCCCTGCCTTTTTCGTGAATTTAAGGCTTCATAAACATTTAATTGAGTCAGGGCACATTTTAAATGACCCTGACTGACTTAACTGTAAATCAATCAAAAGACTTCATTTTGGTCAAGGAAAATTGACAAACTGAGATTATTACTAGTTTTTCAGTAATGAAGAAACTACAGACAAACTCTCATATTTTCATTCAAATATAAATATTGTTCCTATGTTTTGAACAATATTGCATTAGACACTATCATGCACTGATACTTACTTACTCATAACATTTCAACAGCATTGTAAATTTGAATAAAATTTTAAAGGTGGTGAGCAAATCAGGTGTAATATTAGACAAATTTCTAAAATTCTTGAGAAATTGTGCCTATCCAATTATCCCAAATTAGTTCTCATCGTGTTCATCTACACTTATCGAAATATATATCTACATGCAAACTACAATCAATCCAACTATATGATATATGGAATATGCAGGCTTGGTCTCTCATCTACACTTATTGACATAACTATCTACATGCATACTACAATCTCTCCACTATCCCATATTTTGCATGTGCAGTCATGGTCTCTCATCTACACTTGTTGAAACAACTATCTAAATGCACACTACAATCCCTCCACTGTCCCATACTTTGCATGTGCAGTCAAGGTCTCTCATTTACACTTATTGAAATAAATATCCCTATCATAAACCTAGATTATGCCCTGTTAAACGCTATGGAAAAAGCGCCTGCTAGAACGGACAATAATTTGCCGTTTCTATATGCACACAACAATCATTTCACCATCCCATATTTTGAATGTGCAATCATGGTCTTTATCTACACTTATTGAAATAAATATCTATATGCGCAATTCAATCAATCCAACTATCGAATATTTTGAATGTACAGTCATCAGGTGCAGCCATCGGAGTTATTCGTCGTAAAAGTTATTCCAGGAGCAATATTTGAGGGCAGGGGAAATTATAATTTTGCTTGGGGAGGGGACGTATTTTTAGGTAGCAGGGGAGCAAATTTAGTTTTTTTGTCGGGATGGCAGATATCAGTTGATTGTCCAGGGGACAAGGCTTTGCGAAAAACGAGGAGGAGGGGAGTAACGGCCCGCTGCTGTTATCGGACTGCTTTACTAAAGCTCTTAGGGTATATGTGAGGGCGCCAAACAAGGCTGAGCAAAGCAGTCTGGGTAAAACGAACTCCTTCACAGCTGGCCCAGATACTGCGGGTATATTGCCGATATAACGGTTTTACCCTTAGACTGTCTGCACCTGATGAGGGAAGCCAAACTTTAAGGAGGGCAATTCTTGTAGCATGCAAGAGGGGCTGTTCACATGTTTTTGAATTTATTTCCGAATTTTTAATGTTGGCTGAAGTCCACCCTTATTTATTCATAGCAACTGTCTTTGTAAAAGATTTTAGGATATTATGCCCGATCGTTGTGAACCCAAAAACTAATGAAATGATTTTATATTAGATAATACGCAACGGTATAATCATGTAGCAAAATTGAACTGAACGTTTGGCACCAGTTATTTGTCACCTTGTTATCTGATTACACCCCACTGCATCCAGCACAGCACAACCAAACAAAAAAGACCTTCATCGCGGAACAACAAACAGAGATTGATATTAAATTGTCCAGATCCGACAACACGAAAGACAGCCAAACGCCTCCAGAGCAACAACAACAACAACCAGATCTCTGGGTCCCCTTTTATGAAAGGCGAAAACCAAGATACATCAGCACTTGGAACACTAACAATAACTTAGTTTCAAAGGTCAATACACTTAATGCAAGATTAGTCGAACGTGGCTAAAACCAACAGGAAATCTGTTGTCACATCGCCACACGAATTACGCAACTACAAAACCAGCGAACTTCCAGAACTTCAAGCGAACAAACGAAGAAACAAACAACACACTAGTGTACACAAGAAAATATATTTAAGAACACAAGCTAAAAAACAGCAATGTGAGAAAACTGTGAACACATAGAAAAGGACGAAACACTTAAAGGAAATTATTCCCACAACAACTGATCATCGCATACAAAAGAAATCCAACATGAGCGATACACTGATAACGGCCAAAGTCAACGGCATCAAGAACAAGGCAACAAACAAAATACAAAAAACGATACAAACAAATATTCGATCTCTCTGTTAGAAGAACAAGAGATCAACAACATCAACAAAATATAAAAATGAAACAGAGATAAGCTTATACCTATATCTCTTGGCGACTGAGGAAGGAACCGATCCAGTTTAGAAACGTGAGGTCAAAGGGTCACAGCTGTACTACGCCCATGCATGTCTCACCATGGCTTATTTTGAAATTAACAACCTATATTTTAATTTTCACACAAACAACCAAAATACAATATAACCACAAAACACATTTAAGCACATACAGGACGAGATAAGCGATATTATATGAAGCCACTTTCCTTTTATCATGTTGTAGTATGCAAGCGTAGTCTACATGAGGGGCTGTTCTCCTGTTATTGAATTTATTTTCGATTTTTCTGATTGGTTGACTACATGTACAGAGATGTTTGTAGCTTGATTAAAAATTTTCGACACATGGCAGATGGTGTTAAACGGAATCTGCTGATTATCAAAGTGACGCAAATTACGTCGTTCCTCACGTGCCATAGCAACTTGATGCCTGCCATGGTAACTCCATACGTTGAAGTAACTGTGGCAAAATATCAGAATATTGCGATACATCAATCGGAGGTTTTCCGAAAATTCTCGAAGACCAACGAGGTTTGCAGTACATCCGGGATAACCGATCTGCCTACTTTTCCGACGTTTCCGCGCCAACGCGACTTAGCATATCCTGGAGCCTTGTTCCGCGGATGCAGTCAACTCCACACAGTGGCTCGTAGAACAACCCACGTTAAGTGTATCCTTAGAGTGTTACAGAACATTATATTTTTGCCGCTCAAATTATTCTTTTGCCTTGATTTGTACGAACTGCATATCTCCAAAGGAGATTCGGTTTTGGCTTGTGTTGTGTCGTCTGCTACATTTTGTACTTTCACAGTCATGTCACTCGCACCAAAATTGGAAACGAATTTTTACCAAAATTTGTGAATGAAACTAATGTAAAATAAATCAGCATCAGAAAATATATATCATCAGTAATTAAATTGTGTAGTTATTTGTGAACAAAAGTAGAATCAAGATTACAAAAAAAAATCCAACTTAGTACCGTTTACTGTTAATAGCATGCGAGGAACAGGCCCCTGTCAACGTTTCAGGAGCAAAACCAGGGCTTTGTGACATGCGAGTGTTTTTAAATCATATCAGCTATTTTTACTGAAGCGCTTGTTCCGTTGTGAACGATTTGCCCTTTTTGCGGAAGATTGAAAAGAAATGGGTCACTTTGTAGCGCCACTTGATATTATCTTTTTACATGTATTCTGGCGACGCCACGAACGCACCCGTGTACTGTACTGTACAGTACAATGTGCTCTGGGTAAGATGATCATCACGACACTTTATAAATCCTGTAACGAATAACTCTGTTGTACTTCAGGGAATGAAACAAAAAACTGAATTGTCCAAAATGTGGGAAAAAATTAGCCAGATCGTGGTACAAAAAATATTCAGTCAAACACTGCTACATATATGACGAGTGTTCGCCTATGACTTCGCTGCCGAGTTGCCCATTGAATTTTGATGGTAGCATTGGTTACTTTTTGAGGTTTTTATTTTTCGTGTATCCCATTCTATTTCTTCCCTTCTTTTAATAGAATACAGTGAATCACATATCTGTCGACATAATCGACATTTCTGTTTGTGAAACTAATCGTTACTTTGATTCAAAAATGCCCGTGCTTTGTCTCCTTTGAGCGTCAACGCCCCAACCCCAAATTAATATCTAACCTTAAAATGCCGTCAAATTTTTATGACAATTCCAAAATTAATATTTTTCAGTCACTTTTCAGCTGAAACTATCAATTAAGCATTTTCTATATTATATAATATAAGATTTCAAAATCAATTTTTAAGATTTTTAGAGCAATTTCAAGCTTGTAGTCACCAACAGCCGTGGTTGGCCGGCCGGGCTACATAGCGTGTAAATGTAACAGTAAAGCCAGCATTACTATCAATGAACCTCAGGATCGCTTGCTGAAAAGTAAATAAAAAGCTATCGATAATATTAAGGAAAGTTATGCCTCTCCATCTGTCAGTACATATTCCCGGTCCCTCAATGTGGATTAGCCTAACATCTGCCATGGATTTTGAATAAATGATCTATATCTGTCAAGGTTACTTGTAGGTGATGAAGCAACTTCGTGTATTTTTGTTTGGCAGTAATTGGGCCAAGTCAAATAATTACTGTAAAATCTTCAATTTATGTAACTTGCAAGAATGGTCTGAGTGTCTACAGCGATAGGTTCAGGTTTCAAAGTCAACTGTCTGGCGGCAATGCAGCATTCTCTACTATCCAGTTTTGAATGCATTCTTCATTTATTCAGCAGCACAGATAGCCAGTCAGTTTTCATATTGCAAGTAAGACTTACCACTACCGTATAGTCAACACTCAATAGCAAATTACAGTATGGATGTACAATTTCGAATTTACCGAAATTAACATTTTTAAACAACAATCAGGGCCATGCACCAATATATGTTACCTAGAAAAATGTGTTGAATCAATGTCTTAACAGTTTTATTCTGACCCAAACAGGTATTGAAGTTAATGTGCTCAATTTAAGCATTATTTTGCCACATAATTTCAAGTTTTTAATTAATGTGGGAACCAACCCACTTGAAAAGGTGGACACTGTCACTGTTATGTAATCAAGTTCCAGATAACATATCCTGACTTCCTAGGAGATAATAGTAATTTAACTGAGACAATGATATTTCTGACTGTGATGATAGACTGACTAGCATGTTTGACCGGAACACCGAAATATATGAATTTATAGAGTAAATTCTGCCATTACTGAAACTCTGTAAGTTTTACAAAAAATCAGTCCACATTATGGTGCACCCTGCCCCTTCAGTTTGACAAAGGCATGCTCTAATATGGATAAGTGATATCAGTTACTGCAGTGATGTTATCTTATATTTAAGTAAGACACAGTATTAAAGATACATGTAAACAGCTGCTGGACACTGACCTACAGGTCATATAAACTGAAGGTGTTAAAGACGACCCTGAAAATAGACAGGAAAGTATTTTTGCCAGGAACCACCGAACATATACGCATTTGAGAGAGTAAATTATGTCCTTACTTTAACACATATAAACACGTGTATACACATTCAATTATGGTATATAAATTGACGTACAGATACACAGATACATAATAAACGTGTCATTTTAAGGTGTTTCATTAAAGAATCGCTCGAAATTCCACATTTCAGAAGTCCTTGACGAGCCCATTTCTTCACGCCGAGGGTCAAAGGTCATTGTTGACCCGAGGTTAATCTACGACAGAGAGTCGGAGAAAAACACAGTCCTAGATGACGAAACAGTGCAACCAGGGTAAGTTGAAGAGCGCAAGCAAAAGTGATAAACATCCCGTTTTAGAATATTGATAGCAAAATTTCAGCAAAAAGGCTTAAAAGCTTGTCACATTCCTGTGATTGTAAGACCAAAAGCAATAATCTCGCGTTTTTAAATTTATCACAGTCGCTCTATGATAGAGGACCGTAATTTTACTGAGCATTTTAGTCCGCAGAGACAAGACAGGTGTGTTTGTGACAAACCAACATTAAGTTTGCTACTTTATCAGAAAATAATGATGTGATGTCGCTGATTCAATTGTTGATTTAGCATCGCGCGCAATATATTGTGCTGTCGACAGAAATTCGGACATTTGCCTGCCCATTGCCTTTGTTTCTTACCACAAATTATGTTTGGAAACCTTTACGAGTAATTTTCGTCAAACTATTGAATTCAAAGCTTTGTGTTCCAATGCAGTATCTTGAAATTATGAGCCTGGAAAATTCCACCAAAAACAGTTTTAAACAACGAAATATTTTTCTGGTGTTCCATTGATATTTTCATTCTCTCAATTGAAGGTGGCTAAAGAGGAGGAATTGTTACGGATTCCCCTACTATGAAGAACAAGAGACTGAATCTGAAACCTGGGAAAAACCTCTGGTGCTGCCTAAATTGTGAGTTTGTTATGAATACTTTTCTACTAGTGTGTAGCATACAACCATATCTACGAGAGAGAGAGAGAGAGAGAGAGAGAGAGAGAGAGAGAGAGAGAGAGAGAGAGAGAGAGAGAGAGAGAGAGAGATTAATGTGACAAAATCTATAGATAAAACTAACAGATGCTATGTTTGCGAAACGATGCAAGCGTTGAAATTCACGATAGACGTTCTTATCACATTACAGCTGGGAAGAACGTTGTGACGACAATGGCTTTACATACTACATTGATTGTAAAACCGGATTTATCTCCTGGGAAAAACCTGAAATTCTCCCTTCTGGGTAAGTTTAATTCTCAAAATACATTTCAACGATGACATTGAAAACTGTGTATCGTTCGTTAAGTGTTAGTCCAAAGACTACTTTGGCTTCATGCAGCTCTATGATGCCGTGTGTCCGAAAGTATGAGTCTACATTGCCGTTGGCGGCGCTGTTTTGTTAGCGACATCACCTACCAATGCATTGAATCCGCCTCAGAAAAAGTCATATCAAAGTGGACAAAACATTGTAGGAAAGTTCAGGCATTTTGATTAAAAAGCATTTATTACCTCAAAGATATTTCACACCGATAAAATGAACTTTTGCTCCAACTTTCCTCAAGCAAATTTTAAACCGTTGCTTTTCAAAATCAAGAATGAAATTTTGGTGCAAAGTGCAAATTTCGCGTAAGAGAAACAAATCACCTAATATATACCGATATTTGAAATTCAAAATGGCCGCCATCCCTGATTTATCTCTATGGGGAAATACTATTCCCGACTTTCACAAAACTAAGCCTGCAAAAACTTTATTAAAACCATAAGCTTCAAAATTAACCGTCACAAGTGGCAGGCCGGAAGAAAATTTACAAGTTTGAGTGTCCAAATATCTGTCTCCGAGGCGCATTCTGTCTTGATTTGTTTACATTTTGATTTTTTATCTTTTGATCAGGTGGGAGAGACAGACGTCGAGTGATGGACGCTTGTATTATTTACACTACCACACAGACATCTCATCCTGGGACAAACCCAACGTCAATACTTTACAGACTCTACAATCATCAACCAGTTAAATCATTACAGTTTACTTACTTTACAATATAAATGCGACACCTTGAAGGTTAGAAGATCAAATTTCCTTCGACGAAGCAGCAAAAAATAAGCGATCTCTATCTTGCAATGGAATTGTGCTGTTACCATGAACTACGCCCTCTACGACTGACTACCGTCGCGTTTTAAAAGCAGTCGCAACTTATTCGACACCTTGCCGTGTATGGACTGAAGAATCTAATGTGCAGTTAATACGGACTGAAATTTGAAAATTTGTGGTCCGAGCAGGCAGAGCATCTTGGTTTGATCTGTGGTGGCGCTATACTCATCTCTGGCTACAAATACATCTTTATCACGCTTCGAGACTCGGAGTACACCGCACCACGGTTTCTCAACCAACCCCCCCCCCCCCGTAGAGTAACAGTAACCGCTCAGTAAGAAATGGCGTTCAAAGTTTTTATAAAGTGACGCCAAAAACAAATATATATTCACACATAACATTATATATGTGGCCAAATTTACGGATACTGAAATTTTAGCGTTATAGTATTTTTATGTTGAATTGATAAAATGGATATTACAACTACAATAATGACAATTACGAATCCCCCACGGTGACTTACCGCCCTAAACGATACATGAAAATGGTATTCAGAAGGGTTGGGGCATTGATAATGCTATAATCAGACGTACCTTTAAATGGTGAAATTCTTATAATTGAAGCAGGGGATTCATATACATGCATGAGGTCATGACCTTGATAATGAAGGGAGGCACGTCGGCTGGCTATATGAGAACTGAAATATATGTTGACAATTCATGAAAAATGGTACGTTGGGCACGGAACTTTTAGAATTTAAAGGAAGTAGTCGTCGGAACTGCGCATGTGCAACTTTCTTGTTTACAAACAATGTATTTCATGCACTATATATAGATGCATCACGTCAAAATAGCTGCAACATTTAATGTACTTTAAGACCAACATGCTTTAACTTTCATCAGTGGCCAACGTAGCTTGAATACAGAGTTTGTATAGGTCGTAGGGGCCCTAGCAACCTTTGAGCGCCGTTCTGACGACCACCGCCTTTAAGACAATGGGATCTGTACACGGTTACTTTAGGTGAGATACGAAAGGAATATACATTGGAAGTATTTTAACTTAATAGAATTCAGTGTATGACAAAACAGTGCTGAGACTAGTAAACATCATCATCATCATCATCACCATCATCATCATCATCATCATTATCATCATCATCATCATCATCACTTGGAGCAACATTTTCGTCTTTTCTTTTCATGTCTACAAGAAATCTTTTATTTTGCTTTATATTAACTAATGTGTAAATACAATCCTAGAATACAGCTCATTTTATGATGGCATTATGTCAAATTTTAATAAAACTTTAAAATAAAAAGAAGCAGCAAATAATGAATGGTACCAAAAAAAAATCTCAGACGATAATTCTACAACTAAATTTTGAATTTGCTAATTTCTTCTGATTGCTATAGCGTAGTGTATATACGTAAAGATATGGGGGCATGAATATATTTTGCATTAATCACCAGTAACTTAGGGAGTCGTAAGAGTTGGACATTTAGCATGTACAGTCCTTCCAGAATCTCTTTTGGAGTACATCAACTTGATTGTGGCTACTAATTTAAAATGTCAAAATTTCCATGCATTTTGAAGTACTCTACGTCACATCATATCATAGCCGCAAGGCAATCAATGCATTGAACTTACGCATTCCAATGTTTTTAAACTACCAGTTTGATACAGAGGACCTTATTTCTACATTTTACAACCTTTATGTCAAATTTGTTGTGATTATTAATTATTAAATAAAACAAATCCGTCCACATGATTTCCTTAATTTGATTTACTGGGTTTATTATTTTTGTTGTACGATTGTTCATGTTGTGATTGGTTCACCTGTGAGTATGGTGTTGGTTTACAGTGGATGTATGATTGGTTTGGAGAGACTTTCTATTAAAGTTTGAATTGAATCCTAATTTGCTGGGCAAACAGCATAACGCAGGGCCATGAATTCGTATGCGCTTGCCCCCTCACCCCATCGGCATCTACTTTTCCAGGTTACTAATTCCTCCGAACGCACTTTGATGATCTTCTTTGCTGGCCGTAAGATGTAATGACCTCAAATTTCAAAATTAGGGAGCCGTCTCTGGTTAGATTTTCCTGCCGAAGATCTCCAGCTCCTGGACAAATAAAAGTCCTAATATCACGCGTACGTTTGCTCTAATGGGGAATGTTTAAGACGTCCTTGGATATTGGAAATACAAACTTTGTGCACTTGTGAGAGAGAGAGAGAGAGAGAGAGAGAGAGAGAGAGAGAGAGAGAGAGAGAGAGAGAGAGAGAGAGAGAGAGAGAGAGACGCAACAGATGCAGAGAGACAACGACAAAGACAGGGAGAGAAAGAGACAGACAGACAGACGGAGAGATGGTAGAAATTTGCCCGGGGAATTTGCTGTATGTGTTAATAATATTCATTAGGGGCGAAGAGTATCGATGGAACAGTTTAAATTTTGTCATGGGCATCTAATCACTATTTTCATACAATTGTAAAACTTCGGATGTAGCAAATATAGTAACTAACCGCCCATATTTTGACATTGATAAGTATGATTCGTACAGCAATAGTGTGATGTGAAGTAAAGTTGGCTCTCGTTGACAGGTTGTTGCAATGGAATATTACTCCCTGGAATCCGAGCCCAAAATAAAATCAGTAGAATAATTATGTTAATTTCTTACACAATAACTGCCACACCAACGCGCTCGACAAACTTCTCCAGTACCTCCCTGCAACAGGTTAATATTACCATACATTTAGTATACGGTAGGTTAGTCGTATAAGGTGACTGTTCTGATATTAAAATATTGCAACCTTGTGTAGTCATGAATCAACCACAGTGTTGGGTTCGTGTTTGTCTTATTTCACGTAAACACGCCATGGTTCTCTCGAATTTCCTTGAAGCGCTAGTATTGTGCAATACCTTTTACTTCAAAAGGACACAAGGGTTTAGAATTGAGGAGCCTTGAACCGTCAAGATAGGGGAACGTTTAGTCGTATATGCATGTGCCACAATCTTCTATAAACGAAATCACAGCACATTGACATAATTTACAGGAGGAAAATTCAAAGGAAATGTACAAACTTTGTCCACAGATTCATATATGTAAAAATTGTCATTCTTCAATACGAAGTCGGATTTGATTTAATATTAGACAAAGTCACTTGTGGCTTATCACTTGTCCATACATAAACTTTATTCTGTATTTATGTTAACATTCTTGAACATGGAAATAGAATGTATGGAGTAGGTTTGTGTTTTACAAATCTCATAGATGCAAGATTATGATAAGGCGTCCATTCTCGCTTAGATTGTGATCCGGGGGCTAATTTTTGAAAAAAAAGTTCATATCTGGAGAACGTGGATTAGTAATAGGTCCATGGCGTGGACTTATGTTGTCCTTCTCACAAGAAAAAGTTTTCCGTAGTGCAAAACCCTCTCTGTACAATGGAAGTGCTTTTCATTTTCGTAGCACTTCCATGCACAATGGTCTACAATAGATTACCAACTTTTACTTCACACCTTTGCCTGATCAATGTTGCTAATACTATGCATTTTACGGACAAAGGAAACAACGTGAGATCTTTTGTGTCTTAAAGGCGGTAAATATTAATGTACTGTGATTGTTATCTTTATTTAAATGGCGTTTTCTATTGCGTTCACAATTGCCCTATATAAAACTGACGTTGACCATACCAAGTTATCGGAAACTGAACTGCAAGCATGTCTGGTCGTGGCAAAGAGGCAAAGGTCTGGGAAAAGGAGGCGCCAAGCGTCATCGTAAGGTTCTTCGTGATAACATCCAGGGTATCACCAAGCCAGCTATCCGTCGTCTGGCCCGCCGTGGTGGTGTCAAGCGTATCTCTGGTCTGATCTACGAAGAAACCCGTGGTGTACTCAAGGTCTTCTTGGAGAACGTCATCCGTGATGCCGTCACCTACACCGAGCACGCCAAGAGAAAGACCGTCACCGCTATGGATGTGGTCTACGCTCTGAAACGCCAGGGCCGTACTCTGTACGGCTTCGGCGGTTAGATTACCAACTTCAAAACCCATACCAAACGGCCCTTTTCAGGGCCACCACATTTTCCAAAAGAGAACTACCGTTCACACTTCCAAATTTTTTGCAATCCTTTAAAAGATGGGTATTGTCAATATGCATATTGGTTGGAATGTACATCAACAGGGGCAAAGGTCATACTCACAACTACAGACAAATTATTTGTTTGTGCTACAACCTACATGACAGTAAAGTGTAGGAGTCTACTAGCCGTGTATAGATATATGACTTATATGATATGGTACAGGCACATGTAAGTGTGTTAACGGTAAAATGTTTTTCCTTCAAAATTTGTTGGGTGAGGGCTGTTTTCAAATTTGACAACGTTTGTTCCAACATGCTCAATGAACTGAATCTTGATCAAAATATACAACATTCCAGAAGGACAACTGATGAAAAGAACCACTTTCTAGTCATGCCAGATATTAAAATTACATTTGCATGAATGTAGATCGAGAAGGTAGATTTGGAAAAGTTACGCATGTCACATAAAATCATAGAGCATACACACGCTGTAGGTACTTTTCACATCTGCATCCCAGTCAACGTTGTTCTAACATACTGTAACATTCAACAAAGATTAGAAGATAGTTCTTGGAACGCAAGGTGTATATAATGTGTGTGCTATATCAATGGTGTGGTCATGTTTCTATAATTCTGCCTTCTTTATTTTTATCCATTTTCTAAAATTTCAACGTTTCCCTACAAAGTAACGTCTTCGAACAGTGTAATTCCCGCGTTTTTTCCCACTCGATTTGGATACGAGATATGGCGCTGGATCTACAAGATGGTGCAACTCGTTCACACAGTCAAAATTCACCCAGTGACAAATACTTCTCAAGTACGAAATCTGCATGCTACCTCCATGTTCCCATTGTATCGTAACCATTATCACAATAATTCATTAAATGGCGTGGGTCTGAAACAAAAGATGTAGCATTCCTCGCAGGGGCATTTGATAATATAGAAATAACGGACGACGCGTTGACCATTAACGTTTATTTATGGGCAAGGGCGAGAGGAAAGCCAAAAATTAATGGGCGAGGCTTGCCGAGCCCGTTAATTTGGCTTTCCTCTCGCCCGCGCCCATAAATAAACTTTAATGGTCAGCGCGGAGTCTGTTATTTCCATTATATTATCAAAGAACCCCGAAAAACGGTCAAAATTTACGAAAATTTCCCGTGCGAATGACAACGGGGCCCAAGAACCTGACAGTGAGTAGTGCGCGCGCTGCCAAAATTTTGCAAATCCAGATATTTCTTTGAAAACAGCGTCTAAACTTGGGCGACAGATGCTTCATTTTATGTTGTGGTTGATTATGATGAATTTTGTACAAATCACAATTTTCATTTTAGCTGTAAAGTTTCTATGTTTACGATATTATTCATATTCACGGGCACGAAAACAAACCATTACTGTGTATTTGTGGGCAGTCACGTGGTTCAGCTCGACCAATCAAAACACGATGGACAGGGCATGGTAATATAATCACACTTTTGTTTCTTTTCAATGTCAAGACAATGTCTCGTTATTTTGTTTTGTATCGCGTCGGTGTCAAGTATATGCACAATACTGTAAATAGATTGACTCATTCTTAGCCACGGTCAGTCACTCTGTCATTGAGGGATATTTTTATGTATCAGCAGCTGGGCAATGAGGCCTAGTCATGGTTCTGCATTCGTTAAACAAGTTCTAGGTCTACATTATCAATCATTTGTTCCTTGTTTTAGGCGAATTATGAGAATACTGATTAGCCAACTCCCAAAGCGTTTAGCGTGGGAGCGACGAGTCCGAGAAACAATTCAATCATCCTTTCCGGCCTGCCTGTAAAACAACACTCTTTGATAGTTCACTTCTGGTTGTACACATCTATGAAGCGTTTAAATGCTACTCTCTGTCTGTCTGTCTGTCTGTCTGTCTGTCTCTCTCTCTCTCTCTCTCTCTCTCTCTCTCTATATATATATACATAATTTTGGCATCGACTTGAAAAATGCAAACGGTTATATCAGACCACTTTTCATGAAACAGGAACAATGCATTCTGAAACAGTCCGGTATCGCACTTTCGTGTTTTCTGATATTTCTATAGGCAGATAAACTAACTCTGAATTATATTGATACAAACACATATTTTTTCTGGCGAAAGCTCTGACACACTGTCAATGATTGATTAAGAACAATGTGCAGACTTAGCCTATATTTGGATTCTGTCACTGAAAACATTTATACCCTTTGTATTTGATGATGACATTGATGATTCTGAAACTGGAATAAGAAGACATCAAATTCACCTTTATAATAAAATATCACTGAACTTATTTATTACGAATGTCAACATCCACTTTCAAATTCTCAAAAAACTATGGAAATGTGTAAAGTAGCAAGATCCCATAAATTGGTTCACCTTATAAGGTTCTGCAACTTTCCACTTTTCGATATTTATATTTTTCGTTCAAGAGATATACTATGTTTTTTCCTAAGACTATCGGTAACACACACACACACGTATGTATGTAGTATGTATGTATGTATGTATGTATGTATGTATGTATGTATGTATGTATGTATGTATGTATGTATGTATGTATGTATATATATATATATATATATATATATATATATATATATATACATATATATATATACATATATATATATATATATATATATATATATATATATATATATATATATATATATATATATACATACACACACACACACATATATGTGTGTGTGAGCTTATTATTTTGTAAAAATGTATTACGGTAGTTCTCTTTTTCAAGGATGTGGTGGCCCTGAAAAGGGCCGTTTGATATGTGTATGCTAGGCATACGATTTACTTGGATTTGGCTTGGGTCTTCTTGGGCAAGAGTACTGCCTGGATGTTTGGCAATACACCACCCTGGGCGATGGTGACACCACCGAGAAGTTTGTTCAATTCTTCGTCATTACGGACAGCCAACTGCAAGTGACGGGGGATGATTCTTGTCTTCTTGTTGTCACGGGCAGCGTTGCCAGCCAATTCGAGGATTTCAGCAGCCAGGTACTCGAGCACTGCAGCCAAGTAGACTGGAGCACCAGCACCGACACGTTTGGCGTAGTTGCCCTTGCGCAAGAAACGGTGAACGCGACCGACGGGGAACTGCAGACCAGCACGGCTGGATCGGCTCTTGGCCTTACCCTTTGCTTTGCCTCCTTTACCACGTCCAGACATTTTGTTTATTGCTTGAGTTTAGATTCAACTGACATTACTTGGCGCCTTCCAGAGCAGTATTTATGCAGACCGAAAAGATCCTTATGGGCATTAATCTGGACCAATCAAATGTAATTGTCGACTGCAATGACCAATGATCGAACTGTAACATTGACAAGGTCATAATAGGTTACACATATAGTTGTAAGTGTGTACTTAAGTGGGTTAGTGTTTCCTATCCCGTTCGCAGCTACCTTCCCGCTTAAGACCGACGATCCCTTATTTGCATACAAATAATTATAAATTGATGTACTTCCCGGTATCTGGCATTCCGAACTCCATATCAGCGTCGTTCATAATGCCTCCCAAAACAAGTGGTAAAGCTGCCAAGAAGGCCGGCAAGTCCAAAGCTGCACGTACTGGAGATAAGAAGAGAAAGAGACGAAGGAAGGAAAGCTATGGTATCTACATCTACAAGGTCTTGAAACAGGTCCACCCCGATACTGGTGTCTCCTCCAAA
Organism: Ptychodera flava; assembly: GCF_041260155.1. Taxonomy (NCBI): domain Eukaryota; kingdom Metazoa; phylum Hemichordata; class Enteropneusta; family Ptychoderidae; genus Ptychodera; species Ptychodera flava. The sequence goes on along the minus strand of NC_091929.1, from coordinate 38,822,887 downwards.
GCCATGTCAATCATGAACAGCTTTGTCAACGACATCTTCGAGCGTATCGCCGCCGAAGCTTCCCGCTTGGCCCACTACAACAAGCGTTCCACCATCACCAGCAGAGAGATCCAGACCGCTGTCCGTCTCTTGCTGCCCGGTGAGCTTGCCAAGCACGCCGTCAGTGAGGGCACCAAAGCCGTCACCAAATACACAAGCTCCAAGTAAATAGTATGCCTAGCATACACAAACCAAACGGCCCTTTTCAGGGCCACCACATCCTCAAAAAAGAGAACTACCGTATACTTTTTTATATCACTAATATAGTTTCTCTAAATAATATATATGAATATCAGTGGCGTCACTAGTAATATTAGTTACCTTCGGTAAAATATAGGCACTATCAATATAGATAGAATCTGCTGGCGTTTGTTTATTCATGGTTTATTCTTTTATTATAGAATACATCAACATACAAATATCCCTTCCCAAAAAGTTATGCATTACATTTTAAACTACTCGTCTGTCTGAAGATATGATCAATACACATTAACTGTTCGTGCTAAAATCAGTAAAGTTTGGCCGTAAGATAAGGTTAAACCTTTATTGGACCTCGACGTTAATGAACACACTTCACCGTGACTGAGGGAGCGAAGCTATAGCACCTCACAGGCAACACGCGGGCACAAGCTCAAGAAAATGCCACTTTTTAGTTTTTTCCGGCCTCAAAAACGCAGAGAGACTGCCAAGCGGTCAGTGCGAAGCTACTGCCGATCGAACTCTGTGGTTATTTTTAAATTCTAACGCGACTGGAAGACGATTTTTCAGGAAATTCGAGCGTTGGTGGTGGGGAATCAATGCCGTTGGCGATTCGAACCGACCATCAATCAAACGCTTGTATAAACTGTTTGCAGGAGTAGCAAAAGGCGCCAAAAGGTTGAGATCAGTTTGTGTTATAGAAATCAAATATCGTACTGGCCAAGTGTTTGACTGGGAGGAGAACTCCACTAATGCGAGAATCTGGATTGAAAATTGCGGCTTTAATTTCTCACACACAGCTTTCCGCACTCCATCATGCATCATTATGAACCACTTTACACTTTGTTAAGAATTTGTGGATCCCTTAGATATATGAATTACCTTGTCTCCACGATTATATTTCATAGAAACGTAGTTTAGATCTTATAGAAAATACTCAGCGTTACTTGGAACACAATTCTAGTCACAGAAGCAGTAACAGTGACATTATCAAGGTATGCGTCAAAGGCATATTCAACTTGAGATTGGTGTATTATAGTGTAATCCCTCACTGCATTAATTTTGCCTTCGGCGATTTTTGGCCTTCGGAGATCTTTAGCCTAGAAGACCAGACATCTCCGAAGCCAAAATACTGCGGGGAGGGATAACACTGGGTGTATTAGTAATTGCATTGATATCATTTCTATAGATGTGTACATAGTCAGAAAGTATATTTACTTAAAGGGCCATTATTTGTAACTTTTGACCATTTTTTACCTCGGAAAATTCCATGTTGGAGGCTCATATTTGTTGCAAAATGTTGTTTACTAAGAAACAAACATGATTAGTGATGTTATAGCCACACAAAACTGCTAATTTTTGTTCAAACGTGTTGCCCTTCCGAGCTCGTTTGTTGACGTCTGGCATGCTCAGCGTGCTGGGGAGAACGCAGATATGGTGACGCCGCGATCACGCGAGATGTACAAGTTCACGTTTATTGCGGGATCAAAACAACATTGCGTCGTGGATTGCCAGACATCTGGCTACGCAAGGTGCTCGGACAATGGACTACGACGTAAGTACCGGGCATAAGTAATGAATATTTATTTTGAAATTGCTGTAAATGGCTCGCTCAGGTGCAGAAGAATGCCTACGTTGCAATCCGCGTGTCAACAGAGTTTGTATTTCTGTCCGGACAAAAATTGAAATTTTCGTTGTAAAATCACATGTTACTTAGTTGTAGGGCACGTAATGTTTCCGAATAATATGCGATTCTCTGTTATTTGACAGGCTATTCAACATGAGCCAGTGATCATTTCAATCAAAACTAACGGAAAAATCGCCAGAAGATACAGCTAATGGAACTTTAAAATGAAACTAAATGGAGTTCATGCGTATAAATATTGAATATTAAGCGGACGTACACTTTTGCATATCGGTATTGTCATCTGTGCATCTAATCCAGACCGATGGTCAAAACATGAAACAAAATAGACGATGAATAAAAATAAATGTAAGACTGTTCGTATATATGTCTGATTGTTTCTTAATGTATTGTGCATAATACCTCTTTTTAATATATAGCCATTGTATAGACATTGCTACTCGCGTGATAAAACTGCCGTCTTCATCAGCATTGTTAAACTTTCATTTTTTTTAAAATTACGCTACTGTTGTAATTTATCGATTCCAAATTTTTCTGGTTCGCAAATACGAGATACTAAGCTAGATTGGGGGGGACCCGAAAAAACAAGGCATAGCGACAAGTACATGGGCCACACTACAGCTGGCTCACCAGATCTTACTTTACGCCTTTGATTGGAAAATGATAATAATGATATGTATTTATGGACCAATGGAACAAAATGAGATCTTTGTCTCCGAAAAGGGGAAATATTGACTAAATTGATTATTATTTAAATTTTAAACAATGTTTTGTATTGCGTTCACAACTGCTTTATATGTAAGTATTGACAGCTGTCATCTTGCTATCTGCACATTGAACTGCAAACATGTCTGGTCGTGGTAAAGGAGGCAAAGGTCTGGGAAAAGGAGGCGCCAAGCGTCATCGTAAGGTTCTGCGTGATAACATCCAAGGTATCACCAAGCCAGCTATCCGTCGTCTGGCCCGTCGTGGTGGTGTCAAGCGTATCTCTGGTCTCATCTACGAAGAAACCCGAGGTGTACTCAAGGTCTTCTTGGAGAACGTCATCCGTGATGCCGTCACCTACACCGAGCACGCCAAGAGAAAGACCGTCACCGCCATGGATGTGGTCTACGCTCTGAAACGCCAGGGCCGTACTCTGTACGGTTTCGGCGGTTAGATTACCAACCACAAAACCCCATACCAAACGGCCCTTTTCAGGGCCACCACATTTTCCAAAAAGAGAACTACCGTAACACACTCATATGGTCCACACTCACAGTAGACGTTCACTGGCAAGAATCTCTCTCTAATTATTTGATAGTGTACCTCACGACCTTCAGCCAAAGCGGTTACCATACCAAAACAACGGACAGGTTCTTGACAAAAGTTAGCAAATAACCATAAAAAAGTGGTTTATATTGGTTCGTACGCTCCTGGAAAGTCCTGGAAAGTCCTGGAATTTAAAACCACTCCTGGAAAGTCCTGGAAACTCCTGGAAAATCAAAATTTACTCCTGGAAACTCCTGGAAAATCGCTAGTTACGATCGCACACGGTCGAGAACGGCCAGATCGTAAAGGCGAATGTCAAACAGTATAATTGTCGAACGTCAAAATCGTAAAATGCGAAAAGTTGTTTTGCGACAGGTGGGGAGCCCTCCTGAGACAAAATTTGGAAAGCGTAGTAGTGTTTCTTATAATGTCGTAAAGGGGTACTCTTGCACTAGCGTGGGCGAGACCATGTTGTGTATTCTATTATCCATGGTTTTGCACGCACGTACAGTGACATCGAAGTAGGCATGAGTTGCTTGTGGAGGGACCGTGTTGAAATTTTAAGTTTGTTCGGGTCATCAGTCACAGTAATGCCTCCTGGAAGGTGTTTATTCAGCGATCATTGGTTGAAACAGCCCGAGTACAAAGGATGGCTGGAGCGGGCACAAGATAAATTCGCGGCAAGATGCAAACTTTGTGAAAAGACTTTCGTTGTATCGAAAAGCCTAGCCCTGCGTATGATGCTCCGTGTTCCCGTGGCTCGCCATTCGGTACCTTCATGCGAGATATCGCCGGCCTGTGTTGAGTTAGGTGCGGAATTGTGTCTTTTCCTGAAAGCCATTTCTAAACTACGTGTATTCCCTATGGGAGCTAAACTAGCTAAAAACGATAAACACGGCAAAAAAACGATAATTATCACTTTCTAAATAGCGCTCAAAGTTTAGAAATTAGCTGTAGTTTAGAAAGTTTAGAAAGTCAGGCCTTAGGTTGAAATTTTTTTTCCAAGGATATATCGGATAAAAACGATAATTATCACTTTCTAAATAGCGCTCAAAGTTTAGAAATTAGCTGTAGTTTAGAAAGTTTAGAAAGTCAGGCCTTAGGTTGAAATTTTTTTCCAAGGATATATCGGATAAAAACGATAATTATCACTTTCTAAATAGCGCTCAAAGTTTAGAAATTAGCTGTAGTTTAGAAAGTTTAGAAAGTCGGGCAGTAGGTTGAAATTTTTTTTCCAAGGATATATCGGATAAAAACGATAATTATCACTTTCTAAATAGCGTTCTAAGTTTAGAAAATAGCTGAAGTTTAGAAAGTCGGGCCTTAGGTTGAAATTTTTTTCCAAGGATATATCGGATAAAAACGATAATTATCACTTTCTAAATAGCGTTCTAAGTTTAGAAATTAGCTGAAGTTTAGAAAGTCGGGCCTTAGGTTGAAATTTTTTTCCAAGGATATATCGGATAAAAACGATAATTATCACTTTCTAAATAGCGTTCTAAGTTTAGAAATTAGCTGAAGTTTAGAAAGTCGGGCCTTAGGTTGAAAATTTTTTCCAAGGATATATCGGATAAAAACGATAATTATCACTTTCTAAATAGCGCTCAAAGTTTAGAAATTAGCTGTAGTTTAGAAAGTTTAGAAAGTCGGGCCCCAGGTTAAAAAAATTTTTCCAAGGATATATCGGATAAAAACGATAATTATCACTTTCTAAATAGCGTTCTAAGTTTAGAAATTAGCTGAAGTTTAGAAATTCGGGCCTAAGGTTTAAAATTTTTTCCAAGGATATATCGGATAAAAACGATAATTATCACTTTCTAAATAGCGTTCTAAGTTTAGAAATTAGCTGAAGTTTAGAAAGTCGGGCCTTAGGTTGAAATTTTTTTTCCAAGGATATATCGGATAAAAACGATAATTATCACTTTCTAAATAGCGTTCTAAGTTTAGAAATTAGCTGAAGTTTAGAAAGTCGGGCCTTAGGTTGAAAATTTTTTCCAAGGATATATCGGATAAAAACGATAATTATCACTTTCTAAATAGCGCTCAAAGTTTAGAAATTAGCTGTAGTTTAGAAAGTTTAGAAAGTCGGGCCTCAGGTTAAAAATTTTTTTCCAAGGATATATCGGATAAAAACGATAATTATCACTTTCTAAATAGCGTTCTAAGTTTAGAAAATAGCTGTAGTTTAGAAAGTCGGGCTTGGAGTGGAAAAAGTTTCCCAAGGATATATCGGATAAAAACGATAATTATCACTTTCTAAATAGCGTTCTAAGTTTAGAAATTAGCTGTAGTTTAGAAAGTCGGGCTTGGAGTGGAAAAAGTTTCCCAAGGATATATCGGATAAAAACGATAATTATCACTTTCTAAATAGCGCTCAAAGTTTAGAAATTAGCTGTAGTTTAGAAAGTTTAGAAAGTCGGGCCTTAGGTTGAAATTTTTTTTCCAAGGATATATAGGATAAAAACGATAATTATCACTTTCTAAATAGCGTTCTAAGTTTAGAAAATAGCTGAAGTTTAGAAAGTCGGGTCTTAGGTTGAAAAGTTTTTCCAAGGATATATCGGATAAAAACGATAATTATCACTTTCTAAATAGCGTTCTAAGTTTAGAAAATAGCTGTAGTTTAGAAAGTCGGGCTTGGAGTGGAAAAAGTTTCCCAAGGATATATCGGATAAAAACGATAATTATCACTTTCTAAATAGCGTTCTAAGTTTAGAAATTAGCTGAAGTTTAGAAAGTCGGGCCTTAGGTTGAAAATTTTTTTCCAAGGATATATCGGATAAAAACGATAATTATCACTTTCTAAATAGCGTTCTAAGTTTAGATATTAGCTGAAGTTTAGAAAGTCGGGCCTTAGGTTGAAATTTTTTTCCAGGATATATCGGATAAAAACGATAATTATCACTTTCTAAATAGCGTTCTAAGTTTAGAAATTAGCTGTAGTTTAGAAAGTCGGGCTTGGAGTGGAAAAAGTTTTCCAAGGATATATCGGATAAAAACGATAATTATCACTTTCTAAATAGCGTTCTAAGTTTAGAAATTAGCTGAAGTTTAGAAAGTCGGGCCTTAGGTTGAAAATTTTTTCCAAGGATATATCGGATAAAAACGATAATTATCACTTTCTAAATAGCGCTCAAAGTTTAGAAATTAGCTGTAGTTTAGAAAGTTTAGAAAGTCGGGCCCCAGGTTAAAATTTTTTCCAAGGATATATCGGATAAAAACGATAATTATCACTTTCTAAATAGCGTTCTAAGTTTAGAAATTAGCTGAAGTTTAGAAAGTCGGGCCTTAGGTTGAAAATTTTTTTCCAAGGATATGTCGGATAAAAACGATAATTATCACTTTCTAAATAGCGTTCTAAGTTTAGAAATTAGCTGAAGTTTAGAAAGTCGGGCCTTAGGTTGAAATTTTTTTCCAGGATATATCGGATAAAAACGATAATTATCACTTTCTAAATAGCGTTCTAAGTTTAGAAATTAGCTGTAGTTTAGAAAGTCGGGCTTGGAGTGGAAAATTTTTTCCAAGGATATATCGGATAAAAACGATAATTATCACTTTCTAAATAGCGTTCTAAGTTTAGAAATTAGCTGAAGTTTAGAAAGTCGGGCCTTAGGTTGAAAATTTTTTCCAAGGATATATCGGATAAAAACGATAATTATCACTTTCTAAATAGCGCTCAAAGTTTAGAAATTAGCTGTAGTTTAGAAAGTTTAGAAAGTCGGGCCCCAGGTTAAAAAATTTTTTCCAAGGATATATCGGATAAAAACGATAATTATCACTTTCTAAATAGCGTTCTAAGTTTAGAAATTAGCTGAAGTTTAGAAAGTCGGGCCTTAGGTTGGAAATTTTTTTCCAAGGATATATCGGATAAAAACGATAATTATCACTTTCTAAATAGCGTTCTAAGTTTAGAAATTAGCTGAAGTTTAGAAAGTCGGGCCTTAGGTTGAAATTTTTTTCCAAGGATATATCGGATAAAAACGATAATTATCACTTTCTAAATAGCGTTCTAAGTTTAGAAATTAGCTGAAGTTTAGAAAGTCGGGCCTTAGGTTGAAATTTTTTTCCAAGGATATATCGGATAAAAACGATAATTATCACTTTCTAAATAGCGCTCAAAGTTTAGAAATTAGCTGAAGTTTAGAAAGTCGGGTCTTAGGTCTTAGGTTGAAACCAGTTGTGTGTCTTGAAGACAAATGTAAATACCGTAAAAGTAACCAGACTGCCACAGTTCAAATGCCCAAGGTGTGTTGGGATTATCTTAGTTCCACGACAGGAGCAGATTAAGTAATGATGCAAATTAATGCTAATGGCCTTATCAAACGTGTTGCCCCTGTGGTTGCCATCACCTGGCAGCTGCGTGCTCGCAGTAAAATATGGCGTCATTAAAAATCCGGGCCTAAAGTGAAACTTTTTTCCAGAATAAATCGGATGAAAATCTGCGAGCTTGTAGCAGCATTATTGTAGAACCAGGAAAATACTATCAGTTTTCCCCTGAAGTAAGTTTTACAATCGAAATCTCAAATGTGATGCCCGAGATACTATACCTTCTGCTCATTGCATTAGGCAAGAAGTATAATGTTACGAAGTAGAGAAATATGACAGTGAGTCAGCTTAAAACAAAATTTGTGAAGAAAAATTGTAAATGTTTGTTTTTCAAGGTCTGTCAAGCAACCTCCCGGCTAGTGTATATTGCAAATAAACCAGCTGTGTGACGTGAAGACGAATGTAAATAAAAGTGACCATGTTGCCAAACTTAAATGACCAAGGTGTGTTGAGATTATCTTTGTCCACAACGATCGCGTCCATTTGTGCTGATTAATGCAAATTTATGCTAATGGTCTTATCAATTGTGTTGCCGGCCAGGCCGCCATCTCCCAGCTGCGTACTCACAGTAAAAGATTGGATCATTCAAAAAATTTCCAAGGATATATCGGATAAAAACGTTGGTACACCATTTCTGTTGTCATCTGTATATTCCCTAGTGTTTCAAGGGGAAAAGTGTGAGCTTGTAGGAGCAGTCTTGTAGAACCTGGAAAATACTATCAGTTTTCCCCAGAAGCAAGTTCTAAAAGCCAATGCTGAAATGTGACTTGTCCAATAGACCGACGAGATAGTACCTCCAAATTAATGCATTGGCCCTATCAAAAGTGTTGCCGGCCAGGCTGCCATCTCCAGGCTGTGTGTTCACCGTGAAATGTGAAGTGCGTGAGATGAAGTCCCGCAAACTTTTCCAAGATATGTCGGAAAAAAGGCTGATACAACGTTTCTTTTGTAATCTGTATATTCCCAAGTGTTTTTATTAAAGTAAAAAGTGTGAGTATGTAGGAGTTTTCTTGTGCTTCAAGTTAATGCTAATGAGGCATTGATAAGGCTATTAGCATTAATTTGCACCACAATGGACACGATTGTCGTGGAACTATCTGACCTCTTCTTGTCTGTGTCTGAACACACCTTGGTCATGCGAATTGTGGCAGTATGGTTATTTACATTCGTCTTCACGTCACACATCTGGTTTATTTGTCATTAACACTAGCGGTGGCTATTTGACAGTCTTTGTTTTTGACGGTCTAAGAATAAACATTCACAATTTTTCGTCATCGCTCACTCAGAGCCACATTTCTCTACTTCATGACATTCAATTCTTGCCCGTTGCAATGGTCAATTCAATAAGGGGTGCTTTTCTCGCGGCTTTATGGAAAAAATCACATTTGAGCTTTGAATTTGCCGCTTGGCAAAACTGATACAGTATTTTCCTGATTCTATCCGACATATCCTCGAACAAATTTTTTTCACCCAAGGCCCGACTTTCTAAACTTCAGCTAATTTCTAAACTTAGAACGCTATTTAGAAAGTGATAATTATCGTTTTTATCCGATATATCCTAGAACAAATTTTTTCACCCAAGGCCCGACTTTCTAAACTTCAGCTAATTTCTAAACTTAGAACGCTATTTAGAAAGTGATAATTATCGTTTTTATCCGATATATCCTCGAACAAATTTTTTCACCCAAGGCCCGACTTTCTAAACTTCAGCTAATTTCTAAACTTAGAACGCTATTTAGAAAGTGATAATTATCGTTTTTATCCGATATATCCTTGGAAAAAAATTTCAACCTATATCCCAAAACTTTTTCCACTGCAAGCCCGACTTTCTAAACTTCAGCTAATTTCTAAATTTAGAACGCTATTTAGAAAGCGATAATTATCGTTTCTGGCTAAACTTTCTAAGTTTAGATTTAGATTTATACAATGCTAATTTAGCTTTCTAAACTTCCAGCTAAACTAGCTAAAAACGATAAAACACAATTCCGCACCTTAATGCGGCCTTTGGGCCCTTGACCGTGTATCGCCAGCACACTAATGGTTTTGGACGTCATGCGAACAGTTCTTTTACAGTCTGTGAGCGGTTGAGTTATTCGGGTAGGCATACGGTAGATTGGAATCGAGTTTATTTCAGCCGAAAGTAGTTAGAAAAATAGTTTTTCGTGTGCGGTCCAAATTGGGACCGCATGTCTATGGACCTTAGCAGGGCTGTAGTGGGAGGCTTCATAACGCCGGGAACACACAGCATTGTACGCGGGGCTATGAAAAGCCTAGCTGCAGTACAGTAGCTCGAGGTTTTGCCTGGGTATTTGGGTCGGACGGCAAAAACTGGTTTTGCCGTCCGACCCAAATACCCAGGCAAAACCTCGAGCTACTGTACTGCAGCTATGAAAAGCCATGCTAAAGGAGCAAAACATCGAGCTCTGGTAGGAAAAAAACAGGAGCAAGTAAATCGCAAATTAACGAGTTCTTTGCCAGATCTTCATCAAATGTAAAGTCATCGACGAATTCTAAAGCCTTCCCCGAGTTTATCTTTCCCGACACCACACTCACAACTCACAACTCTCTCAGTCGTCAGTGATGTTATTCAAGATGTCGTCACCATCAAAACCTGTCAACTCGTCATTGACTGCATTTGTCAGCAAAATGATGTCTTATGGGCTGAAGTTTTGTGGACAATGAAAACTTTAGAAAAAATTAGTGTATGATGCTTATTAAAATTGCAAGCTTTATCGTGCAAACACTCCTGGAAAATGGCATTTTTCAACCACAAATACTCCTGGAAAATGGCAAAAAAACTCCTGGAAAGTCCTGGAATTTTGATTTACTTGAAGTGTATGAACCCTGTACTACATGTACGGTACATTGACACGGCGAAGTTTTTCTATTGTTTGACAACCCACGCCATGAATTAATTTAGACGATATGTAAAGCAGCTTAATATGACAAGTGGTTGTAAAAGATAGGGACATGAAAAAATAGCACCCTGATCTCCACTATGGCTTTCTCACTAAGTGGATATTTAGCTGAACGGACGGTTTTGTGGAATCCAACAATAGGCCCACGTTTTTCTCGAGGGTCTATGATTCAATGCTTGTATTTCGTGGAGTCCGTATTGATATAGTCTGCACCTACTGCTATTGCGGCTTGGCATTTTCGCGCCATTATCTTTGCGTATATTTTGAGGATTATGACACAGTTCAGTGTGTGGCGGGACTGATTATGACATTGACTTTGCGATCTTGACCAATAAGGGGGGTTTACACGTGGGAGTTAAGTCCGGAGTAGACACCGGAATATATATAAACCTGTGTCAGTTGGACGTGTGAACAGACAACACCGAACTAACAAAGAACTAAATTAATTCGGTGTCAGAGGGCTGGTCCAGGTTCGGTGCTCCGTACTAAACAATGGCCTATTTACACGTGTGACCAGAACACCGAACTAAACGCCGAACTATATCCTGTCTTCGGTTCGGTCATTACCACAATGGACGGTGTTCAAGTAAGAAGCTCTCGCGATCGCGGCAACAATTGGTCACAGGAAGAGATCAGGCTACTAATTTCAATCTGGAGAGACGAAAACGTCATCCGTATGATGGACGGCACGTCGAAGGATCGGCAAGTGTATGAAGACGTCGCTGCCAAGGCCAGGGAGAAGGGACTCGAGAGGACAGCCGAACAATGCCACAACAAAATCAAACGGTTGCGAGTTCAGTTCAAGTCCGTGTCCGACAACAACCGTCATAGTGGCAGAGCTAGAAAACGATGCCATTTTACGATGAGTTGTTAGTAAAGGGAGAGCAACTGATAGTAAAGGGAAAGCAACTCCACACATCGTTCATATTTGGGTTGTTTGCGTTTTGTGTATGATATTGTGTATAATATAAGTGTACATCATGTTTGGCTGTTTTATGTAAAATGTCGCTTAGCCATGGCGGGTACGATATAGTGGGAATAGAAACCGTATGTCGCCTGTATACGGTAGTATGGTTACAGAAAGTATCCGATGAAGTCTGGCGCTTATAAGTGTGTCGCCTATATTTCTGTTCCATCTATATGCGATTATTGGTTGGTTTTGGAACAGTTTTTTTAGTGTTTCGTCTTTTTCAAGTTCACTCCAGTTTTATGTCAGGGCCTTCTTGATTTTTGTCGTGTCGATGTACGGGCTATACGTTGTTATGAAGACTATTGTATTGTTGGTGGCGTTATTGGTTTCTTTTTGTTGTTCAAGCAGTCTTTTCCTGCTTTTATGATCTGTCTCTCTGATAATGCGTTCTATTTCATTTTTTTATATTGTCGATCTTGTAATTTTTCACTAATTTTTTTTCACTAAATTGTGTGACTTTCTGTGTAAAATCGGTTTCGTTGATACGTGTTCTGATGTATGGTAATGTTTCACGTTTGATCAGACCGTTGAATGTTGCTGACAGATGGCATGAGTTTCTTTGTAAGAACTTGAAAATATCTGTTGGTTTTGTGTGTGTCTTGATGTCGAGAATATTCTCTTTGTTGTACCGACGACCTTTGTAGATAGTCAGGTCTAAATATGTGATTTCTTGAGAGCTTTCAAACGAAAATTTGAAAGTAGGATGCATTTTGTTGATGTTTGATATGAATTCATTGAGTTCGTGTTGTGTTCCGATGAAAATCAGAAAAACATCGTCCCTGAACCTCAGCCAGGTCGGTATTTGTTGTTTGCGTTTCAGTATTATTCTCATTTCTGTCTCGTGAAATGAAGGCCTAATATCTGCTATTTCTGGCGAACAACCCATCGAGATTATTTCCGTATAAGAGCATCCCCATATCACCTATCTACATCGTTGAATTCAAATGTGTTGTTTATTAAGATTATTTCTAGCAGAGCTATCATGTATTTCGTTGTTGGTTACTTGATTATGTAATTGTTTGATGATCTTTCCTGATTTAATGCTCTGCCAACTGATTCAATTGCCTCATAATGTGGTGTATTCGTGTTCATGGAAATCCAGTGTTACTAGTGTCGCATTGGCCGGAACTTTGATTGTCTCAATTTTCCGTATAAGAGTCTGTATTGTAGGTGTCTGTCTAGGTGTTTCATCTTAACATGAAATAGATAATGACATCAGACGGGGCGAGGCCAACAATATTCTCTCCTGGTAAATTTCTTCGCCGAAGGCGTCTCGATTGGTTGACTGAACACAAAAAGAGCGTAGACAGCAGCTGCATGATGTGTGGGTCCGCCATTGCAAGCAAGCGATTGTTCTCTAGCCCAGATATCGCTGAGGGCGCTTGACCCGAACTAAATTCATACCTTGTATATGACGTGTAAACGTGAGATCGCTTAGATCGCTGATAAGGAATATTTACAGAACGACTAATCAGATTCCCTCAGGTTTAAAAAAATACACGTGTAAACCCACCTTAAATTGTTCTACCAGTTTGCAGAGTACACCGGTTAGATGTCCGAAGTTGTCAAACATTAGCTATTGACTTGGAGGGGGTGGTAAAATTGAAAAGTCTGGCGTATGGGAAATTTCTGAGACAACCAATTGGCGATTTTGAAATTTGAAAAAAAAAAGTAAACATTTGTGTATGTGATAGTGTATAAAAAAGTGCTCGTGCATACATTGAAGGTAGAGAAGATAACTATTCATCTTATCTGAAGCTAACTTTGAAATCTTAGTAAGTCTTAATCCTGGAAAACAGACATTGCCAACACTAATGACTACGTCTTTATACTATCATATACATTCTCTTCCTGTACGTGTATTAGAATAGGACGTCCTGATTAGCTGTCACTTTATAAATGGGAACGGTGATTTCTCTGGAAGTTTTGTAAAATGGGCGCAGAAACTTTACAGAAGTGTAATTGAGTCTGAACCTCACTGAACGCGGTATACTACACAACAGAATTTGGTAATTTTGTTGAGAAAACGGGTAAAATATTTACAGCCGCTACCACTGCTTGTGCTGTCAGCCATCTTGTTTTATGCCCTCAACATCAAACTATGTTCAAAGCTATCGTTTAAGTTGACCAAACTTACGGATTCCATTCCAGCAACTATATCGTTTCCCTACCCAAGCTATCCTGCACGGTGTCAAAGCTATCGTTTTCATTCAAAAGCTACACTTTCTTAGGTACCCCTGGTTGTGTCAAGCCAAATCCTTGGGTATGCAAACTTTAAAACAATTCTGTAAATTTTGACACGTTCACGTTACATCACAAGAGAAGAAAGAAATTTACACGTTATAGTTACCATGCTCTTTTCATCTTATAGCTTCTCATGAATTATTCAGCACTTACTTAAGACAAGGGCGGTATATATTGGTTTTTGCTACCTCCCCTGAACACGGTCCCTCTATCACAGAGGGACCGTGCCCTGAAGAACTTTGATTGTTAATTAGAAAATTAATCATAATTTCGACGATGAGATAGGGCTGAACTGTCACAGGTATCGGAATACACATGTAGCCCGAGATTTTTCAACATACATCATTTCTTGCTCATAAAATTAACCGAAAAAATCTCACTGGGTAGAGTTATAATAAAACAGGGGAAATACTTGCTTTCGGCTGCCATGCTCCCCCTTCTCATTCTTATAAATTGGGCCGAAATGAAGCCTTTTTGAAACAAGGTAGGGCTATTTGGTTTGTGAGGACTTACAGCTACGGTTGTTCGAAGTAAGAAGGTATTCTATTTTCAACAAAAATAATGCCTTTGCGATGCATAAATTATAGGACGTTATGTAAATTTAGCGCCAACCCTCGACGCATTTACGATATATCAGCCGATATTAAGTTGGCTAATTACTGAGTCTCGAGAAATTTGACATGCTAAGCCTTATAATATTTAAATTTGCCTCAATATGATCGCGTAATTTGAGTGATGAGCATGTAGACACGGTCCCTCCACAAGGAACGTGATGTAGACTGGTTCCCGTCGCTCGCCTTTTTCTCGACAGCAGTTACTTGCTGGCCAACGCGTTTAAACCACGAACGCGACGGTGTGTTGAAGTTTATTCATTCAATTTCATCTGTTTTGATATGTATAATGCCCAAATACTCTACACGTCTACTTTAATTTGATATGTGAAATCTTGGCCTGTCGTTTCAGGCTTAAATACTTAGAAATAAAAGCGTTGAAAGCCGCCGTTCCCAATCCCAGGTTCACGCATTAGCGGGTGCTCCACCCTGTCAACATAGTATCGTTTTCATTGTTTTCCGCCAAACGCCGCTGTATTAGTAGATTTACAAACATAAACTATTCACGTCGAACGTCGATGTGCGCGTTGGAATACATACATTTTGGCATGAGGTGTTTGCACTGTACGTGGTGAAAACAGATTTCACCGATTGCAGCAGTGTGTCACTTGGCGCCGGATGCGGACATTGTCTGCGACCAACAAGATTACTACACACGATCTGCATCGCTCGAATGTTTCAAATTCTTAGAAGTACATGTTTTTATTAAATTTCGAAACATCGATGTCGAAATAAGATAAAACGAATATTTTTTGAAGCTTGAACCGTGATCCCGACGTACTCAACCAGCCAACGTAAAACTTATGTGGCCAAGATGGCGGTCGGAAGTCAGAGAAAACGAGCCCAGATTATCGTGTATTACATATTTGCCAATTTGAGTTGCGAGACTTTGTTTGGATTGGAACAAAAAAAGTACCAAAATCAGATGCATTTCCAAAACTCGGACAGGAAATCTCGTAAATTTCTCAGACATAGTGAACTTTGACCGATATGGAGACAGTAGTACACCAGGAGTGACGAAGGAATAAAACAGAGGAACTCAAATAAACATTTGGTTTATTAGGAGACTCATGGAGGTACAAACCACACTCCATGAGAAACTATACACGGATACCGTACCGTTTCACACCTGTGTCGGGGTATTGTACATTTCTTGATTTGTCATTCTGAGTTTAGCATCATTAACACGCAAGGCGTGATGAGCTATATTTGGCCCGAAAACATCATTTTATGCAGACCGATGGCGTAGTCGTCACTAGAAGAAAATTGATATGCCATTTTGCATGAATGCTCTCGTCCGATCATTATATCAAAATTTAGCCGGCGTACCGTAGACGTTTGCCATCGTTCGGTGTAGGGTAGAAGCCACAAAACCAAACCAAACGGCCCAAAATTTCCAAAAAGAGAGTACCCGATAAATACATTTTCTTCTTCACGGTTACCAAGATGTAATCGACTTGTATGTAGTCTGATCACGTTTTTATCCCAAGAAATGTGGCGGGTAGGTACAAATGTTGGAGAACTGTGAAGAAACTATTGCGCACGTTTTTCGACACTGGAAATCTTGACACACATTTTATTTATTTTAGTCACCGTTAGCAGACAAGGCGAATGCTAATTGACATTAGGTACACATTCAGCTGAATCGTGTCTAACTTTGCATGAGGTTTGATTGACAGTGGTATTCAAATCCCCATGGGCGTCCCCTGGATCGACGTTCTCACTGGCCACGCACAATTACCCACTAAAATTGTCCCGAAAACTCATCGGTTTGAAAAATAAGGAATCATTATTCATCGATAAAATAATCTCCTGTAGAGCATTCCCCTTTCATAAATTTTCAAATTTTCAAAACACCGCAATCTCTGGATCTCTCATGTACTCGTATGGCGTCTCTTTGCCTAATGAGCGTCTTTCATATGACATTGTGCTTATGTTAATTGCTTAGGGATGGACCATTAGATCTTGGGAGGGGGTGGTCAAAAACAGAAAAAAAAATTTTCAGAGCAGAAAGTTAGGAAAAAAAAAATCTTCAAACTAGTTTGCAAAATAAAAAAAAATAAATAAGAAGACAAAGGCGTAAAAAAAAAATCTGCAAAAGTCTTTAAATTTTGAATTTTTTTTAGATTTTACCGACAGAAAGCAACTTTCTGTATTTTTAGTAGATCCTCCCGGCACATTTTTAATTTTAATTTATACATTTAGAGTGACTGTATCCCTTATACTGGAAGTTGTGATTATCTTATCTTTTCAGGACTTTTTTATTCTGATCACTTGAAAATTATGAAATTATAGAGCCTGTTTTCTACTTGTTTCCTGGGTACAAACCAAGCAGGTACACAAGGTAAAACATTGAAACTATGGTATGGTTGTCAAGACAGAAAGTTGTATTTGCCTTTTAAGATCAAGGTAAACAGATGCAGGCCACATCAGTTTCATTTTTTTCACAGCATTTTATTGCAATGATGAATGCAAGAATGGGTGAACAAGTAGAAACACGTCAATAATGATAAAACAACATATCAAGTCATTATGTATTATTTTGCTTTTCAAAAAGGCATTTTCAATTCTTTTTTCTCAAAAAACAGCCTCAAAAAACAACAGCAACACATGTTCAACAATACACTACGTAGAATGCCATCTATCCAACAAATCCCAACACAAAAACACACAAAAGGGTTGAACTTTGAAAGTTTCTCGACAGCAAATACTGAATAAATCTGCATGAATAATCGTTTTTGTGTAGCAAATTTCAAAGAAATTGGACAAGTCCTTTCAGAGAATACAGATTTTTTGACCATGAATGGCATAATTGCCCTAAAAAGACAAATATTGAAATTTCAACACATCTATACACATCCAATCAATTTGGACATGCTGCTACAGGGAAATAGATGTTTTGATCAAAAAGGGCAACAATTGCTCTAAAAACACAAATATGCAATTTAACTATATTATTTAGCTTATTTTAGCTTCTTAGCTTGTCAAAATCAATTGTAAATCATGAGATGCATGATGTTTGGTGGGACGAATGTAGGCATTTCACCACGCAGTAGAAAGGGAAGCCAGGAAACCAAAATAGTCAATTTTCAAAACTATAGGAAGCTACTGAGGAGCAAGAAGACCATGTTTCAGAGGAAGATGTCTAATCCGAAAAAAATCCTCCTAAAGTGCCACCAAATAACACCATTTTTATCTCTATTTTTCAAAAGCTCCAACAGCAGGAGGGGGACACCCCCTCCTGACCACCCCCCGCAAAAATACTCCCCAAGTGCAACCAAATAACACCATTTTAATCTCTATTTTTCAAAAGCTCCAACGGCAGGAGGGGACACCCCCTCCTGACCTCCCCCCCGTGACCGCTTGCGTGGCCGCTTGTGGTGCTTGGCACCACATCTTTGCCCTCTTTATCTTCAGACAGCGACGAACTAAAAAAAATTATAAATCTGAAAATTTACTCTGAAAAAAAAAATTTGCACAGCTTATCTCAATTGGAAAAAAAAATTTCAGAAATTTACAATAGTAAAAAAAAAATTTTCACAATTTCATTGTGACCACCCCCCCCCTCCCAAGATCTAATGGTCCATCCCTTATAGTCGTGGACTTCTTTCAAGAAACTACCAATTTTTAAGTGGTCATTTCTAGTATATTCCCTCGTGATTCACTTTCTATTATTCAACTGTATTTTATGCAATCGTAACATCCTAGTGTTTTGTGTTTTTTCTCTGGAAGTGGTTATCATTATATAACAATATAATAGTGATAGACGTATTACGATAGTTCTCTTTTTTGAGGATGTGGTGGCCCTGAAAAGGGCCGTTTGGTATGTGTATGCTAGGCATACGATTTACTTGGATTTGGCTTGGGTCTTCTTGGGCAAGAGTACTGCCTGGATGTTTGGCAATACACCACCCTGGGCGATGGTGACACCGCCGAGAAGTTTGTTCAATTCTTCGTCATTACGGACAGCCAACTGCAAGTGACGGGGATGATTCTGGTCTTCTTGTTATCACGGGCAGCGTTGCCAGCCAACTCGAGGATTTCAGCGGCCAAGTACTCGAGCACTGCAGCCAAGTAGACTGGAGCACCAGCACCGACACGCTGGGCGTAGTTGCCCTTGCGCAAGAAACGGTGTACACGACCAACGGGGAACTGCAGACCAGCACGGCTGGATCGGCTCTTGGCCTTACCCTTTGCTTTGCCTCCTTTACCACGTCCAGACATTTTGATCAGTGCTTGAGTTTAGATTCAATCTGAGCATACCTTGTACATTCGCCTGTCGTATTTATACATACACTTAGGATCCTAATGGCCTTTATCTTAACCAATTAAATTCAATTGATTGCTGCATTGACCAATGACCGAAGGGCACTATTGTCTAGGTTTTGACATGCGCAAACATAGTTATGGGCATAGGCCTATTGTGTACTGAACTAGTCGTTCCCTAACCCGTTCGCGCTCTTTACCGCTTAAAATCGACGATGCCTTGTGTGCATACAGACTTGAAAGTACAGAGTTTCCACTTCAGGCGGCTATCTCAAAAGCACATTGAATTCGCATCTGGTTCTTTTTAAGATAAAAATTGATATCGAAAGTAACATGACGCCATCGCTCTTGTTGATTTATATGCTGTTGACTTACAGACTTTTAACCTTTGAAAAGGTCACAAGCTTTTCCAAACAGGACTGAGGATGACATCTGATAGGCTTTCTGATGGCTAGTCAAGTCATGCCGTATGGAAAGATCATAGGGGTCAGCCTTTCTGGTGTCAAACGCAAATGTCACAGTGAAATTCGGCACATTTTGTTTCCACTTTAAATGTTGCTATGAAAGAATAAGCAACACACATTTCTGAATACCAATACATTTTAAAAGCCCTTCCACCAATATTTTAATACACATATAAGAACATCAAACAAACAAGTTTCTATTGGTGGAAATATGTGTTCACGCAGAAATCTAGCGCAAATCATTTTCTACTTAATATTGAAACGTGCATATCATTTTTATTGCAACAATATTAAGTGAAGTATCTTTTCGACTGATATCCTTTCGAGATCGAAGAAATGACGATTTACTGGTTGTTGTTTAAAATTTGTGCGTGGAAGGCATGTGAAGTTAAATTGGATTTGCAATGTGCACTGGTAAGATTCAAAACCTGCTGACTTCCGGATTAGATATCCTGGAAGGCACGAAAATATCAAAGGCGATTATAGAGACACAGTGGTCGCTGTTTGATCAACCGTCACGAACCTAGAACTCAAGTCTGTGAACAAAACGGAATTCGACATGTAAAAGCCCACTGCTCCCATGTACATGTAAATAATGAAAGAGTGGCATGGAAACGAAAATTGAATTAAGGTAAGTTAACTATGTAAGAAGTATGCCCAACAATATCAATAAGAACCTTAGTTTTTACAAGGCTATTTCTAAGATGATCCAAAGACAGACCGAAGATCAAATATTGCAATCAATCGTAGAAGACGTCCGTCTGTTGCTATGTTGAAGAGTGGGATCATAGAATTTTTCAAAACTTCTCTTTAGTGCCCAAACTTTTTGATGCACGAGAAGGAGACTGTCGACAGTCGTTTGCATCATTTTCGTCGCTTCAGGAACACTTGACACGGCTGAGTCGAGGCATGGCCTTTTTTACCTTCTTGATCGAGGGTAGATGTGTGGCCTCAGGCCTTCAGCTCGCGGTCATGCCTGCGGTATTCCCGACTCGCGCCTTCGGCGCTACGCTTGCAAACCCGCACCCCGTATGTGCGACAGACTATAAAAAGAAAGGACACACAAGGGATTGTTGACAGTCTAGGGGGATAGTAGCCCGGGTTTAAGGGAGCCCTCATTATTTATGGCCTTGGGGTCACTCGAAAAATAGAAAACTTCAAGGGGGTTGCTCAAAGTGAAGAGAGGGAGAAGGGAGTTATACTCAAATTTTGTGCGAAATAAATTGAAACACCTCTGAAATTGCACCATTGCACACATCAATTTCTCAAAATTTTCACAGGATCTAGGACAAAACTGGTCTGTTGTGAATTCATCCTTCACTATCACAGAAACATATAATTGACCTCAGTTCAATAACCATTTCGACATTTAAACATAACATATTCAGGCTTTTCATTAAAAGCTGGCAGCTTGAGAAATGACACAAAAAGGTCGCAGATTTTTCATTCCTACATACACTTTGGTCTTCAATCTCTGGGTTGAATAAGCTTATTGTGAGTCAAACACTGATCATGCAAAAAATGTAATAAAATATCAGTTCAATGTCATTTTCAACAGTTTTACCGAATGCAAAATAAATTGAACCACCTCCCAGATTGCACCATTACAAACATCAATATCTCAAAATTGTCGATGTGAGAGGGGTCCCTCCCTCTCGTGTTCTTCCGCTTTGGGTGTTCGAACAGTTTTACCATTAAAAAAGCAAATTAAAAAGACCTCTCATATTACACCAGACTGCACTATTGCACACATCAATTTCTCAAAAATTTCCATGCAAGATAGGGGTAACCACCCCTCTGACACTTTCCCCCTCAGCCTCTCGTGTGTTCTCCCCCCTGTACTTTCAGATTCTGCCCAGTCAGATATTCTAGTGAAAACCCGGTCATAATACCCATCCAAATTAAAAAATATACTATATGGTTAGATACTAGTCATAGCGTGAGCTTTTATATCTCTGTTTTGTTGTCACTTTGAATTTCATTTTGCTGGTTTCACCTTTTTCAACTGTCATGAGATAACCGATGATAATCTAGTAGGGTACATCAGGATTTGAAAGGTCTTTACTATTGCTGTATTTTTAAAATTTTACAAATACGTGTATTGTATTTAACTTTCTAAGTAGGGTGTCAGTCAAAAATTCTGAGTCAGAGAGGGTGTTACTTAAAGCCTCAATAGCTGCGAATTTTAAGCATTATTTTCATCATTTTATTTTCAAACCAAAGTTGGTTCGTGTAAATATGCTAACTGAAGGATGTGTATAAAAGTATCACTGCTCGCTGATTTGGACCGTGTGATTTAGACCATGCCTACACGTTTTAAGAGGTTGAATAATAAACGGGTGCCGCACTCATAAAATGGCGCCCACAGAAAATTACAAAAAACAGTATTTCGTGCACATTCACATCGTGATCATACCAGAAGCAAGAATGATGCCATTTACTTAAATGCCCAAGACACGTTGGTCAACATTTTGTTGTTGTAATCTTTATTTTCTCTCTCATATAATTATTTTTGAAAATGGCGGGAAATCTAAAATAATGTTAAAACGTTTGAATATACGTGCCACTTTCGACACTTATGACAGTGTTTCAGTCTTTAATGGGTCTTATTCAAAGAAAACTCTTGGGAAACTGAGGATATTTTGAGATCAGTTTATTACACATTCGCAGCTATTGGGGCTTTAAATTCATCATGGTTGGCGGGGGCGGGGTGGGTTACCCGAACTTTCGGAATTTGTGATGAAATTCCAACGACCCTCAGACAGTAAATAACGACGGCTCCTTAATAGCTGAAAGTGATATACATGGTTTCAATTCGTGCCACTTCTGTGTGTGAGACCATGGGTGTAACACTCTGTATGCACAATGTAAACGATTAGCTTTGGTATCACAACACATTTCAAAGTCACCGACTCATTGATTACAGCACGGTCCCTCTATCACGTGGTTACAGTAAACCAGCATAGGGCAACTCTATCTTGACCGATATCTGAACAGTTGATTGCACTCGATCTATACAACGTAGCTGTTTTTCTAATACAGCTGAGAGTTAGAAGATGTTTGCTGAAGCTAAGACTGTCTCACAGACAGAGTTGTGGCGCAAGAATGAACCCCACTGAAGTTTCGCCCCAAAGTATAATACGACCACGTTCCCTATATACGGCCAATCAGAGAAACTGTCGTTTTTGATATACATCTACAATGGTAATTTATGTGAAAGTTTTCGGATCGGATCGGATCGGAACTTAGGTTAATTATAAAGGACACAAGTCGAATTTCCTACTTGGATAATAAGATAATCAATAATCTTGTTGACATTCCAGCTTCGGACTATCTCTCATTAGCACGGAGCCGTACGCCACCCAAGCACCGTTACAAGCTCCGGCAATTTAAGTTTGCAACTGATACTTATAATTTCCCAAATACTGTTCGTCTCTGGAATACTTTGCCGGCTGCAGTTGCTAAGACCCATAGTTTGACATCTTTCAAACATGGCTTATCGATAGTAGAAATCAAAATTTTGGGGTTGTGCATTGAGGTTTTGAGCCACCACTTAAAAGTAGACTGCAATGAAACTTTGAAGCCGTGTAGGTTGGGGACATCTCTGATAAAACCCCTTGGCCGCTACGGCAGCCTGATTGGTTCAAAGCTGAAAGTCAAGCGGGGCTCTTTATGGTTAGTTGGTTGATCCTAGCGCTGCGCCACCGGGTAATAGTCAGGGTGACTGCACCGGTGTATTTTGTAAATGTAAAAATCTATCCTTTGCTTGACTCTCTTGTTTGCCAACTTTGTGAACACTCCTACGCACTACGGAACGGATACATAACCGGACATATATTCAAGTGTAAACTTGCGCCTCTCAAGTTGCAAGTGATTTATGCGTCTTCAGTCCAGATGGTGACCTGATCTCCTTGACTCACAGGCCATTTTTCCAGGAGAACCCAAATTAAAGTCAATGGTAAACTAGACCTGTAAATGTGCACGTAGCTTGCATTTGCATTAAGACAGTACGCGCCTAGAAATAGACAGACTTAAATCTTTGCTGAAGCTTTCCGTAAGAACACTTTAAACTAGTCCCTTTTGAAATCAAGGATAAAATTCACGGTCAACGTGCAAAATTTGTTCATTGAGAAACTAATTATCAAATAATTACAGATTCTTGAAATTCAAAATGACCATCATGTCCGTGTTAATTCTATCGGTAACGTTGAGATTTTTACAAAAATAAGCCGGTGATAACTTCATTTACTCCACAAACTTCAAAATGAGCACCGCGAACGCTTGGCCAAATTCATTTTACAAGTTTCAGAGTCCAATATCGTTGTTCCCACGTCATGTTCTACCTAGATTATTTTCAAGATGTCTTCGAACGGAAACAATTTGGTTGATTTTATCATTCCAACACACGGTGTATACGGTGAATGTTTACATTTGAAAAAAAATCAATCTGTAAATGTGATACTTCCGTTTCCTTTGATTGATTGCAATAGGCGTACTAAGAATAGATTTATTTCAGAAGAAGGTAGTATTGTTAAAGTGCAAATTTTATTGGTAAATATTGAAGAAGCCCACACATGTATGAACACCCCCTTAACTACTACAAACGCTGATTTGACCTAGTTTGCTGTGACCCACGGCAATATTGTTCACGTGTACAGTATTGTGATGCATTTTTTGCAAGAAATTGTTCCTCTTCCTGAACTTTTACTGTTTCGAAATCTGTAGTGCAAAGATAGCTTTTCATGAAAACTAAGTTTCACTTCGTTTAAATGGAGTGTGGCATATCTGTACAGGTTTATTGACGGGTGTACTTCCGAAATTAATCGCTACACTTCTCTCTCTCTGTATTCAAGACTTAGTGCTGAGCAGTAGCGAAATCAAGTTTGATGATTCTCTGCACACAACGATTTACACCAAGTGTGACGCCTACGCGCCCCGGAGACAGATATTCAGACTCTCTCATTTCTTATTATTCTTTTGGTCTACCAGTTGTGAGGGCTCATTTCGAAGCTTATGAAGTAAGTACAGATTTTATCGGGTTAGTTTTGTAAAAATCGGAAATTACATTTTCTCTTCAGTAGAGATTTTGAATTTCAAATTTCGACAAATATTGGGTGATTTGTTTCTGTAATACCAAAATTTGCACGGTTAGGCAAAAAAACTTTCTGGTCCTTGGCATTCAGCAAAAGTGACGCGGCGACGCGGTTTTCTTTTTTCTTCTTTCTGCTTGTTTAGTCGTTACAATATTGGTTTGGCACTTTTGATGCAACAATTATTGTCTTTTATCACTGGCTGCATAACACTTCGATTTCTTTTTAGCATTTTTGGACATGCAAACAGGGATATCAAGGATAGCTATACGGATTAGTATGTGACCCCCCCCCCAAAAAAAAGACATGACGCGCAGGTTCTGAAATGACGCGCGCGGTCACCGGAAACTATCTTTTTTGGCCTTACCCCGATTTTCATTCTTGATTTTTGAAAGAGGATTGTTAAACTTGAACTTTCCTTCCGAAAAGATTGAGCAAAAGTTGAATTCTTTCATTTTCAAGGCGCGAACTTCCTTAACACATAATTACAAACGGATATGCTCCTATATCGCAAAACGTCATGACATTGTAACATAAAAATATTTGTTTCTGATATGACTGGTAAGGTCAGAAAGACAATGGCCAACTGAATCCACATAAAACATTTGTGGGAATTGCGTTTTGTTTCGGAGCTTCAGCCACGAGAGAAAAGTTTGCTCTTTGTAAAATATGACAACACTGCTTACGTAGCCAGTTTCACACCTTGTACTTTCATTTCGGGAACCAATTTCTTCCTAAATTCATTCGATTCGATCGCGCTCGGTGATTTGAAACGGAGGCCCATCAATCTCTTCGATGAGGGCGCCCCTGTGCAATAAAGCTTAAGACTGATCATCCAACCACTTCACTTGTAGTTGCGAGACCTAACCAGCAACAGCTACATGTGCAGGTAAGTTTTGTCTCTGTGCCTATCCCCCACGTCTCTCTCTCTCTCTCTCTCTCTCTCTCTCTCTCTCTCTCTCTCCTCTCTCTCTCTCTCTCTCTCTCTCTCTCTCTCTCTCTCTCTCTCTCTCTCCAATGCGCCCCTTTTCCATACGAATTATAATGCCGATTATCAAGGCGTATGTCAGCCAGTGTGCGAAATTAAGAGAAAATAGCTTCAGGTCATAAGGACCTGTACCAAGCCAAAGCTTCAGGTCCTTACAGAAAACTGCCGGTCCTCAATAAATGTAGTTGTTAACGACCATTAAAGTCAACTTCTCCACCAATATTATGCTTTTGAATGTTGTAATATTAAATTTTTCATGTCCTTTTATCAATAGAGTCAGTAAGTATTCACTCAAAAGGACTATTGTTCACATAGATGCAGAATAGTGTCGGTGAATGATCATGAATCATTTATCTACATGATCTGGAATCTGAAAAAGATCACAGCCCTCATCTTCCTCGCGCACACATTTATCAATGTTTTCCACCACGGGGGAGGGGGACTATGGGACTAACAGGAAAATTTGACATTTTTTTCTAGCCATGTCAAATCCACTCTCGGACTATAAAATGATGTCAAACACCCAGGGCCGGGGAATACTGGCTCATGCACTGGCTACATGTGGCTGATGAAAGCGAGAAAATTTGTCTTTCATGACTTTCTACGGGGAATGGTGTTCTCTACATTGCTGAGTAAAAATGTACACTACACCAGGGCATGTGATATTGTGATTTGAAAATGGTTGGCAAGCTGAAAATCACTTCTGAAATTAGCCAACGCGAGTGGTAGAAGAGTGAGTGAATAACTTAGTACCTTGACAGTCATAGGTGTATGAATATTTTTTATGCAAACATTGATTACAACGTCTACAGGGGAGAAAATACTTGGTATGTATTTTGATATGACGTATGGATTACTTTCAACATTTTTCAAAAAATAAATATGCTTAAATGTGGCCTCTGTTGCATTCATGAAGAACCAGATGAAGTTATACTTTTAATTAAAAAGGACAAGTATCGTAACTTTTTCTCGATTATAGAAATTGCAGACAACATGAATGGCAAACGCCACTCGCGGAAATGAATGCATATTTTTTGATTGAAAAGTTTTGCCTGAGCGATTGCTGGGTCTCATCGCCCTTTGAAAGCTTAAAGTTATCAAAATGACTCTGAAAAGTTTGACAGACACTCGATACTGCTGAAAACTATCGACACGATCAGATAATGATACCGTAAAATCTTAAAAGACGTATTTTTTCGACATTTAGGCCTACAGCCCAGGATGACGGTCGAGTTTTGCATGCCTGTCGTAAAACGGTATCGATATACATCGAAACAATTTGAAGCCTCAGAGAGTATACACGACGGATCGTGCAACTCGACAAAACTGTTATGATAAGGCCGCTCTGTTTTATAAAATGTATACTTATTATTACGTCGATATATCGTGGTAACAGTCGGCCTTGTGAACTTTGGTTAAAGACCAACGAGCAAGCAAGATGGTCTAGCGGTCCACAAACAAACACAGCGAAACGTGAATTTGATTGCCGACTGCAAGTAGCACAATTGGGCTGTCGTGTAACATCTAGTCCTTGTATCGGGCGTAGTTCAAAACCATAGAGGTAAAAATACCTCCATGTTCAAAACCAAATATGATTAGTCAACAGCACTGTTCTCTTAGTAGGTTTTGACTCTTCTATGAACTGTTGATGTTTTGAACGCTTCAATGAAAAATCAAAGCAAAGAAAATGGAGTCAGTTTGCAATATTGTCAACCCCACCCCCTCCCCGTCTGGCGTACCATAGAGATCGAATTCCCCACTACCAGAACTCGAAGTGCGATCAATATTCCCTGTTGCCCCGTACTTCAACGGTGGAAAACATTGATAGGTGCATGAATGGCATTCAAGTCTGAATCGCATGATTCAGAGTCAGTCATCATCAGCATCTGTTACAGGTCTTGACGGAGAAATTTTCATCATTTATTCCAAATTTCAGTCGGTCATAAGGACCGACATGTTGCTAAAAACTTTCGGCCCGACGAGAAATCTGTCGGTCTTGGACCGTCGGACCGACGTTAATTTCGCACACTGATGTCAGCCCTACAATCGTATTACCGTACAGGGCAAGCACTTACCTTTGTTTACCGATCACTAGTGAAAGTAAGATTTCTCAGCAATGTTGTAATGTCCTTATTTCATTTTGCAATTGACGTTGTAATTATTCGGCTGTAGTCGCCATCAAATGCCTGCAGGTAGCAGCCATTTTCCCATCTCTACACACTTCTTTATAGCGTTAATTGTAATTTTAACATTAGAAACGCAAATTCCGGGCTGCGCCTATAAACGATCGACTGTGCGCACGCGCAATGAGCTAAAAGTGCAGTCCGCTTTCACTGTTCTGGTGTTGTGTATGTAATGTTCCGTTCTATTCAAGCAAGGTAATTTGATCTATCGACGAGCGTCCTGTCACTTGCAGCCAATAGCAGTAGAGCTTTGATGCGAGCTGACCAATCAGACGATGCCTCCCTTTTGCATGAGCCCGGGAGAAAGACCTAGATTTTATGCTTCGGTCGTGGAGGTTGAACCTCCGATTAGCTACCATATCTCAATATGACTTTTTAGTCAAGGTGAGCAATGTTCCTGACGGATCTTTGAGAGAGTGCATTGACGACTTTAGCGGGACTTTAACGATATATTTAATGTGGTTTGACCCCCATATGCAGAAACCCTATTGAGTATAAATTGGGGCACCAGTAAAACAAGGACAAGTTTATTAAACCTGTTTTCAAAGGGGTACTTAACCCTTTGAGCGCCAAAGTCAATTTTTGTCACCTTTAAAAATATACCTCAGTCGATTTTTTTGAAATTTTTGTCAAAATTTTGATCATAAACTGTAGGCAATGAAATGTGATATCCGTTTGGTTAAAAATTATCAAAAACATTACAGAAAAATTAAAAAAATTGGTAAAATGTTGCACTAAAATTTTGGTGGGAAAAATTACAGCATTCAAAGGGTTAACCCTACTATTGGTTAATGTATTGGAGTAAAAAACCGTACATTGTAATTAGAGTGTACACACAGTACGCGATTTTAGGCCCACTTCGTAGACTTGTCGTCATGTACAGCATAACGCGGAGTGGGGAAATATGCGGTCTGACTTGCACGTATGAACACGGCACTTTTTCACTTTGAAAAGAGGATAGGCTGCATGTTTTACCATGTTCACAGACTTCTTACAAAGTAAGATGTGAAACCAAGTCGCCAGAACTGTCACTGAGGTTAGGGAAGTTCATACAAAATAAATATACAAGAAATTATAAAAGAAATATGAAGGGGCCAATAAGTATAGCCTTTGTTTTTCTATAGTGCCGGAAATCCAACTAAGTCTATTTGCCAAGAGAGGACTTTACATCCTGCTTTTTTGTCGAAACCAACTCACAAGATCGTGTCAGTGGAATCTACAATCACGTCATTTCGAGGAAAAACTGCATTTCCGCCACAACAAGTACTGTTTTTGGAATAAAGGGTGTGAAAGGTCATGTTTTTGTAATGAAAATGACAGCGTGGCCCACACAGTATCTTTTGAACAAGACCTCACATCTAGTGGATATCAAATCAAACCTGAAAATGTAAGTGATCTGATACTGTTAAAGATGTCCGGGTCAATTCTGTGTATAATCCTGTGTGGGAAGACACGAAAGCAGATATATTAGCTCAGCTATATTAGCTCAGTCGCGTGATAATTCTACAAGAAAGTACCTAAGTTCGTATCGGCTCTCTTACATCGCTGCAATGTTTGTTTTATTCCAGCGCAAAACATCCATTTGGCACTCATAGCTTTTTACGGACTTCATAATAAAACATCGCTTCTTGACAATGGTTGATTATGCTTCCACATCAACTTGCCACTACGTTAGTCTCGGTTACCCAGAATGCACTTGGGGACAGTTTGCGTATCCTCTTAGATGGAACGATGGGGATACGCCCGGTACGGGGATAAAAAAGCGTAGATAAGTCAGCAACTCCAGATGATGCGTTTTGACTGGCAGCTTGTGACAGGATTTGTAGCCGACACTCATTACCGTCTACGAAGTCAGACGCTAAAACCCGTGTCGCTTCTTTTGACAGTCACGTTCTCACAATGGAACTTATGAATTATCTTGTCAATGTGAGCGTTGCGTAACTTTTATCGATGGTTACTCTTTCTTACCATCGTAAGCAAGCATAGTACGCCTCATTCATATGAAAATTTGATATTTGGTAGGTTGAAAATTGAAAGTCATCAGGTGTTTCATTTAATGTTTGTAGGAGGGAGATTTTAATTTCTTAGCGTGTCTTCCTCACGGCTGTACAAATCAATGTAACGCCTTTTTTTTACCAGCAACCATATTTTAAATGGGTCAAATAGAGGTATCTCTGGTGAAAAAACTTTTATTCTTACAAATAATAAATGAATTGTGGCCTTGGTGCAGTCCGTCTTGATCACAATCGGTCTTGAAATATTCCGTACCGGGATACCCCTGACAGGAAAACTGGGCAGAGTCCGGGAAATTCGTGTTTAGCTTGGTCATTTTCGGATTCGAATTCATGGTAGCATTCAGAAGAAAGATGGAGCTCTGCTCTCGGAGCTGTCAGAGATCCGTCATAGCGCCTTGTCTTAGAGCCCCTCTTAGCACCCCCTTAATGCTCTGAGCCTCTCACAAGTCAACTTTGCCTATCCACTGGGCGCAATTGATCACACTAAACGGGATTTTAACGAAGAAATTGTATTTAGATACATTTGAACAATTTGGACTATCGAAAAGGAAATTAAGTCATATACCACTTCTGTAACTGAGTCACATCTTTTGAAGCAAGAGGCACATAGAGTAACGGAAATATTGGCGGTGCTTTGACACGGATCAATTTTTCTCATTGATTTAGGGTTCCCGTTTTTAGCTGTACATTTTGTCGTTTTATTCGGGTCGGAATAAGGCGCAGGGTCAGAATGGTGTTCCCACTGGTCGTGATGATGGTGCTGCTGCTGCACTGCGTAGACGGATGTGGTCGGCACTGCTTCCGGACCGCCGACGAACTTGAGCTAGAGAACAATGGTTACATCGGAATAATCATCGGTATCGATGACAGAGTTCAAGAAAACAGTAAACTCATTGATGAAATTAAAGATATCTTCACCGATGGTTCTGCAGAGCTGTACAAAGCGACAAGGTAAGTTCAAGGTCACATTACAGCACCTCTGATTCATAAACCGATAGGGACAAGAAGCCGTATTTTTGTGTAAAAAATCACGGTAATGCTTAGCTTAACACTCACTGCAGATCTAAAAGATGTACGTCGCAACTGCCAATGTGCAAGTGTTCTGCTGTTCATAAGCAGCCATTTTATCCAGAAAGGTTTTGCAAATTAAAGGGGTACACTTCTCTAACTTAGAGCACCACAGCATGGTACTCTGCAAGGGACCATGGCCTATTCTTCATTTTCCTCTGAACATAATCCAACGACGTTTTACTTTTCTTCAGGAAACGCGCGTATTTTCGACAAATTACCATCACAGTTCCCAGCCACTGGTCGGACTCTGTGACATCTACAAGGGCAACGACAGAGAGTTATGACAGGAGTCATATCATCATCGATCAAGGCCTCGCAAACACTCCATACGTCACAGGCATACCTGGTTGCGGTCAAATGGGAAGATACATGCATCTTACTCCCAATTATATATTGGATCCCGATGTGCAAGATAACTATGGACCCGGTGGAAAGGTTTGTTGTTTTCCCTTTGCTTGCATAACCATACCGTGGTTAAACAGGGGAAACTGGACACAGAACATTCCAGGATGTTTATGTTTTCGATAGCAAAATGGAAAACCGAATAAAATGATTGGCTACATTTTTTTCAGACTATGGTTCATGAGTGGGGACACCTTCGATATGGTGTATTTGACGAATATCCTACAGATGAAAACAAACAACATTACTTTTCAACAAAAGGAGCGGTAGAAGCCATTAGATGTTCTGCGGCAATAAAAGGTATATTGGTGTTCCGTTTTGAATGTTACTATTAATGTTGTGAGATAGAATGTGTCTCGGGTAAAGTAAAATCTCAAAGTATTACACACTGCTTGTCTGCTACTTGTGTATACTCATTTTGCAGCTTTAGGAATAAGTGAAGTACCCCCACATTGTTCAGGCAGGGAAAGTGGACATTTTGAAAGACCAAATGTCAGTCAATTCTGATTTGCTTGTTTTTCTACTTCCAATTTTTGCACGGCTATCTATCACTGTTATTTTAACCTACAAAATAATGGAGGAAAGTTTAAGCAAAATGTTTTGTCTTTAAATATCGAACTCGTACTACCGTAATCTTTATTGTCTTCCATCTAGGACGTTGGTCTCCCGGATGCAATTAAGAAACGGTATCCCTCAGAGAGGTCGAAGTGAAGGCTGTCACTTTTATGATGATGAGCGAGACAGAGGATACAGCGCATCAATCATGTACAAGCATTTCTTACATAACGTAAGTTATTATCAGTTAAGTCATTGGCAACGATACAATAGTTGGCCAATGCTTCAGGCTGGGGAAGCTTGCTAAATGTTGCATCTTGGGAGTAGATTTTCATCAATCAACAATCAATGCTGCAAAATTAATTTAAGGGAAAGTGGAGCAAGTGGAACACTTAAGCATTTTTGTTTAATATTTTCTCGATAACTGTTCAAAGTGATTTGAAATATAATTATCATGTATGTGTATTGTCTACTGCTCAATCTGTGGAATAAGAAAAAAATAAATTTCACGGTATTAATTTAAACCGATTTTGATGAAACAGGAAAAACGCCCCACTTAGCCCAACATGTTGGGGGTAAGTGGGACAATTTTATTTGAAGTTTTTAAGACAGTAAAATTTTCGTTAATGTGTAATTGGTAAAAACTACACTTATAATAGCAACAGAAACTCAAAATTAATGCATTTAAGTGTATTGAAAATTCACTGACAACAAGACAAAAAAAAAGTGTGACCTGGATAATTGTTTTCATTTTATTCTGTGAAACTACTGCAATATCAGATTTTAGGCCTACTCTATCATGATATCAATATTTTGAATCGAATTTTAACTTAAGATTTAAGTTTGCAAGTGAAAAACTGGAACCGGAACCGGAAAAAGTAAACTATCCGTCAATTTACTGTCAGTAAACTCTCAATTGTCCTGGCGGGGGTGCAAGAAAATATTATCGCAGGTATCGGTTTCCCTTGAGAATGAAAATGTGACGTAGATCCCCTTGGGCAGATTTAAAAGGTGCCAAACGTCGACCCGTTTTCTCTCGTAATTTCCACTGGAAAATAGTAAACACTCGCCATTATTGTTCTTTGCAAGCTATACCGGTCCGTGTGTTTAAATGACCCTTTGAAGACAACCCAAAGTCTAGGACTGACGTTCGCTATGTCATGCAACAATAGCCATCATTCCTTTCGCTCAATACAGTAAACTTGGGAGTTACTTTATTGACACCAACATGCTTAAGGTTCACATCTAGTAATTAACTCTTCAGAATACTTGACGAGCCTAAATATGTCGACTGTCTTCTCTGATTATGAATGAAGTTGTAAAGCCAACTGAATGACAACCAATGCGACTAACTAACTAACTAACTAACTATCTAACTAACTAACTAATTAACTAACTAACTAACTGACTAACTTACGAAGTAACGAACTATTTAATCAGTTAGCTTACTAATTAACAAACAAATAAACAAACTAACTAACCGACCAACTACCCACCTTTCAACTTTCCTAGCCAGCTAGCTTACCTACCTACTCTATTTCTTCCTTCGTTATTTCCTTAGTAAACCTACCTACCCATCCATTTTCCTTCCTTCCTCCCCTTCCCTCTTTCCTCATTTTCCTGCCTACCTGCACACTGACTGACTGAATGACTGACTGACTGACCTTCCCGCCAATACCTCATCCACTCACTCACACACTTATTTCCTTACCAACTTGCATTTTGATCAGATGATAGACTTTTGCGACAATGCCCGTTCCGCTTCGTCATCAGGAGGAGTTCATAATGTCGAGGCTCCGTCAAGGCATAACAGATTGTGCCAACAGAGGAGCGTGTGGGAGGTAAGGTTTAGTTACTAGCTCTATTTGATAGAGGATCCTCTCAGACTTGGGCGGATGATATGCTGTATGTAGAAATTTTGTGGCTCAATTTAAATTCCCGAAATCCTCATGTACTGTACACTTTGACTGAGAGCATTTCCCATGGTGACAACCGAACCATTGATCATGGTTCTCTACTTTAAGGTAGTATGCGCCTCGAAAGTGAAGGACTTAAACTTTTGCTCAAACTTTCCTTAATGCTCACCAAATAATAAACAAAAATCAGGGGTCACTGAAATTTCGGTACTAGAGAAACAAATTACCTGACAACTGCCGATATTTGAAATTCAAAATGGCCGCCATCAATGTGTTACTCTATGGAGTAAAAATACAGATTTCAGATTTTTGTAAAGTTAAGACAGTGAAAGGTTTTCTTACACCAAGAGCTTTAAAAGAACTTCAGCCATTCAAAGTCAAGGTCAACAAGAAAGCTCACAAAGCCCTTAATTTACGATGCCAAACAATTCATCCATACACCATTTCCTTATCCCTTTTAATCAGGTAATGAGGAACAACGATGACTTCAGAAATAATGCCAACCCTCCAAGAACTATTTCCTCAACTAAACCGAGATTCAGAGTTGTCAAACGAACTGTGAGCAATGTGGCAATGGTACTGAGCGTTGGAGCAAGCATGGCATCCGCCAACAGAATGGAAAAAATGGGACAGGTAAATCGATGTAAACACTTAACAAGTCATGAAATCTTTCGCGACCTCTGAGAAGCGCCATATCGTACCATGTTTTGTCGTTGTATCAAACGTCAGATCATTACAGAGCAACAAGCGATATCTACCAGATAGAATTATAGCGTATCACACTTTAACACGCAACACAAAATTACACCACATCATATCATAGCAAACTTCAGCACATAATCATATATACTGTATCATAAACATTCACACAGTACTCCCAGGATAACTCTCTTAGACATTTGTAGTTTATCTATCAATCATTAGATCATATTAACATAAATAAACAAAAAATCTTCGTCGACGTCTTATGTAAAATCTGATTTCATAAGTCAACTCATAGCATATTACACCTGACATGTATCATATCGCATCATATCATATCATATCATATCATATCATATCATATCATATCATATCATATCATATCATATCATATCATATCATATCATATCATATCATATCATATCAATTTTATATTGTCCCTTGCCTCGCCAATACAACTCACCACATTGTGTAGTGCAACATTGCATATGACGTTCGCTATAAGGTTGGTAAATTAACCTGACAGAACAAATTCATTTCTATTGTGATTAGTTTCCAATTTTTATTTGAAATCTTATCCACTTCCACAAAGGCTGTTAGAAGCTTCATCATGAATGATGTCCAAGACGGCCAACGTGTTGGCATGGTGACGTTCAGTGACAAAGGGAACATGACGTCTGATATGGTTGCAATGAATGATTCGATGCGAGACACCATGTTGAAGGATATACCGACTCGTGATGATGTTGGCGGGTCAAGCAATCTAGAAGCTGGTACGGTGAAACCGTTGCAATTCTAGATTTATTTAGTATCGCTTTTGACAATAAGCGAACCAAGTCATACATGGTGTAGAAAACACGATGTGGGAGAGCAGAAATCAAAAACGTGTCCAGATCATCCCTTTGTCAGCTATTGTCAGCTATTGAGATAGTTAGTTGTTTAAGCCCTAACTAGTGCCTTTTTCCTTACCTCATAAAGTTAGTAGATTTTATATCACTCAAATATCCCCCTCTCTCTCAGGTCTCTGGCTATGCCTGGATACGTCTCTCTGTCATTCTAGCTAGATAACCCCTGGTCACAAGTGACATTCTTGCCACATCTAGTGCAATTTTACCTTTCCTATGAATGCCAAAAATTCCTGAATTATTTTGACATTTTAGTCACATATTGTTGTCGGTATATAATGGTTAATTAAAACAGTTTATGTAATTTCTATGAATACAGTACACATTTTTATACATCATGTTTATCTCACACCTAGGGGTCATGAAAGGGATAGAGGTATTAGAAAAAGATGGTAGGAATCCTTCTGGTGGTGTCATTTTGTTAGTCACAGATGGCCAGGAAAATGAGAATGACAAAATGGATGAAATGATGCCAATGGTATGTCAAAAGAAGATTAAGGTAGTATGCACCTCAAAAGTGAAAGCCATAAACTTGTGCTCAAACTTTTCCTAAGGACTCTTTTAACCATTTTCTTTCAAAATCAAGAATAAGAGTCGGGGTCACCGTGAGAATTTTGGTCCTAGAGAAACAAATAACCCAAGATATACCGATATGTGAAAACAAAATGGCCGCCATCCCTATGTTAACTCTATGGCGAAACAATTGAAATTTTTTCGATTCTCGTAAAACTAAGATGGTAAAATGGTTTCTTACACTAAGAGCTTTAAAATGAAACCCCACAAGTAGAAGATCAGAAAACAATTGAAAAAGTTTGAGAGTCCGAATATCTGTCCCCGAGGCGCATTCTACCTTAAGGCTCCACTAGCTGTAGTTTGTGAAGTACTTTGGTTTTTTTCAAATTACAATATCGTTCTACTCACATAATCATGTCGAAAAGCCGTATGTTAAATTTGTCAACACAGTCTGTGTGTGTCGGTTTAAAAACAAGTTAAGGGAATGTAAGTCCGGACTAGAAGTAAATTGTCAACAATATCAACTCATAATTGACTGGCAAGGCTAACATTTTCATGTTTGAACATCTTGCATGCTGTTTCAAGGGACAAAATTTAACGAAATATTTTCACAAGTAATAAAAATTGTCCTATTAAGAGTTATGATACCAAGTTCAGACACTGCTTAATAGAATTATTTTAAAGAATTTGCATTGCAATTTACGTCAAGTAAAAATAACATGTCACCTCTAAAACTGGTAATTTAAACATGGACAGTGTACCAGCACTAAAGGCATCTCGAGAGACATACTGCTTGCTATATTCAACTTTCTCTTATCTACCAAACTGTCTGTATTATTTTTTTTTCAGCTCAAGGAGAAAAATGTTACTGTGGACTTTATAGCTATAGGGGGAAATGCTTCCAAAAACTTGGAGACAATCGCAGAATCGACAAATGGGATGTCGTTTTCCTATTCGGAGGAGTACTCATCTTCCAACGGCCTAAACGAAGCTTTTGATACAATTTCTCAAAGAGGCCAGAGTATGTATTTCCAGAATAGATATTGATTGTAGCTGAAGTCCCTGTGATATTCCTAGGCAGTTAATGAATTGTTAACACACCTCGTAAAAGTTCAGATTCACAGTATGTGAAGTTTTGTATCAACATGGTAGCAAACGTTCACGTTTATGCTGGTGTCAGGTCTGAACCGATATTTTTTATATCTTTAAGAAATAATCTTTAGCATAAATACAAAACACATTGACTATTATGGTTGTTGTTTTTTATATGTTTTTGGTACTTATGTTCTAATTAAATTTTGGTGCTTTTCTCAACCAACAGATATACTGACCTACCTGTTACTGTGTACAGTAAAGCTCTGCACGTTGAAAGCCAAGGGAGTGAAGAATTCACTTTCAACATCGATTCAACGATTGGCAATGGTACTCAGCTGACCTTTGATTGTCTTGGTGGTAATGGCACTGCTGAAGTGACTGTGAGGAAACCCGACGGTGGGGAAATCAAGGAAGATAGTGAAGGATACCAGATTGACAGCCGTTTCATGTAGTCACTATTAAAATTCCAGGTGTTGCACAGGTGGGTAAAATATACCTTGGGAGAGAGAGAGAGAGAGAGAGAGAGAGAGAGAGAGAGAGAGAGAGAGAGAGAGAAGAGAGAGAGAGAGAGAGAGAGAGAGAGAGAGAGAGAGGAGAGACTGAGCTGAAAAAGTGCAATAAAGTAATTTCTAATTTAATTACTAATTGGAGAAGACTTTTAGTACAATATTTAAACCACTGTATTTGATAACGTCTGTTTATCAAGAATTGATCTCTAACGATTGAAATTGATAAAAAAGACGGGTTTGTAAATGTCCTAATCGCTTTTCACCCTCAGATTGGACGATATGATGTCACAATCTATAACCCACTCTCAAACGCACAAACTGTTATGGTTACTGTGAAATCCGGAGGCAAGCTACAGAATGATTATCCAATCATAGCCTTGGCTGAGTGGAGCCAATCAAAGATGACGCCACCAGATCAAATCGTCCTCCACGTTGCAGTGACTCGAGGTAACTGTCGTTTATAATGCCTTTATGTACGTCGTATCCATAGTATTTGCGACATGCAGATTAAAGGTATACTGTAACCTGTTCCAAATTTGCCACAGTTACTATGGAAAAAGAAATGTAACCAATCATAGATTTTAAGTGTGTGGCCGCTTTTTAAAAACAGTGCCCTCACATGGGCATTTTGAATACCAAGGAACGCCCTTTTGACCATATATGGACATATTTAGATTACAGGTGACTGTATACCTTTAAGTATGTCGTATGTATTGCATAGGTAGCTGAATAAGTTACCTTCCTGTAATTCACTTCAGTTGATCAAACAAACACGTTATCAGCTTTTAGCTTCTTATTCAAGTTGCTTCAACATTTCTGTTACCTCAAACGTAAAAGTAGGGTGAGGGGGTAAATTAGAGAATGACAATGCAATCATGAACTTGGCAGAGTGAAGCCAACTGAAGCAGACTAACACGAACTTCAATATCTGATTCTGAGCCTACATGCGTGTTAACTCTTCTGAACATAAAGTTGATAAAGAGGGAAACACTTATGGGTATCCGTGTTCATAGGATACTCACCTGTGCTGAATGCAATGGTTCAAGCCAAGATTGAAAGGCCTGGTGGTGTTGCCATGGATATTACACTTCTTGATAACGGAGCTGGAGCAGATATGGCAAAGGATGACGGGATCTATTCAATGTATTTCACATCCTACACTGGGGCCGGTCGATACACCGCTAAGGTATGAATAGAGAATTGAGATCTTTTACATACTTAGAAACGTAACACGAAAACGCGTACGCTTTCACTGTCACACTGAGGGACAGTGGTTGCAACAGTGCAAACATTTCCCCGTTTATTGTACGTTTATAACAAATACTTGTAGTGCCCTTATAACTGCACTGAAAATAGGTCAAATCACGTTCCCCGCGAATGTTACGACAAAAAGGGGGCTAAAGTCAGCGATATACGTTAAAATAAATTTATTAAAACGAATAACGAAGTGTGGGGAAAGTTAGAAAACCCTGAAAAGATAACAGTGCTTGGCTGTGGGACTGCACAAACTCGTAAATTACAGTCTGCAGGGAATTGAGTTGAGACAGACACTGATGAGTGAGGCTGGCCCTTCTGTGGCTACAGGTTTGATGTAGGTCTTAAACCTGCAGAGTACATAGAGCGAAATCCATAATGAAAGTCTTGAAGTCAACCCTGACATCAAAATCACAATGTCTTAAGTCTACCGTACTGACCCTGTACTTATAGTGAAAAGAAACTGTCCAAAGAACATTAGGAAGTTTTAGGCTTCCCATTGATATGCTGTTTACGGTTCTAAATCTTCACTTGTAATAAATATGACCCTCACGATGTTTTAGACAATACTGAACTAATTAGACTGGTAATGGGGCACAATAACTTACAGAACACAAAGACTACTCACCTTGATAGCTATGCAAAAGTAAAAATCTCCATTTTATCATGCTACTTTTCATTTTAATTTTGCCACTTTAAAATACATCCATTGACACGTTTTGCTCTGTAGAGATTCACAGGTCAAGTCCCATTTTTAGGACGTAACAATATGATGAAACAGTCAATAGCTTGAAACAAAGTCGTCGGTGTGCACTGTATAAACCTTGAACGGTTTACACAATATTGTGCTGAAATAAGTATGAGTGTCTTATTGTCTTCTCCCAAAGTTATGTAACATAAACTACACCTGCATAATTTTCGCTGTGTAGCAGATTTGTGCAAATAGTTGATAGAAACGTCTTGATTTATGTAACAGTGGTGGATGGAAGTAATCGATTGTTCTTACTACTACCGGAATCAGGCTCTACAACAAGTTCTTTTTTAAGTCTTCAAGAATTATCTCGGTTTCCTTATTATCTTGTATCTAACCATGATCGTTTGTCGATATCAATACATCTCCACATCTGAAAAATGAAACATATTGATTCATTTGCAACCTTCATGTTACTTCAAAACTACCACGAACTTTGTACCTTAAATCGTACTCCATTAACTTTATCATAAAGGTTTATACCGATTCTGTTCAATTGATATGTGTTATATATATATATAATATATATATATATATATATATATATATATATATATATATATATATATATATAATATATATATATATATCACATAAATTATCAATCGCTATTAAATTGATGTGTGGTTTTATATATATGTATACATATACATATATACATATATATATATATATATATTATATATATATATATATAATTATATATATTCATATATACAATAAATATGAGAACACATCAAGTATGTTTGGAACCTATTACTCGAGTTTCACGCATACACGCGATCGTCAGATTTGTTAGATTTTATTGTATGATATTGTATTATTTTTTAATGATAACGATTATTGGACCTGATTTGATGTCTATTTTCAGGTGCTTACATATAAGTATCAGGTTGGTCAAACCATTTGGTGTGATGGGTCGAATTGAAATTCGACAAGTAAAAGTTTACTTGTCAAATTTCAATCCAAGGTATAACTTGTATATATATATATATATATATATATATATATATATATATATATATATAAATAAATAAATAAATAAATAATATATATATATGGGAGTAAAACGTGACATGTACTAATATTGAATAAAATTTTATTATACATATCTCGTTTGTTTGAACTTGGTTTTAATTTATGTCTTTTATAGATCTTTGTTGTTAACGATGGAGATAAAACTGTTGTTAGCCTGAGCAAGAGAACTGGTTATGGCGCTATCAATGTTCCAAATTCTGAAAACGAGGACAATATCGAGTTACCAGCTGACGAGTCTACGGGTGTTTTCCAGAGAAGTGCAAATAGCGGTAGTTTGATGTGTGAGGGCGATGATTGCCAAAGTACGTATCGCCATAGCAACTGTATATTTATAACAAATGAAGCCTATTGGTTTTGGTTAATGCGATGATATGATTTAATTCAGACATCGAGTAACTTTAACATTTAAATATTGTATCAGAGTCTGTTAAAAGTAAAGAAATTTGAATTAAAACATTTGATTAAATATCCGGCACATATAATATTTGATACAAATCTCTGTTTTTTTGTCCTTTTGTGTTATACTTCATATTCCATTTAAGATTGTCATCCAAGTGTTTAGTATTTAGCTGGTCGATGCAACGTTTAAACATGTGTTGGCTAATGTCATCGACATCTGACTTTTGTTAACGGAGAGAAATTTATCAGTCAACAGTGATATTATATCGATCAAAAAGTGTAGTGTGTTAGCATATGTAAACAAC
The DNA here is from genome assembly GCF_041260155.1 of Ptychodera flava. NCBI lineage: Eukaryota > Metazoa > Hemichordata > Enteropneusta > Ptychoderidae > Ptychodera > Ptychodera flava. Next base: position 38,782,264 of record NC_091929.1, on the reverse strand, counting down.
CCCATGAGTTTCTGCAGATTTTCGGAAATGGTATACTTTATACTGAAATGCTCCGAAACAAAGCTCTCAGTAAGTGCAGACGCTTAGCTCACAAGATTTTCATGCGAACTGCGATGCTGAATACCGAAGCTAGATATTTGTTTGAACGTATGTTTCTGCATCCAGTGTCACAGGATACAGATATGTATAGTCCTTCAAGAATTACTGACCTGAGCGTACACGACGTATCATTCGAAAAGAAACAAGTAACACTCCGGTTCACAGCGCCAGGGGATGATATGGACCAGGGACAAGGTATGTTTCCTTCGACCGTGGCCGACATGAAACTGAAAATGTTATCTGTCCATGGCAATAGCCGATTGGTTTGTCGATACTTTCTGTTCGCTACACGAGCATTCTTCACTATATTAAGTAGAATAGGTACAAAACCACTAAATCATAACAAATAATCAATGCGACATCGTCCACTGCTCATCGACCAACTTCTCCTGAATAGCGAAACATTGTTTTTCAATATTAATGTATCGTACTGAGTGTCAAATTTGTGGGATTTGTTTACACGATAGTTGGTGATGAATTTCAAAGGGATCGTATGTAAATTTTTGATAATGTCTGATTTTATTTAGCGAGTAGATATGAGATCAGAATGGGCGTTAACTTCACTGACATGATGGAAGACATGAGTACTATGATGATGGTCTCTCAAGAAATGGTGGTCCAAGGTGATCTATCGCAACCAAAACCAGCTGGGAGTACTGAATTGATAACAATACAGACGGTTCCTGAATACGGTAAGTTTATCGTAGACATACGGAAACATGATGGTTGTGTACATGTGTCGTAAGTGTGTGCGTAAACAAGTATTTACATACGCACATATGTATGTATGTATGTATGTATGTATGTATGTATGTATGTATGTATGTATGTATGTATGTATGTATGTATGTATGTATGTATGTATGTATGTATGTATGTATGTATGTATGTATGTATGTATGTATGTATGTATGTATGTATGTATGTATGTATGTATGTATGTATGTATGTATGTATGTATGTATGTATGTATGTATGTATGTATGTATGTATGTATGTATGTATGTATGTATGTATGTACGTATGTATGTATGTATGTATGTATGTATGTATGTATGTATGTATGTATGTATGTATGCATTTATACATGATAATTATTAATGTCAGTTACTATTTTTCGCACACTTTTTCGAACGTCCTTGGCATGTGTTTTGAAATTTTGTGCTAACGAATTGACTTTTATTCCAATGTCATATTCCTTAGTGTCCTGATAATTTAAATGGACATTTCAATTTTAATAATTCTTTATTTGTTTATGTAAAACCAGTACGACAACCTGTGATTTGGTTCTGTTTATTTGTAGATGACGCCGTCCTTGTTTTTTCAATGATCGCTGTCGACGATTCCGCTAAGAAGTCTCCTCAGTCGAACATTGTGACCGCTGCCTTCGTTGATCAGGCGACAGCAAGCTCCGCGGCACCATCAGTCAACACTGTCATTATGGTAGCAACCGCCATCCTCTGGCTGACGATGTAATCTTTGTGTTATCTCGCCATCGATTTAGTATGTTACTTATCCTATTTTTTCTGCCATAGTATGTAACAAGACAGGGCAAAATGAGACTATTCGGCGAACAACTTATAGAACATTATTCCGTGATTTATTGACCATACTATGATCAAGCTCTGCGACTAAATGATATCAACATACTCGAAGCATGTTATATCTATATGGAAGTACTCAACAGTTAAACATTCTAACTAATACTTGTTCCAATTTACTTCATTCTGAAAGGTCCCTGAACATTTATTGCATTACTTTCATGATTTGATCCGAGAGAATGTATGCAAGAGTTATTAATTAATGAATGGAACTGCGTGGGTGTTTGAAAAAAATAAGCAATAAATGGGTATTCCATTCCAACATGGCCGCCTAAATCCAACCATTCACAAACTCATGTACATGATGCGTATACACATTGGGATTTTCACAGAAAGAGTACGGGATCATAAATGGTTCAAACTGTGCTAAATATGCCGCTTCTCTAATGTTTATTTTTTTGGCATAAAAGGAACACATAGAAAGAGTTGAAGCTTATAGGCCTTTTAACTTTCATCCCCCTGGTTTTCAGAGGGGATCACGCCGTTCTCTGCTCTTGAAGCGAAGTTCCGTTGAAATGTACAACAATATTGCATCTGAACTAATTAAAATTAAAAATTACAGCCTAAATCAGTGGGTAGCAGATGAGAATAACTGAACGAACAATCATTTAGCATTCTACATTGCCGCTTAAGAAGTACAAGTGAAAAGTTAGATTAGAAAACCATTGATATACATTTGAACGGCGGAAATTAGACCTGTTAAGGACAATGCAGTTTAGCATTACAGTGAAACCTGTCTAAACCGAACCCTGTCTAAACTTGAAACCTGTCTAAACTGCGCCCCTTTCCCAGTCCCATTCCAATAGAAAACTATGTGGAAAGCACCTCTATAAAACCGAAGACCCCTCCAACCCGAACAATTTTCTCAGTCCCTGTAGGGTTCGGTTTAGAAGGTTTTACTGTACATTCATATTTTTCAATTATGTCGATTATGAATATTTAGTTAGGAAGGCTGTTTATTTATACTGGGACATTTCAGATGTGCCATCATGGTATAGTGTGAAAATGGAACTCGGAAGTCAAGATGTATTTTATCGTTCGACCAGCCTACGCTATGATATGTAAATCAGTCGTTAAGTATCAAATGTTTATTTGTCTCTTTCTCAGTCCTGGAGCCATTTTAACCCCTAACTCGATGTGATTTATACACATGTATATTGATTAGTGAAGTCCGGCAATTATTCTCTGAGTACACCATGAAGCGCTTTCAAATTAGTGTTGTTGATTAAGTAATGTTAGGCTCTCTTTTTTTCTTACTACACATTTTGAATGAACTGGAAAATTTTTGAACCACAGATATGTGCGAAATCTATAAAATTGAAGAGGCTAGAATTCAAATATCTGTTGGTACAAAACAAGGTGACCTATTGCCAGTTTACTGTACTATCTATTTGCTGGATTTCATCACATTCTAGCATAAATGGGTAAAGTATAAATCAGAAAAGTTAGTCAATTTTTTTAGAGTAACTTTTAATTTGTAAAACTTTAACACATGCAACCTCTTGTGGAGAGAAAGCATTGTTCAAAATAGTTATGACGTAATTGTTCTTTGTATGTTTTATAACCAGACGTGTAGGATCATTAATGAATTACCTTAATTAAGGGAGTGGGCAGAAATTGAAGGAGTTGTGTTTTTCAAAATGATGCTGCGCAAAAATAGTGACCCTTCAAAACTGTTTGCTAGAAATAAGTGATCTTCCCATTTTCATGTGCAAAAACAGTTACTCTCCCCTTTATGTCACTCTTCGTATCGATAATATCTTAATTATTGCATAATTTCTCATTTTAGCCTTGAAGTTTAAAATAAATACTTTTTAACCTTTAAAAATAATTGGATGAAATTCCAATGTCATATTTTTTGTTCACATATGCTCTTTCAAATAACATATTCTAATTACGTACATTTACATCCATCGTAAAACATTTATAAAAGCGCAGATTTAGCTACTTTTGTACTGTAAAAAATTATCAACAGTTCCCTCATAGACTACAATGTACAGTCAATCAACATTCCGGTGAAATTCCAAGTCAAATTTCTTGTACACAAATGTGATTTTTACCTCCCACTTCAAAAAAAGCACATTTACATAAATTATCAAACATATCTTGATGCACAGATATAGCTTGATAGCTTGTTTTGTAGGGGAAATTGTTAATAGTTTGCCCAATAGATTCTAATGCATTATGATTTGGTATTTTTGGGTGAAGCGCTGTATCGACCAAATTTTGCCTTTGTACAGTGGCGATAGTTGCGCAAAAAATGATGTCCCTCCACCATGCATGCGTGAAATTTCATGACCCTTAAAATGCCTGCGCCGAAAATAGCGACCCCCTGTAGTTTCTGTCAGGTCTCTTGTGTAATGTTTAAACTTTATTAAATCAAGTAAGCTGGTACTCTTCAATTCTCGTTACTCCATGCAGATTTGTTTCAGTCTGTATATTTGATATGATTAATTTAAATGGATAGTAGATATAACTTATGCCAGTCATGTTTTGTCGGTTTTTCAACATAATAATTAAATGGCAAGTCTTCAATACGCAACATATTTTTTGCAATTCACCATATTATTGTTGGCAAATAAATTCTAATCTAAACTATAATTCAGTTGTTTCAACATGATCTCGACCTAAAATTAACTAAAGCATCAACAATGAAGAGCAGAGGAGCGATATGACCGTGACCTACCTTTTGATTTATAAAAGTGACCGACTTCGTAAGCGCTAATTCAAGACAGAGTTTACACAGTGATCTATTGGTCCAGTTGATACAATATGTATAGCTGCTACATGCAAAAGGGTCCCTCTTCATCTATACGACACTGTGACAACACATGGTATCGTAAACAATATTCGTCAAGATGTTATGATAAATAAGCATCATGCATTAAATATTTTCATTATACAGGCCTTACCTGTGTCATGTGAGTGCACATTATTTTACCCTCATTGTCTCTGTATAGTACTTAAAGAAAAACAGTCCATGTCCGTTAATTACTCTCCCCTAACCCCTTCATTGCTTTGTTCTACCGATCACCAACATGGAAGCTTGTCGCCCTGATCACATAACTCGGTAGCATCTTTTGAGATCTTCTTAAGCCCGCAAAGGATCGTGGGAATCTGTTTCGGGCGACGTGTAATAGGGAACATTTTGACAGTTATGACAATTGTGACAGGTGCATATCATATATTTTAGATGATATAGTTTATAAACTAGGTGTCTCATTTTGATCATTTAGGATAATGACCATTATAAATTGCTAAGTGTGGTCAGAACGAAGGCGTATGATGTTCTATCTGTTTTTTCA